>NC_057716.1:105617225-105629804 GCF_004010195.1 Chiloscyllium plagiosum
CCACTGTTGGAATATTGCGTGCAATTCTGGTCTCCTTCCTATCAGAAAGATGTTGTGAAACTTGAAAGGGTTCAGAAAAGATTTACAAGGATGTTGCTAGGGTTGGAGGATCTGAGCTACAGGGAGAGGCTGAACAGGCTGGGGCTGTTTTCCCTGGAGCGACAAAGGCTGAGGGGCGACCTTATAGAGGTTTACAAAATTAATGAGGGGCATGGATAGGATAAATAGTCAAAATCTTTTCCCTAGGGTTGGGGAGTCCAGAACTAGAGGACATAGGTTTAGGGTGAGAGGGGAAAGATATAAAAGAGACCTAAAGGGCAACGTTTTCACGCAGAGGGTGGTACGTGTATGAAATGAGCTGTCAGAGGAAGCGGTGGAGGCTGGTACAATTGCAACATTTAAGAAGCATTTGGATGGGTATATGAATAGGAAGGGTTTGGAGGGATATGGGCCGGGTGCTGGCAGGTGGGACTAGATTGGGTTGGGATATCTGGTCGGCATGGATGGGTTGGACCGAAAGGTCTGTTTCCATGCTGTACATCTCTATGACTCTGTCATTTTCTCACACTGATCTATTGATCTCTGACCTTGAACCTACTCAATGACTACTCCAGAGAGCAGTGGAGCTCGGAGACAAATTTTGAGCCCAATATTTTAGGTTGTTGTGGCTTCCAGGAATCTGGGTCTCGCTCCCCTCTTATTCCCCTCACTTGATTCATATTCTTTGGCATCACCCAGTACAATGTTGCACAAATTAATTTGAACAGACATGACCCACGTCAGTAGCTTTTAGAATAACTAAATCACTTTTGTTTCAATCCATATCAATCCCCAGTTTGGTTATTTTAGCTTGTTTCAAAATAAACAGAAATAAGCTTGCATTTTGATCTTCATTGAGGGATGAACTTTGCATGCAACTCCTTATGCAACTCTTGTTCTCCTTCACAATAATCCCATGGAAAAATGGGCCTTTCAGGCAGCCCTGTCTCTGTAGATCACACAGGAACATCAGCCTGGATTTTTAGGCTTGTACCTTACAATGGTCTAACCAGTCCGAGCCGAACATAATCCCAAACTAAACTAGTCCCACCTGCCTGCTCCTAGCCCATATCCCTCCAAACCTTTCCTATCCATGTACTTAGCCAAATGTCTTAAACGTTGTAATTGTACCCACATCCAGCACCTCTGAAAGTCCATTTCACACGCGAACTACATTGTAAAAAAATTGTCCCTCATGTCTCTTTTAAATCTCTCTTCTCACCTTAAAAAAAAAGTTGCCCCTCGTTTTGAAATTCCCCATCCTAGGGAAAAGACACCTCCATTATCTATAGCCCACATGATTTTATAAACTTCTAGAAGGTCACCTCTCATCCTCCTGTACTCCAGTGAATAAAGTCCCAGTATTCTTTATAACTCAAACTTTCCGTACACAGCAACATCCTGATAAATCTCTTCAGAACCCTCTCCATTTTAATAATATCCTTCTTATAACTGGTTGACCAGAACTGAACACAGTACTCTAGAAGAGACAAATATATTTACTAGAAAGCACTAGAAGACAGAGTCATAGAAATGTACAACATGGAAACAGACCCTTCGGTCCAACTCTTGCTTCAATTACTATGAAGCTATTAAAGCTTGTGATTTCAAATAAGCCTGTTAGACTATAACCTGGCATCATCTGACCTTGTCCACTCTCAACAGCAGCACCTCCACACCATTTCAGTATTCCAGATATTTAACCCTTTCATTGCTAGCCCACTGGTATCCTAATTGAAGCAGCATTAATATCAGTCTTTTAGAGTTCACTGTCAATATTTTAATTCAGCTACAGCTTGCCAAGGTACCGTTACATTCTCTGCCTCTTAAATTTATTTGTAAAGACAGAATTCTTGAAATCTTCAAGGTGTTTAGTGCCTCACACCAGTGGGAAGCTACAGGATGTGCAATACTCACCAGAGCTCTGCTGAGAGATGATTGACGCTCCTCTTTAGAGGACTTTTTCCCTTTCCATACGAAGATTTTAATTCCTCCTTGGTCCACAATGTAGCAATCCTTACAAACAATAACAAAGAAAGGTTAAAAATATAATTCTATTGCACAGTTTAAAAAGCACAAGATTGTGTTCCATGTTTCATGACTTCAGAACATCGCAAAAGAGAAGTAGGCCATTCAGCCCCTTGAGCCTGCTCCGCCATTCAATAGGATCATAGGATCCAACATTCCTCATCTCCACTTTCCTGCTAACTTCAATTCCCTGACTGATTAAGAATCTCTCAGGTCTTCATTGCAGCTCTTTTGGGGACAGTTTATCCATTGTAATAACATGGCAGTTTATATACAGCAAGCTCCCATAATTAGGAAAGTTCAATTAATGCGTTAGAGGGATAAAACAAATGAAGAAATGGATAAATATATTTTAAAAATTCCAGAAACGATTCCTTGTTCTACTTCATGCATGGAATATTCAGTCTGAACCAGGGCCTGAGGTAGGATAAGAACTCATGATTTTCAGACTCCAGTGGGGACAAACGTTATCAGTTTAGTCACAGCTACGATGTATTTACAGCTGGGCAACAGGTAACAATCAGTTTAGGATGTCCCTTTGCCTGCCTTACCTCATTGTGGTGGTAGCTCGGAATGTAACCACAATGCAAGATGCTAGAGACAGTGAAATAATGGGAGGATAATTTGATAAATACCTCTGGGGGTTCAAGAAGGGAAAGGGAAACAGTGAGGGAATTTCATTGTGAGACTCAGCTGAAGGGAGAGAATGGCCATCTATGCCATCCAATTCTCTAATCCACAAGTCAGGAATCATGGACATTGATCAAAAGAATTGGTTGACCAAAAAGCTAAGGCTGGTTGTCCATAGATATCCATCATCACACTCCTCACCAAAATATCTAGCTACACAAACTAGGATAATCGCAAAATTTCCAAGGCTTGGAGGCTAATCACCAAAACGTTATGGAGCCATTGGGTCATATAGCACAGAAACAGACCCTTCGGACCAACTTGTCCATGCCGACCAAGATGCCCAAACTAAGCGAGTCCTACTTGCCTGCATTTGGTGCATATCCCCCTGAACCTTTCCTATTCATGTACCTGTTCAAATATCTTTTAAAATGTTGTAACTGAACTTACATCTACCACTTCCTCTGGCAGTTCATTCCACACAACAACCACCCTCTGTGTGAAAAGGTTGCCCCTTAGGTTCCTTTTAAATTTTTATCCTCTTATCTTAAACCTATGCCCCCTAGTTTTGAACTCCCCCAACCTAGGGAAAAGACCTTTGTTATTCGCCTTATCTTCCCCCTCAATGATTTTATAGATCTCTATAATAGTTTGGTACAAACCATCTGTTCTGACTTTAATCCACAGCGAGAAAGATTTACAGTAACACTGGGTTAAGTTTGTGTGTAATGTGCTTCCCAATGGTCTATCACATTATTCTCACAATTTGGAATGAATTTCTACCAGTCGGATTGATTATGATCAAAATTGAGAGCTTAAAGCGCAAGAAAAGACGTTGTGGATGATGGGAGGCTGAAACAAAACCAGTAAATACCAGATGCTCAGTTACATCAGATGATAAGCATTACCATTAGACAGAAAGGATCTCCGACAAAAGGTTAACATCAGTGAACACAATACACACACAAAATAAACAATGCGCTCTTTGGCTCCATTGTTGATCTGTTCCCAATCAACATGAAATGAAAAAGCTCTGGAACATACAAAAGCAATTATTTTGCCTCATCTTCTGTTTATTAATTCTGAAAAGTTGGAAGTTGGTGGTGGAATGGGGAGGAGATGCTGGGGAAGTGGGCAAAGGGATGGTAGTGAAGAGTTGTGACAAGGGACAAAACTTATTCACTCCTCAAAGGGGTTGTGGGCAGACAGGGCACCACATGTGGTGATGCAAGTGCCACCAGACAATAAGAGTGTGGGATAGTCGAGGGCAGGGACTCTTGCGAAGAGAACTTCCTGAAATACATATATCCAGAACTGGCAATCCCAGCACAGCCCAAAAATCCAGTTTGACTTCCGTACCGTTTTTGCTCATTGCGCTTAATGATCTAGTCATCCAAATGCCCACTCTTGTAGAAGGACTTGTATCGTCAGGAATAACCAGCTCTTCCCAATCTTGTAGCCCAGTCCCACTAACCGACATTGGTCACCTACCAACTCTACTCCTGTTCAGATCTCTCTGCCCAGATTGTCAAAAAACAAAGAGGTGATCGCCTTGAAGATTAGAAAACTCTTACTGGGTCTAAGAGGAGGGATGCTTGTGTTTACTGTTGACAGGTGATTCAAAACCAAGGGATAGCATCCCAGAATATGAGCATATCATTTAAAACATGCAAATTAGGAACAGAACCAGGCTATTCAGCCCATTTGGGTCAAATGTGGAGACTTGGCCTTTATGTATGTTTAAAACTAACCTTGATAGATTTCTACATGTTAGACACATCAAGGGCTACTGGGGGGCAGTAGTGCTAAATAGAAGACCAGGTATGATCTCATTGAATGACAAATCAAGGTCAAGAGGCTAAATAGCCCCCTCCTTTTCCTTCTCAAACGGCAGATTATAACAGCGCAAGATCATGGCTAATTTGATCACAGCCTCAGCTCCATATTCTGACCTAATCCCAATAAAAGGTGACTTCCCTTCTTTGTCAAGATTCTTTGTCTTAAAAACATTCAGTGACTCCACCTCCTCCACTCTGGGAGGAAGTTCCACAGACTCAAAACAATCTGAGACAGAAATGTCTCAATCTCCATCTTCACCAGGAGATTTCTTTATTTTTAAAACTATTCCCCTATTTCTATTCACTCCACAAGGGGGCAGCATTCATTGGTGGCCACCTTGTCAGGTTTCCTCATGTTCATGTGTCTCACTAAGAGCACCAGTCTACTAAACCATGCAAAAAGCCAAAAGCTTTCTTCACAAAATAACGCCTAACCTGAGATAACGCTGTACCTGCCCTGGGAGATAAGAGATGGAGATATTGTAGAGAGAGTGTTCCTCTGTACCTAACCCTGATCCACACCTGAGCTGGGTGTGTTTGATGGGGGCAGTATAGAGTGTGTCAAAAAGTGCAGTGCTGGAAAAGCACAGTTGGTCAGGCAGCATCCGAGGAGCAGGACAGTCGATGTTTCAACCATAAGCTAGTCATCAGAAATCACCATTCCTGATGAAGAGTTTATGCTCAAAAGGTCAACTCTCCGGCTCCTCGGACGCTGCCTGACCTGCTGTGCTCTCCCAGCACCACTCTAACCTTGACACTTTCTCCAGTATAGAGGTAGCTTTACTCTGTATCTTGCCTCACTCCCTAACTTCAAGGAACAAAATTCCTGCCAGTTTATTTCCGCATAAACTTCTTGTCCCACATTCCTTTGAGCTAAGAGACTATCAAATCACTTATTCATGCTCATTTGACTAGCGGATTAGATCAGAGTTTAAAAACAGAATCTGCCCTTCCATTTCTCTTCAGGCCATGTGTCTCAGATCACGTGGACTTGTTGAAAATTATTTCCCCTCCAGTAGCTTTGCCATTTACCTGTAAGACTCACGCTCTCCTCTTTCCAATTGAAACTATTTCTCCTCATTTGGCCCATCAATCTCCTTCCTGCAGGAGGGGGTGCAGGCACTTACCTCACTGTTCAGCAGATCCTGGGTCAGAGGTCGGGCAGCCACTTCCTGCACCACCAGTTTCCCCTCGGAATCGGTCACTCTAGAGAGGTCAGACAATGGGTCACCATGTGAAACACAGTACATCCCCAAGACTGGACCATGTCCCACCCTCAGCCAGAATCAATGCATTGTCTTCACAGAATGTGGCCTTTGCTGTCCCTAGTTGCTCAGACATTTACAAAAGGTGGGTCTGGAGTCACACATTGGCCAGACTAGATAAGGATGGAAGATTTCCTTCTGTGAAGGACATTGGAAAAAAATTCTGGTTCACCAAAAAAAAAATGGTAATTGATATGTAAGGCTACTTATTTTTATTCGCGATTTTAAAAATTCACTTCAAATTTCACATCTGCCACAATTGGACTTGTCCCCATGGTTTGGATTACTGGCCCAGTGACATTATCATTACACCATCAACTCCCTCAAAGGCAGATTAGTGAGTACAATAACCAAACCTGTTGGCATCACTGAACACACCCAACTATCAACATCCTGTGTGTTACTATCCATCAGAAACTGAATTGGACTAGTTATATAAATGGTAGCTATAAGAACAGGTCAGAGGCTAGGAATATTGGAGCGAGTAAATCACCTTCTGACTCCCCAAAGCCTGTCCACCATTCACAAGACACAAGTCAGGAGGGTGATGGAATACTCCCCATCGAGATTTCATGGATGTGGTGCCTGGATGGGTGCAGTGACAAAAACACAGGATCCACATCTACAAAACATCCATTCCCTCCACCACCAATGCTCAGTGTACGTTGCTACTACTGCTACGATACACTGCAGAAATTCACTTCGTTGAACACTCCATTGCCAGCACTCACCATCCTGACTTAGAAGTATATCGCCGTTCTTTCACTGTCACTGGGTCAGAATCCTGGAATTCCCTCCCTAAGGGCATTGTGGGTCAACCTACAGCACATGGACTGCAGCGGTTCAAGACAACAGCTCACCCCCACTTTCTCAAGGGGCAATTAGGGATGGGCAATAACTGTGGCCCAGCCAGCGACACCCACATCCTATAAACCAATTTTAAAAAGTGTGGAGCTATTCTATTCTAAATGCTCTATGGTTCTGTTCCTACCAATTTGACAACGAGTTAAAGTTGTGTCCCGCTGAATGGGATTTTTAAAATCAGCAAAATTTAGACAGAGCAAGGTTTCTTTTTCCAGCGTTATCTCCCGCAGTCCAGTGTCTCTCATTTACACCTCCTCCTATTTTCCCCCACTATTTGTAGTTTTCTCCTCCACCTCTCAGCATTCTCTGCCCCCACCTTTCACAGCGCACCCAGTTACCCACCCTCCACACCCCCCCCTTACCCACCCTCCACACCCCGTGGAGTACCTGCCACTCACCGATACAGCTTGACAGCTGCCCTCTGGTGTTGCTCCACCACCGTGTCGGGAATAGGGGATTTTATGTCTCTCTTTTCCCCGAGGACGTAATACATGAGCTTCATCAGCTGTGGGGAGGCAGCCTCCTCATTGCCATCCACCACACCAACCTGCCCGCGGCCCCCACGCTCCCGGTCCCGGATATCCTTCGCCAATTGCATCGCCTGAAATCAAACAAAGACAGCACGAGTACAACATCTCCCCCCAAGCACTGGAACAGCACACCAACCACCACTTGCATTGATATAGCATTCCAAGCCCATTTGCAAATGTAAGAAAGAAATGAAATTTGACATTAGGAGACTAGGGGCAGCACACTGGTTAGCACTGATGCCTCAACACCAAAGACCCGGGTTCATTTCCCGTCTCAGGCGACTGTGTGGAGTTTGCACATTCTCCCAGTGTCTGCGTGGGTTTCCTCCAGGTGCTCCGGTTTCCTCCCAGAGTCTAAAAATGTGTGGGTTAGTTGAATTGGCCGTGCTAAATTGCCCGTAGTGTTAGGTGCAGGGGAATGGGTTTGGGTGGGTCGGTGTGGATTGGTTGGGCCGAAGGGCCTGTTTCCACACTAAGTAATCTAATAAAAGAACCTTTTTAAAAAAAAGATATGGGTGTGATAATCCCTACAAGGGCCTTGGGAACACAATGAGATTAATTAGTGATTTCCCTTGTTATGAAGCAACGGCCTGTCCACCTGGAACTCATCACCTGAGCCCTTTTAGTAAAGGAGTTAAATAGGGCTGGAGGAGTGTCTGTAAACATAACCAGACACCCAAATCCAGAGGAGTGTGATGGAATACTCCCCACTTGCCTGGATGAATGTAGCTCCAACAACACAAGCTCAACACTATGCAGGACAAAGCTCACTTGATTGGCACCACATCCACAAAAGTCAACTCTCTCTACCATCAACACTTAGGACACACTGCTGTCACTATCTATAAAATGCCTTGTATAAATTCAAAGATCTTCAGACAGCACTCACCATCCTTCACTGTCATTGGGTCAAAATTCCCTCCCCAAGGGCATTGTGGGTCTACATACAGCACATGGACTGCAGCGGTTCAAGAAGGTAGCTCACCCCCACCTTCTGAAGGGGCAACTAGGGACTGCCATCCATGTCCCACAAATACACACAAGAAAAAATATTGGATCAAACTGTGGCATTGACTAATCAGTGCTGAAGGAGTTGCCCCCTGACTCCGTAACTGAGATAGAATCTGCAATTCCACTTTGTGAATGCTTCAAAACAAGCAAACAGAAGCTCAGCAGTGAAGGACAAGTGAAACCGTGCAGAAATCAGCTCAGAGGAGGATGGTAACAACAGTGACTTTGAATCTCCCAAGAAGCAAAAGCAGGTTGCAGGAGTGGGTCAAGCCTGGGAATGTGAAGATTGTGATGGGCAGATTCTAAATGAAATCTGAAGCAGCATCTGTAGCTCAGGAAGCAAGTATCGGGAGTGTGGTCCTGGATCAGAGGAGGAGTCCCTCCCTCCCAGTCTCAGTGATAGGGAGAATGTATCTCTTGGCAATCAAATAAATCAAAATTCCTGAGATGGGGCTGCAGAACTCGGAGGAGAAAGTGAGGTCTGCAGATGCTGGAGATCAAAGTTGAAACTTTATTGCTGGAACAGCACAGCAGGTCAGGCAGCATCCAGGGAACAGGAGATTCGATGTTTCGGGCACAGGCCCTTCTTCAGGAAAGGGAAAAATACTGACATGGATTGAAAATTGGTTGGCTGACAAGAAACAAAGAGTAGTGATAAATGTTTCCCCTTTGGAATTGCAGGCGGTGACCAGTGGTGTGCCACAGGGATCAGTGCTGGGACAGCAGCTTTTTACAATGTACATTAATGATATAGATGAAGGTATTAAAAGTAATATTAGCAAATTTGCAGGATGAAATGTGAGGAGGATGTTAGGAGAATACAGGGTGACCTGGACAGGCTAGATGAGTGGACGGATGCATGGCAGATGCAGTTTAATGTGGATAAATGTATGGTTATCCACTTTGGTGGCAAGAACAGGAAGGAAGATTATTACCTAAATGGAGTCAAGTTAAGTAAAGGGGCAATACAACAAGATCTAGGCGTTCTTGTACATCAGTCAATGAAGGAGAAAGTGAGGTCTGCAGATGCTGGAGATCAGAGATGGAAATGTGTTGCTGGAAAAGCGCAGCAGGTCAGGCAGCATCTAGGGAACAGGAGAATCGACGTTTCGGGCATTAGCCCTTCTTCAGGAATCTGTTCCCTAGATGCTGCCTGACCTGCTGTGCTTTTCCAGCAACACATTTCCATATCATCAGTCAATGAAAGCAAGCATGCAGATACAGCAGGCAGTGAAGAATGCTAATAGCATGCTGGCCTTCACAACAAGAGGAATTGAATATAGAAGCAAAGAGGTCCTTCTGCAGCGTACAGGGCCCTGGTGAGACCGCACCTGGAATATTGTGCGCAGTCTTAGTCTCCAAATTTGAGGAAAGACATTCTGGCTATTCAGGGAGTGCAGCGTAGGTTCACGAGGTCAATTCCTGGAATGGCGGCACTACCTTACACTGAAAGACTGGAGTGACTGGGCTTGTATACCCTTGAGTTTAGAAGGCTGAGAGGGGATCTGATTGTGACATATAAGATTATTAAAGGATTGGACACTCTGGAGGTAGGAAGCATGTTTCTGCTGATGCTTGAGTCCCAAACCAGAGGACACAGTTTAAAAATAAGGGGTAGGCCACTTAGAACAGAGTTGAGGAGAAAATTCTTCACCGAGAGAGTGGTGGGTGTATGGAATGCTCTGCCCCAGAAGGCAGTGAGGCCAAGTCTCTGGATACTTTCAAGAAAGTTTTGGATAGAGCTCTTAAGGATAGTGGAATCAAGGGTTATGGGGATAAGGCAGGAACAAGATACTGATTGTGGATGATCAGCCATGATCATAATGAATTGTGGTGCTGGCTTGAAGGGCAGAATGGCCTAATCCTGCACCTATTGTCTATTGTCTATTAAACAGCTGGACGTTAGTGTATTACCATTGGCCTACTTGGAGAACATGGAGAACTGCCCTGACATGGAGAACAGTTTTGACTTCATTTATTTTCATCAGAGAATCATTGAATCCCGACACTGTTGGGTCCATTCTACCCTTTAGGTCCACATCATCTCTTCAAAGAGCACCCCTACCTTATCCCTGTAACCCTGCATTCTCCATGACGTTCCACCAAGCCTGCACACCCCTGGACATTATGGACAATTTAGCATGGCCAATCCACCTACCCTGCACGTCCTGGGACTGTGGGAGGAAAGCAGAAACTTGAAGGAAACCCCCAGAGAGTTGGGGAGAATGTGCGAACTCCACACCGACAGTCGCTTGAGGCTGGGATCGAACTCAGGTCCCTGATGCTGTGAAGCAGCACCATGAAGGGGCGACATGATGGCTCAGTGGTTAGCACAGCTGCCACACAGCACCAGGGACCCGGGTTCAATTCTTGCCTCACGTGGTTGTCTGTGTGGAGTTTGCACATTCTCCCCGTCTCTGTGTGGGTTTCCTCCAAGTGCTCCAGTTTCCTCCCAGAATCCAAAGATGTGCAGTTTTGGTGAATTGGCTGTGCTAAATTGCCCGTAGTGTTCAGGCATGTATAGGTTAGGTGCATTAGTTGGTGTAAATATAGTGCAGTAGGATAGGGGAGTGGGTCTGGGTGGGGTACTCTTTAGAAGGTCGGTGTGGACTTGTTGGGCCGAAGGGCCTGTTTCCACACTGAAGGGGTTCTGTGCCTCACTGAGCCACTGTGTTGCCATGCCGCCAGAACAAACTCAGAAACTTGTGTTTGCATGGGAAACCTGAGCTTTGAGTTCATTCTCGTTGTTGGACCCCAGCTGTTTAATTTTTAATTGATGAAGTGGTTTCAGTGACCATGTAATAAACCACATACCACCCATGCCAGCAGAAATAAGAATATTTCCGGTAGGGGGTGGATCAAGACGAGGAAGAACGTGCTCAAGAGTGGGTTTATTAGACTTTCGCTGGAAATAAATAAATGAATTCTATTCAATTCACAATGAAAACAATCACATGATAAGGATATGTGCACTTCTTTAAACTGGCTTAAAACTTACTTCTTCTTTAGCCTTCGATCCCTCTCTGCTTGTGTTCCAAGTTTGCCCAGAGTAAGGGAGTCCTGGATGCCCATTTCTGTATCCAATATGCCACCTAGTTAACAATACAGGAATACTGAGAAAAACAGTTATGTTATTCTCATTTTAATTTAAGCTCCAATTATTTCAAAATTCCTGTATCAACTGATGGAACAGAGAACAAAGATGTCACTGCAACTTGACATATGACACTGCAAAGGCAATAAAACGCAGCAGTAGATGATGTTGATGCGTCTATACCTCACTAATAGGACAGGCTTCACACTCACAACTCTCAATATGGCCCATGATCTATCTCTGCCATGTTGTGCACTGTGCTGTTTGAAGGTTAGAAATCAAAATGAACAGGATCAATGCCTTCTTACATTAATCCTGGCAACAGGCAGGCTGCTTTTCTTAATATTTAGATAGGCAGCATGAATAGGGGTGGAAGCGTGACTGAACAAGAGAGAGAGAGGGCCTACAAAATGGGAAAGCTTAAATTTTCTACAGTCCAAACAAAGTCACAAATACTAATCAGTCCTTGTCAGGTGAATTGAAAAAATATAACCAGAGAATTTTCTGAGTAAAAGTGACTCCTTTAGGTCTCGTTAGCTCTCCTCATCATGTTCATTCCAATTGTCAAAACAAAGGTTCTAATAGCAGCAATAAAGGATATGTTAGATTCTTGTAGTATCCTATTACATCCCCATAAACCTTTACTAAAAATCTTAAAAAGATATCATTTCACAGATTATAACCATATCTCTCCCTTTCAAGCTCAAGCGCAGACTACATCATTTAAATTGTTAACAACAGAAAATGATGAATGCACTAAACAGATCGCTTACAATGTTTCTACTTACCAAAGTATCCATATCCTATGACAAGAGAGAGAAAGAAAACAATATGTAGATTTACTCGTGCGAAATTAACAGCTTAATTCTGAAGTGCTTTTTTAAATAATACAGTATTTAACTCTTAATGTAGAAGTGCAATCAAAGCTCGGTATTATTGCATATTATTAATGGCATACCATTCCATTCTAAAGACAGTTTATTCGTTTCATTCTCAAGTATGAATATTGATTGTGGGGACTGATGGTCCATTCAGCTGTGAAAAGCATCACAGTTATCATGACCACATCACCTCACATATACAATGGAGTATACTGAATGATAGTCAGGCTGGACACTCTGGTAATGGTTACTCCTCCCTAATGTAGCAAAGCAAAAACCAATACTAACTTCAATATTTCAGCTGAAGTCAGTTAATTCAACATAAATGGAGTAGAATTAGAGCGCTCACTCTCCTGCACTGCTTAAAATCACAAAGATCAGCAGCATAGCAAAATAAAG
>NC_057716.1:105629835-105685232 GCF_004010195.1 Chiloscyllium plagiosum
GGGCTTATGCCCGAAACGTCGATTCTCCTGTTCCCTGGATGCTGCCTGACCTGCTGCGCTTTTCCAGCAACACATTTTCAGCTGCAGAACTCTGACCCAGGCTGGGACTTTCCAGCACCACTCTAATCTAAACTCTGGCTTCCAGCATCTGCAGTCATTGTTTTTACCCTGGGACTAGCCTATGAATGATACAAGTTAGGAACTCTGACCCAGGCTGGGACTTTCCAGCACCACTCTAATCTAAACTCTGGCTTCCAGCATCTGCAGTCATTGTTTTTACCCTGGGACTAGCCTATGAATGATACAAGTTAGTGGCTCTATTTTGGTGTTAAACAATAAATGATGTTCCTTTCCAGTCAGACTTCCTGAGTTATTACACAAGGAAATCAAGGGTTAAGAGGGAAAGACAGAAAAAAGTGGATTTGAAGATTCAGATCAACCAACTCACTGACCACTAGAGCTTAAGTCAATAGGCCATTTCTGCTCCTATGTCCCATGGTTTTATTATAGTTTTGGAGCCAAAAGATATGACAAGGGGATTGAGTCAATTGTTAAGGAGAGGCAGATCTTGAGGTGCAGTGGGGATCATGACCCTGCCTGAGCATGAGGCTCTCAGTTTGAGTCCCTCTCTGGTGGCCAAGGAAGGCAGAGTCACAGTGCTGCTGAGAGGGTTGATTAACCACCCGCAAATCCTTCAACACATGAATGGCGGGTAGTAAAAATGGGAGAAATTCCTGGTCACTTCTGGGATAGAGTCGCCACCTTTACAATTCATAGCTCCAGATTGCAACGTGCACATAAAAACACATGGCCACTCAAGGCTGGAGTGGACTTGATTGCAATTCTGACAAGCAGAGCACTTTGGAAATCAAGCCTCACTACTCCACTAGCTATATCTAAATTGTCAATGTCCATTCACCATCAAAACTGGACAAATTTTCAAAACAAGTAGCTAACTGGTCATTGTTCAATGTTTTATAAAGATTTTTGAACAGTGAAGGAATTAAGGGTTAAGGTGAGTGTGTGGGTAAGTGGAGCTGAGTCCATGAAAAGATCAGCCATGATCTCATTGAATGGTGGAACAGGCTCAAAAGCGCAGATGGCCAACTCCTGCTCCTAGTTCATATGTCATTAACTAAAGTACTATACAAATTAAATATATATTCCCCTTAATCCCAATCTCACATTTATATACAGGTACAAAGGCATGTTTGACTCGGCGACAGTATGTGAGAAAGAGATCCTTGCAAACCTCTCTAACAACAACTGCCCACAGCTTCTAGATGTAAATGTAAAGACCTATCACCTCACTCCAGAGGCTGTTGCTAGGTGTAAGCCACAAAGAAAGCTCTAATGGCTGTTTGCTCAACAATTAAAACAATAAAGTCCACATTTATCGATTCAGAAAAAAAACTTCACAGCTTTCCAAAATCACTTGGCTTTTTATTTGTAAAAAGCAAATAGACTGTATCCTCCTTTTACCTTTCCAGTTCCAAACAATAAATCCTTTGCAAGCCATTCCGATTCAAATAATCTATAAATAAATGGGTTTGTAACAACAGTGCTATACAAAGTAATGGTTTTGAATGGGTTAATGCAGAAGACTGCACAGAGCTTCACTCAGACTGATGACATTACCTAGAACTAGATAGGGACAAGTGAGAAAAAGGTTTTGTCTCAGTGACGATGCCTATCTGACGAATGTAACCTGTAGTTTATTGCATGGCAGTGTGGTACTGGAAAAGCACAGCCGGTGAGGCAGCATCCGAGGAGCAGGAGAGACTATGTTTTGAGCTCTTCTTTCCTGAAGAAGAGCTTATGCTCGAAACATCAACTCTCCTGCTCCTCGGATTCTGCCTGACCGGCTGTGCTTTTCCAGCACCATACGTTTTGATTCTGATCTCCAGCATCTGCAGTCCTCACTTTCTCCTCCTTTATTACATGATAGCAACGTGCTCGACAGAAGACCCTCCTCTCATTCACTGGTGGTCCTCCTTGACAATCAAGGAAAGAGGCAGCAAACCAGAGTTGGGTCGTGGTTGGCATCACAGCTCACTCCACCACTGAGGAGAGACTAAAAGCATTAGGAAAGAAATTCCAGAGCTGATGACCAAGACAAACAAGGCCATGGGAACAAAGGGCCAGCGTCATAGGAGAAGGTTCTGGGGTGAGAGGGGTTTAGAGGAGGTGGGACACTCTAGGAATCTGAAGACAATGATTAGAACACAATAACTAAAACAGGCTCGGAGAATAATGACCGACCGGCTGTTGGACTCACTAATGTGAGCCTATAAAAAGTAAACAAACAGTCAAACAGCTGTACGTGGCTCCGAGTGAGAGGTGGTAGGCACACAGTGCAGTGTGAATACTTTAACAACAGATCATTAGTGTCTCCAAAAGGGAGGAGAGGGAAGGGTAGACATCCACAAACTAACCAAAGAAATGTATAGTCCCACCATCGAGGCGGACATATGTTTTTGTTTGATTATTTTATGGGACATTGCATTCAGTGATTGTCCCTAATTGCCCCTTGAACCACATGGCCTCTCTAGTTATTACACAAGGTAGTTACGATCACTAAGTCACATCTAGGCCAGACCAGGTACGGTTGGCAGATTTCCTTCCCTAAAGGATGCTAGTGAACTGGATCAGGTTTTATGACAATCAATGCCAGTTTCATGGTCACCTTCACGGAGTCTAGCTTCCAATTCTAGATTTTTTTATTAATTCAATTAAAATTCCACCAACTGCTGTGAACCCCTATCTCCAGGAATAAACTTGTACCTCAAATCCAGTGGCATGTCCATTACTGCCCTGCAATGTTAGTAGATATTGAAATTGGATCAGGAGGCGGCCATTCAACCCCTCAGGCTATCCCATCATGAAATGAGATCATGGCTGATCTGTAGTCAAATTCTACATACCCATCTTTGGCCCATATTCCTTAAACTTTAGACAAACTTTTGCAAAAGGAAATGTTGCATGTGCTACACCCTCACACTGATCACTCAAAAAAAGGTCTATCCCACACTTTCTAAAGTTGACTCAAGATGCTGACTGAAGATAAAACGAAAAAAAAATTATAGATTTAGCTCCTCTCAACACACAAGCCACATTTGTAGGAATGTTTAACCTGTTTGTACAATGACCACTTCCCAATCAGTCAATAAACAAATGCACATACCTTCTTCTGAAATCCCCCTAGTCGTGTCAGACCACTACAAGCTACAATGATTTGAGTGTAAAGCCCAGCTACCTCTTAAAATACCAGAGTAAACACTATCTTTTAATTTTCATGTGTTTTTGGATTGTGGACTGAAATGGGAAATGGCAGTCTTAAAAACTAAGGATTGTGGAAGGGATTGCTGCACCTTTTGAAAGCAGATACCAACATTTTTATAAGGGCTGTGCACCACTGTTTGCTTAACCAGTGGGAGGGCTGTAGTTGCAGATAATACCAGGGTGCATGTACAAAAAAATACATTCGTTCAATTGGCAACAAGTAGCTGATTGGTCTGTGCAGTGATGCAGATTTGCCAACAGGGTGGTACGGTAGCTCAGTGGTTAGCACTGCTGCCACACAGCACCAGGGACGATTCCAGCCTCGGGCGACTGTGTGGAATTTGGCCATTCTCCCTGTGTCTGTGGTTTCCTCCCACAGTCCAAAGATGTGCATGTTAAGTGGATTGGCCATGGGAAATGCAGGGTTAAAAGGATGGGGGCAGGTCTAGATGGAATGCTCAGTGGGTTGGTGTGGACTTGATGGGTTGAACGACCTGCTTCCACACTATAGGGATTCTATGAATGTCATACGCCTTCTGCCTGTCAGCAACTGTGGTTGGTTCCTAGGAAGCTGAAGGAGACAGACAGAAGCTCTCATTCCCTGGAAAGGAAGCTGCTGTGTTCATCTCGGCAGTGAAAATACACCTAGACCAAACCAATTCACTTTCCCCTCACCAGTTGCTTTCAATCAATAAGTCAGAGATTTCATAAGTTGTGAACCAGTTGCTCAGTGCCTCCTGGAATGAAAATGAAAAGTAACTAGAGAAGAGAGGTTGTGGAGCAGCAAGTTCTGACAAAACAAAAGGATAGTCTCAGTGAATCCTGTGGATAGACTCTCAAAATCCCTACAGTATGGAAACAGATCATTTGGCCCAAGACCACACCAACTCTCCAAAGAGCATCCAACCCAGACTCTCTCCCTCACCCTATCCCTGTACCCTGCATTTTCCATTGCTAATCCACCTAGCCAACATCTCCCTGGACACTATGAGCAATTCCCCATGGCCAATCCACCTAGCCTGCACTTCTTTCGAATGTGGGAGGAAATCTGAGCACCTGGAGGAAACCCACACAGACACAGGGAGAACGTGGGGTTTGCAGTCGCACATGGCTGGTATTGTACCTAGGTCCCTGGCGCTGTAAGGCAGCAGTGCTAACCACTGAGCCACCTTGCTGTCCTTGCCTTTGCAGTCTTTCGCTCCACCCATACCACTGATTTTTACAAAAAGATATTGGTGTTTGTCTGAACATGCGGAAGAGTTAAGGGGTTAGAGTTTTAACAAGTGGGTGAAGGCAAAGTTGCTTTAGTCCTGCCAGACCATAAGACCACTCTCTCATTAGAGGGATACAACTGATGGTGGATAAATGTGATGTGGAGATGCCGGTGTTGGACTGGGGTGGACAAGGTCAGAGGTCACAACACCAGGTTTATTTGAAATCACAAGATTTGGAGCGCTGCTCATTTGTCATGTGAAGTAGGTGAGAAGTGCACGGACACAGAATTTATGGGCAGAAAGATCAAACAATGATATGTATGGAGCTTCGAATAGTATGTCGCTGCAGGTGACCAAGATTGTTAGATGGTGTGAGTAAAGTGCTACAGGAAGGATGTTGTGAATCTTGAAAGGGTTCAGTAAAGATTTACAAGGATGTTGCCAGGGTTGGAGGATTTGAGCTATAGGGAGAGGCAGAATAGGCTGGGGCTGTATTCCCTGGAGTGCCAGAGGCTCAGGGGTGACCTTATAGAGGTTTATAAAATCGTGGGGGGCATGGTCAGGATAAATAGACAGTCTTTTCCCTGGGGTGGAGGGAGTCCTGAACTAGAGGGCAGAGGTTTAGGGTGAGAGGGGAAAGATATAAAAGAGACCGAAGGGGCAGTTTTTTCACGCAGAGGGTGGTGCGTGTATGCAATGAGCTACCAGAGGAAGAGGTGAAGGCTGGTACAATTACAGCATTTAAAAGGCATCTGGATGAGTATATGAAGGGTTTGAAGGGATATAGGCCAAGTGCTGGCAAATGGGACTGAATTAGCTTAGGATATCTAGTCAGCATGGACGGGTTGGATTGAAGGGTCTGTTTCCGCGCTGTACATCTCTACGACTCTATAATCAGAGGGTCATGATGCCTCAGGTAAGGGGAGACATTGAGAAGGAGAGCCCTACTTACATATTGACAGTTTTTAAACGGTTGTCCCTTTGGCTAAGCTCTTTATTTGCAATTCCTGAATACAGAAACTTGCTCTGTCAACCGGATCCAAAGAGAAATTGCAGAATCTTAGGGACTTCAAAATTCTTAACTTTTGTAAAGTCTCTCAGAATAACAGGGTGCACAACCCCAGGGAGATGACACGCTAGCCCTGCCAGGGACATCTAACAGTCCCATGAAAAAAAATTAAGGATCTAATATAATGTAAGGAATTGGACAGGTTGGCTCGAAACAACTAATTTCCAGTTGACATGAAATGAACAATAAAGGCATGGCTGATTAAATGTAACGCACCGTCAATATATCCAAGTGACCTGGTGGTGTCAAGTATCTCCGTTAACCAAAAATACCCACCACTCTCCCCACTCAAATCTGACCAAACCTGTTTAACTGGAAGAGCCCATTACCTTCAGCCTCTCCATCCGGTTGCTCTGGGGTCCGTTCCACTGTACGATGAGTTTCCCCAGGTCCAGCAGGAAGACATCCCCGGTGTTAAAACTCTTCCAGCTCATCTCAACCTGAGAAGAAGCAGAGAAACAATATTCAAACATCCTCCTTAAAGCAAACTTACGGAAACACCGAGATCACACTTGCAACCTTTTTGACGCCTTCCTTCTCTCGCTCTCCATTTGCAGATGCTCTTTCTTAATTAAAAACAATGTGCAAACTGCTGCACAAATCAGCTGAATGTGGAAAGAGGCCAATTCATTAAATGTAGTGGTGTCTCTTCCCAATTAAATACCTTCAAGAACATACAGCCCATTCAGCCCAATCCCTCAATGCCAGTTTAAATTCATTCACGAGATATGGGTGTCACTGGCTAGGCCAGCATTTGTTGCCCATTCCTAAATTCCCCAGAGGGCATTTAAGTGTCAGCCACATTGCTGTGGTTTGGAGTCTGGATAAGGATGGCAGTTTCCCCTCTAAAGAGCATTACTGATCCAACTATGGAGGTAATTTTATCGTCATTAGACTTCCTAATTCCCGATTCTCTTAATCGAATTCAAATTTCACCATTTGCAATGGAAGGGTTTAAACCCAGGATCAGAGAACATTATATGGGTCTAGAATCTTGCAATAATACCATCACCTCCCCATTCCCACCCCTCTATCTCAGAATCTCCCTCTGTTGATTGGATTCTCCAAGGCAATGCCTTCGCCACTTGCTGAAGACATTTTTTCTGAATTTCCAATCAGATTTACCAGTGAATGTACTTAGGACTTCCCAACAATGGGAAATGGTCATAGTAATTTATTGTTGCGTATTTGTGAAAACACAGCAAAATGTGTAGAAGCTGCCATTAGCTGGAGCCATTTTAATTACATAAGTTATAACTTATTATAAAAAAAATTATAAAAATAGGATGGATTTCATTTTCTGTTGCATCCACTGCTTCTTGATTTCTGAAATGGCTCCAGGACACAGCCTCACTCTGCAGCTGTGACACCAAGGAGGAAGCAAACTAAAGCGATCTCCACCATCGCTACAAAAACCCAGAATGCTGCCTCTTCCAAAGCCATCTCATTGCTGCTGATATTCCAGCCTTCGCCATAGTCAAGAGACTGTCCCAAATCGAGGACTGGGGCCCATCTCAACTTTCAACAACCAAGTGACTGCCTGAGTTAATTCCCGAGGACCGAGAGACCATTCACTCTGCCACCAGTGCAGATGCTGCCAAAACACCCAAGGAAAAAAGAATGGATCCCAATCCATCGGCGCTGGAACCGTGATGGTCATCAGGCCTGCTTTCACGCTCTGGAACTCTTCCACCCAACTTACCCATAACACCCAAGTTCAAACTCAAGCTGCGACCATAATGGTCACAAGGAATGGACCGGATCCACCACTCAACAGCTCCCCGAAACCTCCCTACCACCGCAGCCGCAAGAATGAATTTGATTCAAACGTTAAATAAAGAAAAATTGTAAAGATGGATGCGGTTGGTCACACGAGAGGGAGTGGATGGCTGGGAGCCGAACTCCTCGCATTCTGTCACCTCTGAGGGAGAGGGAGAGGGAGAGGGAGAGGTTTGTTTATCAAAACCTTTTTAAAGCCTTAAAAGGACCTTTCCAGGTTACCCCTCAGTGTTCCCTTTCCTAAATGGGGATCAGTCTGTTCCACCTTCATTGATGTTAAAGCTTCTCAGTTTGGATGGATATCACTCTCCAGAGACCAGTACCCTGTCACCAAATCACCCTTTATTTACACGGAGAGAATCCTTGACATTGATCCAGCTCTCAGAGTGAGCAGAACCTCTGACACTCCCATTTATTTCTGTCAGCCAGGACTCCCTGATTGGACCAGGTTAACAGGGAGAAAAAGTGATGACTGCAGATACTGGAGATCAGATTCGCGGGTGTGTTGCTGGGAAAGCACAGCAGGTCAGGTAGCATCCAAGGAGCCGAAGAATTGATGTTCCAGGCATAAGCCCTTCATCAGGAAGGGTCTTGAGCGTACATGGGAACACTTCAGCGATGTGCCTTTCTTTTCAGTCATACTAGGTTAGCAGCTCCATCTCACTTTTCAAAGCTGGGCTGGGGGGATGGGTGGGTGCAGGTCATCCATCCTAGGACAAGCCAAACAGAGACACGCGCAAGAATTCATAGAAGCATGGAATCCCAACCAGAACTCTATTAACAAACACAGACTTGGATCCCATTTACCATCCCCTGAGAAAAAAGAACAGGAAATGACATCAACCCAAAGAAAGCTAAACATAAATAAAAAGTGGGCCATACGACCAGTGCTTCACCGGAGGCTCACTGATGTTACTAGTAAGAAATGTCTGAAAACAAACCTTCCAGCTCAGTGAGCAAACCTAAATCCAGAGGATGTTATCCACTATCAGGGCAAAAACATGAAGATAGATTACCTGAATGGTGATAGATTGGGAATGGGGGAGGCACAATAAGTGAAGTGTCCTTGTTCACCAGTTACTGAAAGTAAGTGTGCAGGTGCAGCAGGCAGTGAAGGAGGGAAATGATAACAGTGAGAGGATTGGAGGACAGGAATAAGGAATTCTTGTTGTAATAGTACAGGGCTTTGGTGAGGCCACACCTAGACTACTGCGTGCAACTAGGAAGGATGTTCTTGCTTTAGAGGAAGAGCAGTGAAGGTTTACATATTGATTCCTAGGATGGCAGGACTGATGTATGAGGAGACTATATCAGTTAGGACTACATTCATGGAGTTTAGAAGAATGAGGGGGGAAATCTCAGAAACCTACAAAATTCTAATAGGACTAGACAGGGTCAATGCAGGAAGAATGTTCCTGATGACCATAAGACCAGGAGACACAGAAGTAGGCCATTTAGCCCATCGAATCTGCTTGGTCATTCAATAGAATTATGGGTGATCCAATGTTCCTCACCTCCACTTTCCTGCCTTTTCCCCACAATCCTTCTCCAGTGGTCCCCAGAATCACAGATACCAGCCTTCAGCCAATTCAATCCACTCCACATAATATCAAGAAATGTTGAAGAACCTGGATACTGCAAAGGCTATATGGGCCCTGACAACATTCCGACAATAGTAATGAAGACGTGTGCTCGGGAACTTGCTGCTTCCCAAGCCAAACTGTTCCAGTACAGTTACAACACTGGTATTCACCCAACAATGTGGAATATTGCAGAGGGTATGTCCTGTACATAAAAAGTGGGACAAATCCAACTTGGCCAATTACCACCCCATCAGTCTACTCTCGATCATCAGTAAAGTGATGGAAGGGGTCAGTAACAGTGTTATCAAGCAGCACCTGCTCAGTAATAACCTGCTCAGTGACGCCCAGTTTGGGTTCCCCCAGGGCCACTCAGCTCCTGACCTCATTACAGCCTTGGGTCAAACATGGACAAAAAAGAGCAGAGGGGAGGGGAGAGGGTCAGCCCTTGACATCAAGGTTGCATTCGACTGAGTGTGGCATCGTGGAGCCCTGGCAAAACTGGAATCAGTGGGTATCAGGGGGCAAACTCTCCCATGGTTGAAGTCAGACCTGGCACATAGGAAAATGGTTGTGGTTGTTGGAGGTCAGTCATCTCAGTTCCAGGACATCTGTGTAAGAGTTCCTCAGGGTAATATCCTGAGCCTAACCATCTTCAGCTGCTTCATTAAGATCTTCCCTCCAGCATAGGGTCAGACTTGGGGATGTTTGCCGATGATTGTACAATGTTCAGCACCATTTGCAACTACTCAGATACTGAAGCAGTCCATGTTCAAATGGATCAAGATCTGTGTGACACTGGAAAAGCACAGCAGGTCAGGCAGCATCTGAGGAGCAGGAGAGTTGACATTTCAGGCATGAGCCCTCTATCAGAAAAGGCCATTCCTGATGAAGAGCTTACACCCAAACTGTTGACTTTCCTGTGCCTTGGATGCTGCCTGACCTGCTGTGCTTTTCCAGTGCCACACAGATCTTGATCTGGACACCCCCTCACCAATAACCAAATGCTCCTTCCAGCCAGCTTGGAGAGGCAGGGAGTGGGGTTTCCAATCCTTTGGCATTGTCCTGGAATCTCTAGGAACACTGCTATCTGTTCCTTCACTGTTGTTTGGTCAGAATTCTGAAACTCCCTCCATAGCTGCACTATGGGTGTCCCACAACCTAAAGGATGGAGGCTGTTCAAGACAAACTCATCACCAACTTCTCAAGGGCAATTAGGGACAGGCAACTAATACTGGCCCAGCCAGATATGCCCACATCCCACAAGTGAATAAATTAATTACTGACTAGTGATACACCATACTATGAAAAAACCTTAGAAAAATGACAGATTATTAAAAATAATTGTGCTTTGTAAAAAAAAAATAACTAAATTCTTTGATGATCATCATTTGGGGAAAGGTCATTTTGACAGATGTCGTCCAATGAGGATGAGGAGGAATCCACTGCTATCCACAGAAGAATCACAAGGATCGGTTACCAATGGCAGAAGCAAGGTGATTGGAGGCTGAAGCTCCTGTGATCAAAGAGTCAAAACCAATCCAGACAGACATTGTCCTCATCTGTTATGAAATTAGAAATCACACGACACCAGATCACAATCCAATAGGTTTATTTGAAATCACAAGCTTTCAGAGCGCTGCTCCTTTATCAGGTGGAGTGGTTTGTCAAGTGAAGGAGAAGCGCTCTGAAAGCTTGGTGATTTCAAATAAACCTATTGGACTATAATCTGGCATCATGTGATTTCTGACTTTGTCCGCCCCAGTCCAACTCTGGCACCTCCACGTTGTCTGTTATGAGGGGAAGCAGAATTGAACTACCAAGTCAGAAGCAACAATTCTGGCCTACTCCTGTTAGTCCATAAATACATGTATTCCTAGGAGAAACCAGACAGGGAAAAATTTTGGAACATTCCTGGGTTGGATAGGCTTGATCATGTG
This sequence comes from Chiloscyllium plagiosum, assembly GCF_004010195.1. Classification (NCBI taxonomy): domain Eukaryota; kingdom Metazoa; phylum Chordata; class Chondrichthyes; order Orectolobiformes; family Hemiscylliidae; genus Chiloscyllium; species Chiloscyllium plagiosum. The sequence goes on from NC_057716.1 coordinate 105,640,700, forward strand.
ATTTCTTGGAAATCAAAGTCAAAAGGTCAAGGAGAATTGACTTTTCCAGTAAACAGCAGATAACCAAATAATTGGGAGAGAAAGATTCCAATAAAAAGATAAGAGGTTATTGTGGCTTATTTATGGGACAAATAGACTTGAAGCCTTGAATCTGTGCAATGCATTGCCTAGCAACAGTCTCTGGAGTCCAGTTGCGGTGTATTTTCACAAACCTAGCTCGGGCCGTTAAAGGAAGTTGTGGTAGAAAGCAGCTCACTCTCTAAAATGATGTATTTGTGAAATTTCAAATTTCCCAATCAGAGTTTGAAATCTGGTACAACGATCTCCCTCCACACTGTGACTGTCAGTAATCAGATCTCAGCAACAAGGAATCAAAAAGGAACTGGGAGAATTTAACCCATTTTATCTTGGGAATTCACATCATTAACCGGTCATGTTATTCCTATTAATTGTTGTTTTTTCTAAACCCATAAATCCCTCTGCAGAGCTGTGTTGTTGGTGTATGAATGCGAATGTGTTTGGGTTTAAAAAGATCGAGTTTAAAATCTGAATTGTGACTTAGTTGATAGTGCATTTTGCTACTTGTCTGAATACAGAGGCTTGAACACACGTGGCAGAAGATACAAGAACAGCTTCTTCTCTACCAACAGGAGACGGAAGAATGGACTCTAACTTCAAATAATATTGATCTTGCTTTGCACACCTCCTGTGCAGTGTAGCCTCACTATGTCTAAGACCCTGTATCCTTGTTACTATGACCTGCCTGTACTGCTTGCCAACAAAGCTTTTCACTGTACTCAGTTGCACATGATTACAATACAATAAATCAAATCGAATATGGTTGCTCATAACAAAAAAAAAAGTTATTCTCAAATTTAATCAGAGAAACCTGGTAAAAGTCTCTTTTGGCCAGGAAAACATATTAAGACAGACATGTTGACCATTTGATGATTAAATACAATGTTTACACTTTTACAAAGGGAACAAATAACTGTACAGCATAGGAACAGGCCCTTCGGCCCACCAAGCATGTGCTTACACAATGCCTTTCTAAAAGAAAAACCTTTTGCTCCACATGGTCTATATTCCTCTATTCCCTGCCTATTCACGTACCAAGTTGCCTCTTTAATATTGCTGTTAAAGTCGGAGGCATTGAGCTGTACAGCACAGAAACAGACTGTTTGGTCCAACTCGTCCATGCTGACCAGATATCCTAAATTAATCTGGTCCCATTTGCCAGCACTTGGCCCATATGCCTCCAACTCCTCCCTATCCATATATCCATCCAGATGTCTTTTAAATGCTGTCATTGTACTAACCTCCACCACTTCCTCTGGCAGCTCGTTCCATACATGCACTATCTTCTGCATGAAAAGGTTGCCTCTTCAATCCCTTTTATATCTTTCCCTTCTCACCTTAAACCCAGAACCTCTAGTTTTGGACTCCCCCGCCCTTGAGAAAAGACCTTAGCTATTTACTCTATCCGTGCCTCTTATGATTTTATAAACCTCTAAGATTATCCCTCAGCCCACAATGCTTCAGGGAAAACAGCCCCAGCCTATTCAGCTTCTCCCTATAGCTCAAATCTTCCAACCCTGGCAACATCCTTGTAAATCTTTTCTGAACCCTTTCAAATTTCACAACATCCTTCCAATAGAAGGGAGACCAGAACTGAATATTATTGCCTCTGCCTCAACCAGCTCCTCTGGCAGCACATTCCAGGCACATACCACCTTCTGTGTACAAGAGCTGCCCTTCACGTCTCCTTTCAATTCTCCCCCTTTTACCTTAAAGGAGGTGTGTCTTAGAATTGGACATCTCTCCCTGGGATATGGTTTATGGAGTAATGGGGCTTGATTATCAACGCAATCCTCTTGTCAGATTTACGACACTCTCCACCAATCTCCAGGTACTGAGGCTCATTGTCACCTCCCCCCACCACCCGTGTTCCCCGACACCCCATCTTTCTTCACTTGCCAGGTAACAGCACAAACTGGCATGGTATGGAGATGGTACATTCCCCAGCGGAGATCCTGTCCAGAATCCTGGGAGATTGGAATTAGGGAGATGGACTGACCTCACCCGCATACACATTCTTCTTCCCCTTCACATGAAGCAGTCTCTTCACATCGTAGGAGTTGGTCTCCACGTGTTTCAGTCCAGTAGCAACACCACCCTGTTTGTAACTGTAAAAGACAAAAAGATGATCAGCTTCCAACCAGAGCCAATTCCTTCATTTGAGAAAAAAAAAATGAAAATCGGCCAGGGATCACCAATTGTAAATGCCAGTCATGATTCAGGGAGAGTGACACAATCACTTCAAAGTCAGAAATTCAAATCCCACATAGCCTCCATTGACTCAGAGCAGACCCTGGCCTGGGTGTTATGCTCAGAATTTAGTTGGGGAGTGTAGGACCTTTTCTCTCCCAAACCTCCCCATCTCCTATCCACAAAATGTAAATGACAAATAAGGCATTGGGTTGTCAATGCAGCATCATCACTCCAGCCGGTAAAGTTAGGGAAGGAGAGTGGGCATGGAAAAAAAAAACCAGCAACCTGTCTGCCATTTTGAAATGGGTAATGAGCAAACTCAGGATCTTGGTGTAACTCCATTCCATTGCCCACTGCTTTTAAATCCCAGAAGTGAAAATCTTTGGAAATGTTGGACTGCAGTTATGAGCAGTTGGGCATGGGCATAAGGAAAAGACCCAGTCACATGGACCCTGGCCATGTGCAACAACACTGCCTTTAATCTCATTTGATCAACCATTGGACACTGCCATTAAAAAGAAAACAAGATATATTCAGAATGTGGTCTTCCAACCTACTTTGGGACCAACTTGCTGTTTGGGGCAGCTGTTCTATGACCTCCCGGTTTACAGATGCGACTGGATGGAGTCTCATTACCTTCCACCCAAACCCAACCCAGTACTGTCCCTCTAGTTGGTCTCCCTCGAGAGGATCAGAATGGACCAAAGTTTTGATTGAATGTGCTGAGCAGACAGGGAGGAAGTAGAGCCCTCTGCTTTTATTCTGCTCTGTCACGCCCCCGCCCCCCACCCAAACAGAAAAACAAATCAAGAGGTGCATCCCCTCCAACCCCATCCTCATCCACAAGAGGAGAGGTAGGCCCTTCAGCCCGTCTCCTATCCCCATACAGACCCTGCCACCACTGGAGAATGCTGAAGGCTTGACTCACATGAACCCCTTCTTGAAATAGCCCTTGAAGGTCTCCGACTCGTATCTCTGTACCTCCCGGTGTTGTACAGCTTTGCCCCCCAGGTAGTCATCCAACTGAGTGGTGTATATTGCAGCTGCCCCCTGCTCATCCTGAGAGGAGTCTCGGCCAATCCAGAAGTGGATGTCATAAGTGAAGGAGCTCCCGGTTTTATGAGTCTGGGAATGGGAAGACACAGAGTTAGTTTGAAGGATTGGTGCAGGGCACCAAATTGGAGGAAATTGGAGGAATCCTTTAAGGACAGCACAAGAACAAGGGAGACAGGAATAAACTGAGATGACAGATCCCACTTGTCCCTGGTTGGACAACATCACCAACCATCACCCTGACTTCACACCAGCGTGGCTAGTATTGTAGAAATTGCGTAGAATGCCTACAGTGTGAAAACAGACCATTTGGCCCAACAAGTCCACACCAGCCCTTGAAGAGGAAGCCACCCAGACCCATTTCCCCTCCCTATTACTCTACATTTCCCCTGACTGATGCACCTAACCTAAACATCCCTGAAAGCTATGGGTAATTCAGCATGGCCAATTCACCTAACCTGCACACCTTTGGACTGTGACAGGAAACCGGAGCATCCAGAGGAAACCTCCGCAGACAGTAGCCAGAGGCTGGAATCAAACTCAGGTCTCTGGCACTGTGAGGCAGCAGTGCTAACTACTGAGCCGCTATGCCTCCCTGATTATGGTACTAATTGTGTAGTAAACCCATCAGGTAACTATTCCCCCTTGGGGGGCAGCACACAGCCACTCAGCCCTCACACCCCATCTTTTATCCACGCACGCATACAGACAGAGGTTGGGATGAATGGCAACTTAGAGGGCAATGGGTATTAGACCAGTCAGGAATGCAGAGGAATAATTGCATTGGAAGAGGAGAGAAAACAGCATGAATGGAGCAGCTGATCTCCTGGTATAGCCCAGTTATATTGGTTTAGTCATAGCCTCAGTCAGGCCAGTTCACAAACTGAAGACATTACAAAAAGGGATTTTGGTGGAGGTTCAAAAAATGTCTTCAAGCAGGAGAAAAGAATCAGGAGAGAATCAGAGAAATCCTGGCCCAGGTCACCGAGGATATGGTCACCATCGGTGGAGCGATGGAAATCAGAAACAATGTAAGCCAGCTAAACAGAGGCGGCCAGGGACTGGAGAGTTGTAATGGACCAGAGGTGTTTTCAAAGAGGGGGAGAGGAAAGGCAGCACAGAAATGGAAAAACAAAATGTGAATTTTAAACTGAAAAAAAGTGTTGCAGGGCCAGGAGTCAGTAAGTGCAGAGGCTGATGGACATTAATAAATTAGATTATGCCAATTGTTAAACATCAGCATCAGTCTACTCACCGCAAACACAATGTAACAATCACCTTCGTAGAAATTACCATAGGATCTCAGGGGCACAGGAACCATCAGCATTTTCTGTAAATACCAATATATCACAAAAATTAAACTTCTGTTGACCAACCTGTTGTTAGCAACATGTCAGTACACGCAACCCCACATTTTCCAGCATTCTGTCTGTCTATGACATTACACAGAAGACCCACAGGCCAACCAACGGTCAGCTCACTTTAAACACCAATGTTGAAGAGCAGGGGAAGGTGCCAGTTGTTAGCATCAAAGGCAAGCAAGATGCAGGGTAAAGCTCTCTCTACACCATTTTCCATCAAACACTCACAGAACAGGGACAGCATGGGGTTAGAAACAGATTGAAGCTTCTTCTACACCACCCTCTATGAAACACTCCCAGGACAGGGACAGCACAGGGTTAGATACAGAGTAAAGCTCTCACCCATTATCATTCGGACACTGGAAAATAATGCTTGTGCTGTAATCATCGAATGCAAACTCCAAAAACAGTGGTTTAATGATTTAAATGCAATTTCAAAGTAATCTCTGTCTAGGAATCTGCTTTCACTAAAAGTTACCGGGAAGCTGATTAGGCCACATAAATACCCAGGAAGCTGGGTAATACCCTCTGAGAAAAGGAGCTGCCATCCTTAAAGGAGCCTGACCCATTCTGGAGTCCGGTCCCAGATGTAGGTACTTGTTAATTAATCCAATCATTCTTCCAGCTGGATTGAGTGGAACAAACTTGGTCCAATAGTCACTATTGGAGAAGGCAGGTAGGTGATGCCTAGTGGTATTATCACTGGACTATTAATCCAGAAGCCCAGGGAATGCCCTGGGGACCCAGGTTCAAACCCCACCACAGTAGATGGTGAAATTTGATAAAAATCTGGAGTTAAGAGTCTAATGAGGACCATGACACCATTAGGGGAACAGTCCACCCGATTCACTTGTGTACTTTGGGGAAGGAAAGCACCGATTTAGAGTCATAGGGATGTACAACATGGAAACAGACCCTTCGGTCCAACTCATCCATGCTGACCAGATATCCCAACCCAATCTAGTCCCATCTGCCAGCACCCGGCCCATATCCCTCCAAACCCTTCCTATTCATATACTCATCCAAATGCCTCTTAAATGTTGCAGTTGTACCAGCCTCCACCATTTCCTAATTTGACCTGGCCTGGCCTCCATGTGACTCCAAACCCACAGGTTGGCTCGTTTAGGGCTCAGTTTGGAACAGTCTAGCCAGCGATGCCCACTTCTCACGAACATGTAGAAAACTATTCTCACACAGAGTACGCACTTTGTTGGGTTTCACTATTTCAACCGGAACCTTCTACTGACCTCGATTCGCCATATTTGAATCCCGGGCGTGGTTGTATTCAAGGATTTGGAGATGGCCTGTGTCAGGTCAGGCATGGCTCTCGTTCTGAATTACCTTCAACAAAAGAAGACAAGAGGAGATGACAGGAAGCACTGAAGGGTCAAGCATTCCAGAAATCCAGACAACATTCCTGGCTCCATACTTCAGGATGTCAAGTCCTTACAGAATGTAGGCACAGGATATTAATTAGAATGAAATAAATAATACAAATGTTTTCTATATACCCACACAATAAAAATATAAATAAATAGATAAGTATCTGAAATGTTTCTCAGACTGGTTCTTGGGTTGGGAGGATGGACACATGAGGAGAGATCGAGTTGGTTAGGACTATTCACTGGGGTTTAGGATTGTTGGGGCAGTGGGTTGGGGGGGCTGGTGTGGAGATCTCACAGAAACCTATAATGCTCTGATGAAGGGTCGACTGACGGAAAGAGTTAACTTTTGTTTCTCTTCACAGATACTGCCAGACCTGCTGAGCTTTTCCAGCCATTCCTGATTTTCTTTCTGGTTTACAGCATCCACAGTTCTGTCAGTTTCTAGAACATTTTAACAGGATTAGACAGAGTAAACACTCCATGTCCCCAATGACCAGGGTGTCCAGAACCAGGGGTCACAGTCTCAGGATGTGGGATAGGCCATTTAGGACGGAGAGGAGGTGAAATGTCTTCACCCGGGGAGTGGGGAGCCTGGGGGATTCATTGCCACAGAAAATATAAGAATGAGTTAGACACAGTTCTTAAGGCTAAAGGGATCAAAGAATATGGAGGAGAAAGCAGGAATAGGAGATGGAGTTGGATGATCAATCATGATCATGTTGAATAGCAGAACAGGGCAAAATAGCCTACTCCTGTTTCTAACTTTCTACCCAGTGTTGAGGAGTCCAAATCTAGAGATTGTAAATATAAATGAAGACATTACAAAAGGCAATAAAATTCAGGAGGAACAGGCCCGAGCTGATGGGAGACAGTGATGTAGTTGTAATATCACTGGAGGCCCAGTTCTGTAGAGGCTCAGTGCTAGAGACAGGTGCTCAAAGCAACTAGTGAAATTAAATTTAAGGCTAATTAATAAAGCATGGAATTTAATAGTTAATCTCAGTATAAGCCATGAAAGAAAAAAATCCTCAGGGAAAGAAATCTACTGTTTTTACCCAGTCTGGCCTACATGTGACTCCAGACCCAGTAAGCCATTCTGTTTAAGAATGGACAACAAATGCTGACTTTGTCACACCTTTATTCTTTCAAAAAGGGGGAGGAAAGAAAAAACATCACTGGGATACATTTCTGGGGATTTTGGATAAACCTCTGAGCAAGAAAAGGAGGTGGGGGGGGACCTGGAGAAAGGATCGAGAGGAGCTTAAACACTGGCATTGACCGACCGGTCAGTATCTGTGCTACACCAGAAGCAGCAGCAAGGGGTTAATTTACATTGAGAAGCTGGGATTATCTGCATCTCTCCCCCCCCCCCCAATCACACACAGCACAGAAAAAGGTAAAGGCAGGTGTAACTGATTCATTTCAAACAGTGATTGGAGAGGTGTTGGAGGGGGTGAATGCAGTGCAGGTTCAATCCAGACAGATTTCATAAACCAGGTTCTGAAGAGGAATCAAAAATCAGACTTGAAATGTTAACTCTGTTTCTCTCTCCCCATACGCTGCCAGACCTGCTGCAGAAACTCAGCACTTCCTGGTTTTTTTGTTTGTTTGTTTCAGATCTCCAGTAATTTGTTTTTAGGGTGCATACCTTAGACTTGTTTTTTGAGCCTAGGACCAGAGAGGCATAGTCAGGGTAGTTCATTAGAATCTTTTCCTCATGGCTAGACAGGTCTAAAACCTGAGGACATTTTAAAAAGGTGAGGAACAATCATTTAGGGGGAAATCGGAGAAAAGATTTCCCCCAGTCCACCGCCCCAGGAGGGTGGTATAAATATGGAATGTGCTGCCCGAGGGGGTGGAGGAGGCAGGGACTCAACATTCAAAAGCATCTGGACAGCCATTTAATATGGCAGGGCAGAGACAACTATGGACCAAGTGCAGGAAAATAGGATTAGTGTAGATTGGTGTGAGAGACTCAGACTGTTCCATCGACTGTCCAATCATAAACCTATCAAGGCTGAGGGGGTGTTGCGGGTAATGTATCTTGTAGGATAGCATGCTCCTACGGCTTTAAATGGGGAGGTGTGGGGGCATGGAGGGGGGGTCTAGTCCCTGGTTTGAACCCCTCACAGTAGCCCCCTCGGTCAATAGAACAAGGGAGTCCAGGACCACCATTCAGGAGTGTGGGATTCTTCCAGACTAGCAGTAAAAATCTGGAACTATGTGCTCCTACGCGTGTGCACAGGGATGTCTACGCGTGTGCACAGGGATGTCTACGCGTGTGCCTCAGTGTTCAAGGAGAGGGGATAGAGTTAAGCTGCAGACTGACCATGTTCAGGGTGAACGGCAGAATAGGCTGTAGGCATTCCCTGATTTCATTTAACTGACTCTCCAATGTATGTTAAATCAGCACAAGTCAGTGCTTTTTCATTTCTCTCACCCTCTCGCCCACTTCTTGCTCTCTCGTGGTTACTTCCCAACTATTTCCCAGAGGCCCCAAACCATGCATTGCTAACAGCCAATGACATCTCCGGTTCTCTCTATCACGCAATCCACGTAATGTTTTTATGACCACTGTCTTCACAATGACCTTATAAGGTTTGGCTCTAACAATAATAAAATATTGGCTGCCGTCCTCCAATCATCTCTCGTATCCTCTACACTCAGTTATTTTTGCAACAACGCACATTTCACTAGCTGCCCTTTGATCAGCTCTTGGGGAGGGACCAGAATGGCTCTTTAGGCGAAGTTGGTTGCTCAGTTAGAGGGGACATCCAGGCTTTTCAATCGCATTGGATACTCCCTGGGTTAAACGAGGGGAGAAAATAACTACTCCAGCTATATCATGAGCAGGCCCATGTTATAGCTGGAGTAATGTCTGCATTTTTGGGCTCCTTATCAGAGGAAGGATATTCTAACGATGCAGAAAATGCAAAGGTTTCTATCACTGCTTCCTGGCAGCGCAGGGCTGATGTAAGAAGAGAAACTAAATTGGTTAGGGTTGTATTCCCTGGAGACTAGAAGAACGAAGGTAGGGTGGGATCTCATAGGAACCTATATAATTCTAACAGGAAGTAGACAGGGTAATCACAGGAAGGAATGTTCCTGATGACCAGGGAGTCCAGAACAAGGGGACACAGTCTAAGGATATGGGATAGGCCATTTCAGACTGAGATGAGGAGAAATGTCTTCACCCAGAGAGTGGGGAGAATGTTGAATTCTGCCACAGAAAGCAGTTGAAGCCAAAACATTGAATGTTTTCAAGAAGGAGTTAGATGTAGTCCCTGGGGGCTAAAAGGATCAAAGCATATGGGGGGAAGAAAGCTGGAACAGGGGATTGAGCTAGATGATCAGGCAGGAGAAAGGGAGGACTGCAGATGCTGGAGATCAGAGTCAAGAGTGTGGTGCTGGAAAAGCACAACAGGTCAGGCAGCATCAGAGTAGCAGGACAGTCGACGTTTCGAGCAAAAGCCCTTCATCAGGAATGAGACTCTTTCCTGATGAAGGACTTTTGCCCAAAACATCGATTCTCCGGCTCCTTGGATGTTACCTGACCTGCTGTGCTTTCCCAGCACTGCACTCTTGACTCTGAGCTGGATGATCAGCCATGATCATGTTTAATAGCAGAACAGACTCAGAAGGGCCAAATGGCCTCCTCCTGCTCTGTTTTGAGAGATTGTGACAAAGTAACTGGAGCAGCTCTTTGTACCTGAGCACTATCCAGTCAGGAGAAATAGTTTGCCCTGAGCAGTCACAGGTATGCCCAGAATCTGTGATGGCATTGGATTGACAAACAAAACCAAGAGAGAAGATGAGGATTTGGTTTTGTAAAAGCAGTGATGTGGAATGAATTGCCTGAAGAGGCACTGAAGATCTTGCAAAACAGAATCAGAAAAATATCAGAAAGAGGACAAGTTTTCTTTTTTTGCAGAGCTATGGGGAAAAGTGGGATAAAGTGAACAGTTGTTTCAACCTAGACATGATGGGCTGAATGCTCTTCTCTGGCGCAGTATTCTTTGAAGAATCACCAATTTTCTTTGGATTGTCTGTCCCTTTCCACTTGCTTCTTCCCAGAGGGCATGGACTTGTGTCAGCTCAGGCCAATAAGAGGATGGGGCAATGCTTTGGGAGTTTGTTCAGGACTCCCTGCCCTGCTAGAATGATTTTGCAAATCTATCATCTTAAAATTACACCATTAAATCACTGTTAAATTCCTTCTATTCAAGGAAACTTCAATGTATAAAAAACTTTGGTTAGGTCACATTTTTTGGAATATTGTGTGCAGTTCTGGTCACCACACTATAGGAAGGGTGGGGAGGCTTTGGAGAGAGTGCAGAAGAGGTTTACTGGAACATTGTCTGGATTGCTAACTGGAAGGACAAGGGCATCAGATACATGGGAACACTACTCGCTGCAATTTTCTCTTAAAGTTCCTTATAAACTTTCTCCACTTACCTTAAAAATGTATCTCCTAGTTTTGAACTCCCCCACTCTAGGGAAAAGACCTTTGCTCTTCAGCTTATCTATGCCTTTCATGATTTTATAAGCCTCTACAAGGTCACCCCTCAATCTCCAACGCTCCAGTGAAAAGAAGTCCCAGCCTATCCCTATAACTCAAACCCTCCAGTCCCAGCAACATCCTAGTAATTTTTTTCTGAACTCTCTCTCCAATTTAACCATATCCTTCCTTTGGCAGGGCAACCAAAAATGCATGAACAAAAACCCCTACAGAACTGTGAATGCTATAAGTCAGAAACAAAAATAGAAGTTGCTAGAAAAGCTCAGCAAGACTGGCAGCAAAAATCAGAATTAACATTTCAGGTCCGGTGACCCTTCCTGAGTATAGGTGTGTTGACCAGAATTATACACAGTATTCCAATAGTGGCCTCACTAATGTCCTGTACAACTTCAACAGGATGTCCCAACTCCTATACTCAATGGAGTGAGCAATGAAGACAAGTGTGCTAAACACCTCCTTAACCACCCTGTCCATCTCTGACTGAACTATCAAACAATTATGGTTTGGAAAGAGTTGAAACCAACATGGTCATTCTAAAAGAGGAGAGACAAACAATCCAGGGCTTTTTCAATATATAATTTCAGTTGCATCACACTAAACTTTTGCTATAAATTGTATCTTACGATCTTATACTCCAGGTGGTTACCTGATGAAGGAGTGGCGCTCCGAAAGCTAGTGCTTCCAAATAAACCTGTTGGACTGTAACCTGGTGTTGAGTGATTTTTAACTTCAAAATAATTATGTACCTGAACCCCTAGATTTCTGTTCGACAACACTCCCCAGTAACTGTACAAGTCCTGCCCTTGTTGGTTTTACCAAAACGCAATATCACATTTATCCAAATTAAACACCATTTGTCATTCCTCAGCCCATTGCCCAATTGGGCCAAGATCCTTTTGTAATCTTAGATATCCTTCTTCACTGTCTACAGTGCCACCAATTTTGGTGTCATCCACAAACTAACTAACCATGCCTCCTAAATTCTCATCCAAAATTGTTTATATAAAACGACAAACAGTCGACCCAGCCCTGATCCCTGTGGAACACTGTTGGTCACAGGCCATTGTCCCATTTTGCAAATAAATTCAACTGTTCAAAATGGCAGTTTACACACACCTTCAGGGGCAGTTAGGGATGGACAATAAATGCTAATGACACTCATCACAAGAGCAAATATGTAAAATCCCCAGCAGCCTCCTTGCCAAGTTAAACTGATCAGACGGTTTCCGTTTAGAAAGAAATTAACCATTTAATTAGATTAGATTACTTACAGTGTGGAAACAGGCCCTTTGGCCCAACAAGTCCACACGGACCCGCTGAAGCGCAACCCACCCACACCCATTCCCCTACATTTACCCCTTCACCTAACACTACGGGCAATTTAGCATGGCCAATTCACCTAACCTGCACATTTTTGGACTGTGGGAGGAAACCGGAGCACCCAGAGGAAACCCGCGCATGATGGACAGTAAATGCTAATGATGTACAGCACAGAAACAGATCCTGCAGGCCAATTTGCCCATGCCGACCAGGTATTCTCTTGACTTTTATCCCCCCTCCCATGGGAATGTCCTGGGGAGCATTTCAAGTCCTATCTGGCATTATCAGTGGCAGTCTGGAGTGTTAGTATGGCATCATGGCTTCAGTCAATGCTCGGAGTACTCCCCCACACCAATATCAAATCCTCACAAAGGCACCAGACCAGTTTCCTCCACTTAGATTCAGATGTACAGCACAGAAACAGATCCTGCAGTCCAACTTGTCCATACCGACCAGATATCCAAAATTAATCAGTCCCATTTGCTAGCACTTGACCCATATCCTTCTAAACCCTTCCTATTCATATACCCATCCAGATGCCTTTTAAATGCTGTAATTGTACCAACCTCCACCACTTCCTCTGGCAGCTCATTCCACACATGTCGCATCTTCTGCATGAAAACGTTGCCCCTTCGGTCCCTTTTATATCTTTCCCTTCTCACCCTAAACCTCTGCCCTCTAGTTCTGGACTCCCCCAACCCAGGGAACATTCCTTGTCTATTTACCCTATCCATGCCTCTCATGATGTTATAAACCTCTATAACATCACCCCTCAACCTCTAATGCTGCAGGGAAAACAGCCCCAGCCTGTTCAGCCTCTCCCTAAAGCTCAAATCCTCCAACCCTGGCAACATCCTTGTAAATCTTTTCTGAACCCTTTCAAGTTTCACAACATCTTTCCGATAGGAGGGAAACCAGAATTGCATGCAATATTCCAAAAGTGGCCTAACCAATGTCCTGTACAGCCACAACATGACCTCCCAACTCCTGTACTCAATACTCTGACTAATAAAAGAAAGCATACTAAACACCTTCTTCACTATCTTTTCTATCTGCAACACCATTTTCATTGAACTATGAACCTGCACTCCCATTTTTAAAATATAAAAACAAAGTTAAAATAAAGCCATCTAGACCAAACATTGCAACTGCAGCTATAGCTGGTGAAAGCACAGACACCGGGGTAAAATCACGCAACTGGTAACCCAAAGACATAGGTTAATGCTCTGGGAACAGGGGTGTAACACCATCATGGCAGCTTGTGGAATTTGAATATAATTAATAAAACCTGGCATTATCAGTGTTAATGACAATCATGAGACCATTGTCAATAGCACAAAATAAACGGAACTCCATGCCTGCCCCTCTTCCGCGGTTACGTTAGAGCCCGGGTGTCCTTGGAGAAGGAGTACATGGTGTCGACCAACACCCTGGAGTTGTTCAGGGAGAGGTGGGCGCCGCAGGGAGTGGAGTGCATCATTTCTCCCTCCAACTCTATTTTGATTTAGTCCCTACCCTCCCCAATAAAAAGAAAAAAAAAAAGAGAAAAAAATAGTGGGAGTGTCAATAAAGAAAAATAATAAGGGGGAAAAAAGAAAGAAAAAAAAGGAAAAAAAAATATATAACCAGGAGTGTCACACCTGCACACACACACCATGGGTGCTGGGGAAAAATAAGAAAAAAAAATAATCAGGGGATTCGACAAAAAAAAACAGGTGATTGTCAGGTGGTAGTGAAAAAAAAAATAAACAGAACTCCAGCTGGTCCATGAACATTCTTTAGGGAAGGAAATATGAACAGGAGTAGACCATTCAGCCCCTCAAGCCTGTTCCACCATTAACTAAGATCATGGCTGATCTGTGGCCTTACTTCATCTACCTTCTCTCGGCACAAATCTCTTAATACCTTTGCTTAATAAAATAAGTTATCTGAGATTTAAAGATTAACAACTGAAATTCTGCTGTCATTGCCTGGTCTGGTCTATATGTGACTCCAGACCGACAACAATATGTGGTTGACTCTTAACCACCCTCTGAAATAGTTGGGGCCAGACACAATTCAAGGACAGTTAGGGATGAGTAAGAAATGCTGGCTTTGCCAGTGACACCCATGTCCTATGAAAGGATAAAAATAGATGAGCAACTGTAATAGGGTTAGGGTATGCATGGCTTCAGAATGCATACTGTACTGTTTGTTAGCAGGGGCTCAGGAGATGGAGCAGAAATTACAATGGACACTGCAGCACAGATATTCGGTAGTATTTCTGTCCCACTGGAGAGAGCATTTAAATCCCTTCTCCCTTCAAATCCTTATTCCCACTGCATATTAGGGTAACAAGGGAAGAGGGGGTCAGGGAGCTGTTGGATAATTCCTACCTAAACATCATAACAAAAACAGCACTGAGCATGAACCAGGTCACTGACCATTCTGGCAAGTTGACAATGCCCATTAATCTTGAAATTTTGCATCCAAAAAAATTATATCCTTGTCAACAAAATCTCAATAGAAAGGAGTAGAGAAATTGCTGGAAACAGTAGCAAAGACCAAATCTACCAGCTGTCGTCCCCCAATAAAACAAAATCAATTAGACACACACTTACAATACAAGAAAAATAATGCTGTGGTCACTCCTCCCGTCCCAGTTTTAACCGGCGACTCCAGTGAAAAGGACAAGGACACCCCAGATCTTCCAAAATGTGCATTGCCTCAAAGTTGGGGTGATTGAGTGGCAGGAGCTCCTCCATCTCACCCAACCTGCTGCCACCCTCACCACGAAAGGTTTACCCTATCACTATCCTCCTCTCCCTCCACTCTACCATTACCGATGCGCTACAATTGCAACATTTAAGAGGCATTTGGATGGGTATATGAATAAGGAGGGTTTAGAGGGATATGGGTCAGGAGCTGGCAGGTGGGACTAGATTGGGTTGGGTCAGCATGGACGGGTTGGACTGAAGGGTCTGTTTCCATGTTGTACATTGCTATGACTCTATAACATGGATGCGAGGAAGTCTAATTACAGTCAGGATCACAGCCCTGGAACAGACAGCCCCAAAGGGTGGGAGAGGTAACTGCTCCACAGTCAAATCAAATCGGGTTGACCCCCCCCGGGATTCAGCCTCCAGCTTCCCAGCATTGTGTTTCAGAGACACCATCGCTGGCATCAGGAGGGAAATTAAAGGATCAGTTTTCAAATTAAACAGAGGCCGTTTATCAGGAAGCATCCCATTCACCTGACAGATTATTACTTTCCTTTATCGGACAGGAATCAGACTCTCGATTATGTTTAACATCTTCGATTTAAAGTTATTTTTTTTTTAAATTAATTCTCCATTTCAGAACCACACCACACCCAAGAACGCAAGAGATTGTCTTACCTTCAAACTGGAAGTCTGTCAGAACAGGGAAATTGAGGATTCTGTTCTATAAAGGGAATGAACTTTGCACTTTGCGCTTGTGTAAACTTCAGAAATTAACTACACACTTCTGGAGAGAGAATGACACTAAACATAAAAAATTACTTATTCATCATATTAAAGTTGGGTGTGGTGGGAGAGCTTAGCATGAGAAAATCAGTTTAAGTATTTGTTAGCAGGTGTGATGCTAATTAGTAGATTGTTAGCAACCTGATACTCAATGAATGAAAACTAATTGAGTTCAGATTTTTTAATTGTAAATCTTGTGCCTGTTAAAGGTACTTCTCTTTATTCATTCAGGGGGATGAGGGCATCACTGGTTGGGCCAGCAGTTATTACCCAGTCCTAATTGCCCTGGAGAAGGGATTGGTGAGCTGCCTTCTTGAACTATTATTGGTGTGTGTATAGTGCTACTGGGGAGGAAATTCTAGGATTTTGACCCAGTGACACTGAAGGAATGGTGTTTTATTTCCTACTCTGGATGGTGAGTGTCTTGGAGGGGAACTTGCAGGGGGGGGTAACATCCCCATCTACTGCCCTTGTCCTTCTAGATGAAAGTGGTCATGGGATTGCAAGGTGCTAACTGAGGAGCTTCCTGGATCTCCCTCTCTAACAGCATTGTGAGTGTTCCTTCACTCCAAGGAGTGCAGTGGTTAAAGGCAGCTCACTACCACAAGAAGTGTAGTAGGTAAGGCAGATGAACTTAGGGCTTGGGTTAGTACCTGGGAGTATTATGTTTTTGCTGTTACTGAGCCTTGGTTGTGGGAAGGGTGTGAGTAGCAACTAAATATCCCAGGATATCAATGCTTCAGGTGAGATAGAGTTGGTGGTAAAAGGGGTGGAGAAGTTGGATCACTGGTCAGTGTATATCACAGCTATGCTGAAGGAGGGCACTATTGGGGACTCAAGCAGTGAGGCAATATGGGCAGAGCTCAGAAATAGGAGAGATGCAGTAACAATGTTGGGGCTGTACTACAGGCCTGAAAAATGTGTTGCTGGAAAAGTGCAGCAGGTCAGGCAGCATCCAAGGAGCAGGAGAATTGACATTTCGGGCATAAGCCCTTCTTCAATCCTGAAGAAGGGAATATGCCCAAAATGTCGATTCTCCTGCTCCTTGGATGCTGCCTGACCTGCTGTGCTTTTCCAGCAACACATTTTTCAGCTCTGATCTCTAGCATCTGCAGTCCTCACTTTCTTCCTGTACTACAGGCTTCCCAACAGCAAGCATAAGATAGAGGTATTAATATGTAGAGAGATCATAGGAAAATGTAGGACTAACAGGGTGGTGATGATGGGAGATTTTATTTTTCCCAATATTGACTGGGATGCACTTAGTGGGTGGCATGGTGACTCAGTGGCGAACACTGCTGCCTCAGAGCACCAGGAACCCGGGATCGCTTCCAGCCTCTGGCGACTCTGAGGGGAGTTTGCACATTCTTCTGGTTTCCTCCAGGTGCTCCAGTTTCCCCTCTCAATCCAAATATGCACAGCTCAGGTGAATTGGTCATGCTAAATTGCCTGTAGTGCATTAGTCGGGGGGGGGCAAATGTCGGGAAATGGTTCTGGGTGGGTTACTCTTCAGACGGTCAGTGTGGACTTGTTGGACCAAAGGTCCTGTTTGCACACTGTAGGGATTCTATGATTCCACAGTGTTAGAGGTCTAGATGGAGTAGAATTTGTAAGGAGCAGCCTGGAGGGTTTTATAAAGCAGGATGTAAATAGTTCAACTAGGGTAGGGGCCATACTCGACCTGGTCTTGGGGGAATGAGCCTGGCCAGCTGGTTGAAGTTTCAGTAAGGGATTATTTTGGGAATAGTGATCACAATTCCATAAGTTTTAGAATACTCATAGACAAAGACAAGAGCGGTCCTAAAGGAAGAGTGCTAAATTGGGGGAAGGCCAACTATAGCAAAATTCAGCACATGCTGGAGAATCTAAATTGAGAGCAGCTGTTTGAGGGTAAATTCACATTTGATATGTGGGAGGCTTTCAAAGAGAGGTTGATTAGAGTGCAGGAGAGACCTGTCCCTGTGAAAATGAGGGATAGGGTCGGCAGGATTAGGGAACCTTGGATGACAGGTGAAATTGTGAGACTAGCTAAGAGGAGAAAGGAAGCATACATAAAGGTCTAGGCGACTGAAAACAGGTAAAGCTTTGGAGGAATATCGGGAATGTAGGATCAACCTGAAACAAGGAATTAAGAGGGCTAAAAGGGGTCATGAGATAGCTTTAGCAAACAGGGTTAAGGAAAATCCCGAAGCCATTTATTCGTATATAAGGACCAAGAGGGTAACTAGAGAAAGGAGGAAAGTTGTGCCTGGAGTCAAAAATGGGTGAGATTCTGGAGTACTTTGCATTGTTATTCACCGAGGAGAGGGACATGATGGATGTTGAGGTTAGGGATAGATCTTTGATTACTCTAAGTCAAGTCGACATAAGGAGGGAGGAAGTGTTTGGTATTCTAAAAGGCATTAAGGTTGACAAGTCCCCAGGTCGGGATAGGATCTATCCCAGGTTTTTGAGGGAAGTGCAAGAGGAAATAGCTAGGGCCTCACCAGATATCTTTGCAGTGTCCTTGAACACTAATGAGATCCTGGAGGACTGGAGAATTGCTAATGTTTTTCCCTTGTTTGAGAAGGGTAGCTGGGATAATCCAGGTAGTTTTAGACTGGTGAGCCTGACATCAGTGGGAGGGAAGCTGCTAGAGAATACAGAGGAACCTCTATTATCCGAATTACACGAAAGGGGAATACTTTGTTCGGATAATCAAATGCCAGATAACTCAGTTTAACCAAGCATCAGGACCTTGCGGTCTTGTCTGGATAATCCAAAATTTGGATAATCAAATGCTGAATAATCAAGGTTCCTCTGTGTATATTGAGGGTTAGGATCTATTCCCATTTGGAAGAAAATGGGTTTATCAGTGATAAGGAAAATGGTTTTGTGTAGGGAAGGTCATGTCTGACCAACTTAATAGAATTGTTTGAGGAAGTGACAAAGTTGATTGAGGGAAGGGCTGTAGATGTCACATACATTGACTTAGTGTTTGATAAGGTTTCACATGGTAGGCTGACGGAGAAAGTGAAGTCACCTGGGGTACAGGGTGTCCTAGCCAGATGGATAGAGAACTTGCTGGGCAACAGGAGACAGTTTAGTGGTAGTAGAAGGGAGTTTCTCAAAATGGAGAAAGGTGACCAGTGGTGTCCCACAGGGATCTGTGCTGGGACCACTGTTGTTTGTGATTTACATAAATAAATCTGGAGGAATGTATAGGTGGTCCAATTAGCAAGTTTTCAGATGCCACTAAGATTGGTGGATAGCAGATAGTGAAGGACACTGTCGGAGAATACAGCAGAATATAGATAGATGGAGAGTTGGGCAGAGAAATGGCAGGTGGAGTTCAATCTGGGCAAATGCGAGGTGATGCATTTTGGAAGATCCAATTCAAGAGCAAACTATAGAGTAAATGGGAAAAGTCCTGAGGAAAGAGAGATCTGGGTGTTTGGGTCTATTGTACTCTGAAGGTGGCAACACCGGTCGATAGTGGTCAAGAAGGCACACCGCATGCTTTCCTTCATTGAGTTACAAGAGTTGGCAGGTCGTGTTACAGTTGTATAGGACTTTGGTTTGGCCACATTTGGAATACTGCATACAGTTCTGGTCACCACATTACCAAAAGGATGTGGATGCTTTGGAGAGAGTGCAGAGGAGGTTCATCAGAATGTTGCCTGGTATGGAGGGTGCTAGCTATGAAGAGAGGTTGAGTAGATTAGGATTATTTTTATTAGAAAGTCAGAGGTTGAGGGGGGAACCTGGTTGAGGTCTACAAAATCATGAGGTGTAGACAGGGTGGATAGCAAGAAGCTTTATCCCAAAGTAGTGGACTCAATCACTAGGAATCACGAGTTCAAGGTGAGTGAAAAAGTTTTAGGGAGATATGCATGGTGGTGGGTGCCTGGAACACGTTGCCAGCGGAGGTGGTAGAGGTGGGAACAATACTGTCATTTTAAGATGTATCTAGACATATGGATGGGCAGGGAGCAGAGGAGTACAGATCCTTAGAAAATAGGCAACAGGTTTAGATAGAGGATCTGGATCAGCACAGGCTTAGAGGACCGAAAGGCCTGTTCCTGTGCTGTAATGTTCTTTGTTCCTTGGTCTTACCACCACCTTCCTAAAGAAGCGAAAACCTGGATAATAAGTGTTGACCCAGCCATTGATGCCAGATTCAATGTCTTCACTACTCCAAAAGATGCTCATTAATGTTCAAAGACACTTCACAGAAGAATTATCAAATACAATTTGAAGCTGAGACACAATGAGATTTTAGAAATAGGAGAGTAAAGACTTGGTGCAAGAGATTTTTTTAATGGTGAAGGAATGACGTGGTCTAAGAGAGTGAATGGTCATAGAGTTATACAACATAGAAACAGACTCTCTGTCCTACCATGTCTATACCAACCTACAAACACCAAACTACACTAATCCCATTTACCTGTACTTGGCCCTCAGTCTCCTCTGTTGAGAATGTGGTACTGGAAAGGCACTGCAGGTCAGGCAGCATCCGAGGGGCAGGAGAGTCGATGTTTCGAGCATAAGCCCTTCATTAGGAAACATTAGTGTATATAACATACAGCAAGGGTTCTAGCACTGATCTGTGTGGCACACTGCTGATCACAGGCTTTCAATTACAAAACCAAGTCTCCACCATCACTTTTTGCCTCCTATTTGCAAACCAATTTTGGATTCAATTTACTTGCCCTGAATTCATCGGGTCCTCTTCATTGTGGGACTTTATCAAAGGCCTCACTGAAATCCATGAAAACCACATCAACTGCACTATCCTCATCAATACATCAATTAAATTAGTCAGACAGGATCTCTTTCCAACAAATCTGTGCTGATAATCCCTTTCTTTCCAAGTACTGATTAATCCTGTCCTTCAGATTTTTTGCAATAATTTCCCTATCACTGACATCAGACTAACTGGTCTGTAATTGCCTGGCCTATCCTTGCTGCCCCTATTGAACAAAGAAACCACATTAGCTATCCTCCAGTCATCTGTGACTGGTGAAGTATTAAATATCTCCATCGGGTTCCCACCAATCTCCTTTCTTGCCTCTCATTGCAACCTGTGAAACACCTCATTAGCCCCTGGTGTTTTAAACACTTTGATGCTTGTTAAAATAGTTAACGCCCCCTTCTTATTAATCTTAACATGTTCCAGAATCTCATCATCCCAACTGAACTCTTTAGTTATAATATCTTTCTCCTTTGTGGTTACAAATGAGAAATATTCATTCAAGACCTCACCACGTCCTCTGGCTCCACACACAGACTGCCTGTTTAGTCCCTAATAGGTGAGGCTTGTTTTTCAGACTGGAGGCCTGTGACCAGTGGAGTGCCCCAAGGTTCGGTGCTGGATCCACTACTTTTCATCATTTATATAAATGATTTGGATGTGAGCATAAGAGGTACAGTTAATAAGTTTGCAGATAACACCAAAATTGGAGGTGTAGTGGACAGTGAAGAAGATTACCTCAGATTACAACAGGATCTTGATCAGATGCGCCAATGGGCTGAGAAGTGGCCAATGGAGTTTAACTTAGATAAATGCGAGGTGCTGCATTTTGGGAAAACAAATCTTAGCAGGACCTATACACTTAATGGTAAGGTCCGAGAATGTTATTGAACAAAGAGACCTTGGAGTGCAGGTTCATAGCTCCTTGAAAGTGAAGTTGCAGGTAGATAGGATAGTGAAGAAGGTATTTGGTATGACCATATGACCAGAAGAAATAGGACTAGAAGTAAGGCCATTTGGCCCATCGAGTCCACTCCGCCATTCAATCATGGCTGATGGGCATTTCAAAACCACTAACCCGCACTCTCCCTGTATCCCTTAATTCTTTGCGAGATTAAGAATTTATCAATCTCTGCCTTGTAGACATTTAACGTCCCAGCATCCACTGCGCTCCGTGGCAATGAATTCCACAGGCCCACCACTCTCCAGCTGAAGAAATGTCTCCTCGTTTCCATTTTAAACTGACCCCCCTCTAATTCTAAGGCTGTGCCCACTGATCCTAGTCTCCCCGCCTGACGGAAACAATTTCCCAGCGTCCATCCTTTCTAAGCCATGCATTATCTTGTAAGTTTCTCCCCTTAACCTTCTAAACTCCAATGAATACAATCCCAGGATCCTCAGCCATTCATCATATGTTAGGCCTAGCATTCCAGGGATCATCTGTGTGCATCTCCGCTGGACACGCTCCAGTGCCAGTATGTCCTTCCTGAGGTGTGGGGCCCTAAACTGGACACAGTATTCTAAATAGGGCCTAACCAGAGCTTTATAAAGTCTCAGTAGCACATCACTGCTTTTACATTCCAACCCTCCTTGAGATAAATGACAACATTACATTTGCTTTCTTAACACGGACTCAACCTGCAAGTCAACCTTTAGAGAATCCTGGACTAGCACTCCCAGATCCCAGATCCCTCTGTACTTCGGTTTTATGAATTTTCTCACTGTTTAGAAAATAGTCCATGCCTGTATTCTTTTTCCCAAAGTGCAAGACCTCGCATTTGCTCACATTGAATTTCACCAGCCATTTCCTAAACTGTCTAAATCTTTCTGTAGCCGCCCCACCTCCTCAGTACTACCTGCCTGTCCATCTAACTTGGTATCATCAGCAAACTTCGCCTGGATGCCCCCAGTCTCTTCATCCAGATCATTTATATATAAAGTGAACAGCTGTGGCCCCAACACTGAGCCCTGCGGCACACCACTTGTCACCAGCTGCCATTCCAAAAAAGAACCTTTTAACCCAACTCTCTGCCTTCTGACAGACAGCCAACCCTCAATCCATGCCAGTAGCTCACCTCGAACACCATGGGCTCTCACCTTACTCAGCAGCCTCCCGTGAGGCCCCTTATAGCAAAGGCCTTTTGGAAGTCTAGGTACATAACATCCACTGAGTTCCCCTGATCTAACCTACTTGTTACCTCTTCAAATAATTCTAAGGTATGCTTTCCTTTATTGGTCAGAGTATTGAGTACAGGATTCTGGATCAGTGGTGCTGGAAGAGCACAGCAATTCAGGCAGCATCCGAGGACAGGCAAAATCGACGTTTCGGGCAAAAGCCCTTGAGTACAGGAGTTGGGAGGTCATGTTGTGGCTGTACAGGACATTGGTTGGGCCACTGTTGGAACATTGCATGCAATTCTGGTCTCCTTCCTATCGGAAAGATGTGAAATTTGAAAGTGTTCAGAAAAGATTTACAAGGATGTTGCTGGGGTTGGAAGATTTAAGCTAGAGGCAGAGGTTGAATAGGCTGGGGCTGTTTTCCCTGGAGCGTCGAAGGCTGAGGGGGTGACCTTATAGGTGTTTATAAAATCATGAAGGGCATGGATAGGATAAATAGACAAAGTGTTTTCCCTGGGCTGGGGGAGTCCAGAACTAGAGGGCATAGGTTTAGGGTGAGAGGGGAAAGATGTAAAAGAGAGCTAAGGGGCAACTTTTTCATACAGAGGGTATGAAATGTATGGAATGAGCCGCCAGAGGAAATGGTGGAGGCTGGTACAGTTGCAACATTTAAAATACATCTGGATGGATATATGAATAGGAAGGATTTAGAGGGATATGGGCCAGATGGTGGCAGGTGGGATTAGAATGGATTGGGATATCTGGTCGGAATGGATGAATTCGCCTGAAGGGTCTGTTTCCGTGTTGTACATCTCTATGACTCTCTGATTCTATGAGGTATCACTCTTTCCCTGGTAATTCTCTTAATCATAATACACAAAGCCTTGGGGTTTTCCTTCATCCTACCTAAGATATTTCCTGGCCCTTCTTTGCCCTCCTAATTTCTTTTTAAGCAATCCCCTGTACACTCTCTACTTTAAGGGCCTCCGCTGTTTTTAATATTCTGCATGTGACATGTGTTTCTTTCTTTCTCTATCCCTTCACATCCAGGGTTTCCTGGACTCGCAGTCCTTGTCTCCGACTCTTGGAGGAACACGTTAGCCCTGAACTCTCACTGCACTGTTTTTAAAAGACCCACATTTTCCAAATGTAGACTTATCTGTCAATAGCTGCTCCCAGTCTACGTTTGCCAGATCCTGTCTCATGATATTAAAATCGTCCTGCACCCAGTTTAGACACAACTTCTGCGTTATTCTTACCCCTTTCCATAATGACTCTGAAACTTAGAGTTATGGTCACTATTCCCAAAATGATCGCCCACGGACACTGCAGCCATTGTCAGCTGCAAATTTTGTGATGTAGACAGCGCACTTGTCCTCAAACCAGGTCTGGTATCCAGCACACAGATGGTTCTATGCAGAGTGTACATCTCTCAAAATGAACTTTGTCAAAATGTTTACAGCTCCCTCACCCAGTGTACGTGCATGAACAATGAGGAAGTTGGTGTTTATGGGAAGTGTGGATATTAGGCCGGGGCACCGCCCAGATTCTCATTTTGGAAAGAAACTTTGGACATTGTCAGCTGGTCCAGGCCAACACCTTTTGACATTTTGCCAAATGTTTCTGGAAATTTGGAAATCTGAACAACCAATGATTGCAATAGCAGACTCACAGTTTGTGCTACCAAATGTGAATAAATTAACAAACTAATCGAAATTACCACTGACAAAATAAGACTAACACTAACACCAACAATCTAACAGTATCACCAGCAAATCCATAATAACCACTCATAGCTTTAATTAGCATTAATAAAGAAAATACAATGCTCGCTCATATCAGCAACATCGTGGGTCTGGGGACATATAGAAAAGGTGATAGCCTTTAGGAGAGGTTAACTCACAGTTCCATCTGCACAGATGTAAGACATCCCTCAGCTTCCATTTCATAGGGTATGGATGTCCTTCCCTGCTATCCTGAGACAATATTAATCTCTCAATGAGCTGACAATAGGATCATTATCACCTTGTGGTTTGTGGGATCTTGCTGTGTATAAATTGGCTGCCATGTTTCCCAATGTTGTAACACAACAACATTATATTTTGAAAACATTTTGTAGCCCGCAAGATTCTGAGGTCATTGCATAATGGACATGGCTGTGGAGATTGTTGGCATTGCTTGATCATCCCATTTGCTCTGGAGAAGGTGTCCATGATCCATTGTCTTGAATACAATGTGGCTGAGTGGCCAGCTAAACCAATTCAGATTCAATAACATAGAGTCATAGTCATAGAGCTGTACAGCACAGAAACAGGTCCTCCGGTCCAACTCGTCCATGCCAACCAGATATCCCAACCCAATCTAGGCCCATTTGCCAGCACGCGGCCCAGATCCCTCTAAACCCTTCCTATTCATATTTCCATCCAGATGCCTTTTAAATTATGCAATTGTACCAGCTTCCACCACTTCTGGCACTCGTTCCATGCACGTACCATCCTCTGTGTGAAAAAGTTGTCCCTTTTTATATCTCACCTTAAACCTATGCCCTCTAGTTCTGGACTCCCCCACCCCAGGGAAAAGACCTTGTCTATTCACCCTACCCATACCCCTCATGATTTTATAAACCTCTATAAGGCCACCCACACGATGGGCCTGGAGTCACATGTAAGTCAGATTAGATGATGACAGCAGATAACCTTCCCTGAAGAACAGTAGTGACCCAGATGGGTTTGTAAATTCAGAAGTCTGATGGTCACCATGACTAAGACTGGCTTTAATTTATTTTTGTCTTACATGGGGGTGTGGGTGTCACTGCTGAGACCAGCATCTGTTGCCTATCCCTAATGTCCCTTTACCCTGAGTATCTTGCTAGATTAGTTCAGAGTCAACCACATTACTGTGGGTCTGCAGTGACATGCAGGCCAGAGCAGGTAACTATGGCAGAGTCCCTTCCTGAAAGGACACCAGTAACCCAGATAGATTTCTGTAATAATGAATGATACTTTCATGGTCAACATCATTAGACCAAAGATTCATTTTCAGTTCTACATTTTTAAAATTGAAATAAATTCTACTCTGTCTTGTGGTGGGATTTGAACCCAGGTTCAACAGCATTAACTTTGACCTATGGATTAAGTCTCCAATGATGCTACCATCACAGTGTCCCCTGAAACAACATTTCCTCTCGTGTGAGGAGGATATTGTCTTGTTGAAACTGGCACTGCCCAGGGACCTTTTTAACTCTTGAAGCTTCTTCACAGAGGATGGGTGCACTGTCAAACAGGCATTCTCCCTTTCGGTTTGTGCTATCCTGGACCTCAGAGCAACCAATTTCATTTTAATCATGTTTGGAATAGAATATAGAACTGTACAGCACAGGAATAGGCCCTTCAGCACCCCCCTGCATCTGTACTGACCATGATGCCATTCTAAACTCATCCCATCTGCCTGCCCATGGTCTGTATCCCTCTATTCCCTGTCTGTTCATGTGGCTGTCTAAATGCCTCTTAAACATTGCTGTCATATCTGCTTCTAACACCTTCTCCAGCAACATGTTCTCAGCACTTACCACCCTCTGTGTTTTTCAACAAACACTATGCTTGCACATCTTTAACTGTTCCCCTCTCACCTTAAACCTACATTCTCAGCTTTTTGACATTTCTACCCTGTCCGTGCCTCTCATAATGTTCTAAAAGTCTATCAGGTCGCCCCTCAGCCACTGATGCTCCAGCAAAAACAATCCAAGTTTGTCCAACCTCTCCTTATAGCTAATGCATTCCAATCCAGGCAACATCCTGGTAATCCTCTACTGCACCCTCTCCAAAGCCTCCACATCCTAGTTTTGGTGACCTGGACTGCAGAATCAGACTGTTGTCCTATTTCAGTGGGATCGTATGCAACCCATCACCAATCTATACGAGAAAATCATAATTATCAATCTGCCAATAAATCCCTTTGAAATATGTAGACTCTGTACTTCAATTTACTGATTAGACTTGATACCGTCCTTTGCCCTGTGGGGCAATATGTTCAATTCATTGCTTGTGCTATGAGAGAAATGTTCTTTACTGGCACGGAATCTGTCATTGGGCCTGATGGCTCTTCTTTCTAAAATAAAGAAATGAAATGTTCTATGTAAACTTGTTTCCTTCTCAACATCTCGAGAACAACTTAGCGTCCCATTACAATGTCCTGGATGCGGTTCCCAACTGAATAACTTCAGGTAAAGACTTGTCAATGACTCTCTCAAAGTTGCTGATTTTTGCCATCAGAATTTTCATCGTAGAATCCCTAAGGTGTGGAAGCAGGTCATTCGGCCCATCAAATCCACACTGACCCTCCAAAGACCATGTGATTCAGATTCCCTTGCACTTCTCTCTTCCCCCCCACCTTACCTTATCCTTATACTCCTGCATTTCCCATGGTTAACCCACCTAGCCCGCACATCCCTGGACTCAATGGGGCAATTAACATGGCCATTCCACCTAACCTATACGTCTTCGGGAGGAAACTCACGCAGACACCGGGAGAATGTGCAACTCCAGAGAGACAGTCACACGAGGGTGGAATCGAACCTGGTTCCCTGGCAGCAGTGTTAATTTTCTTCAGTGATGGTAGAGGTGGAAAACATTTCTGCTAACCCTCTATAGTCACAGGTTATGCAATGGATTTTGAGATTTTCAATGTCTTTGGAGCAGCCATTGTACACAGCACTGACTAGTCTCTGACTTGGTGCTCATTGATCCTTAGGTGTCACCAAGTAATAATGTGTTCAGTCCAGGACATTTTCCCATAAGACCATAAGACATAGGAGTGGAAGTAAGGCCATTCGGCCCATCGAGTCCACTCCGCCATTCAATCATGGCTGATGCGCATTTCAGCTCCACTTACCAGCTTTCTCTCCGTAGCCCATAATTCCTCTAGACAACAAGAATCTATCATTCTCGGCCTTGAAGACATTTAGCGTCCCGGCTTCCACTGCACTCCGTGGCAATGAATTCCACAGGCCCACCACTCTCTGGCTGAAGAAATGTCTCCACATTTCTGTTCTGAAATGACCCTCTCTAATTCTAAGGCTGTGTCCACGGGTCCTAGTCTCCTCGTCTAACGGAAACAATTTCCTAGCATCCACCTTTTCCAAGCCATGTATTATTTTGTACGTCTCTATTAAGTCACCCCTTAATCTTCTAAACTCCCAAAGTGATACTAGAATAACCAGCCCTCCATCAAACTCCAAAAAGTAATTTATTAGCAGGAACTTGCAGGGGGTGGTGTTCCCTGTATCTGCTGCCCTTGTCCTTTTGGATGGAAGTGGTCATGGATTTGGAAGGTGCTGTCTGAGGATCTTTGGTGAGTTTCTGCAGTGCATCTTGTACATGGTACACATTCCTGCTACTGAGCGTCAGTGGTGGAGGGAGCGTATGTTTGTGGATGTGGTGCCAATCAAACAGAGGCTGCTTTGTCCTGAATGGCATCGAGCTTCTTGAGTTATTGGAGCTGCCCCCATCCAGGGAAAGTGGGAAATATTCCATCACACTCCTGACTTGTGCCTTGTAGATAGTGGATAGGCTTTGGGGAGCCAGGAGGTGAGTTACTCGCTGCAGGATTCCTAGCCTCTGATCTGCTCTTACAGCCACTGTGTTTATGTAGTGGGTCCAGTTCTGTTTCTGGTTAATGACAACCTCAGGACCTTGATAGTGGGAGATTCAATGATTGGTAGTGCCATTGAATATTAAGGGCTGATAGTTAGATTGTCTTTTATTGGAGATGGTCATTGCCTGGCATTGGTGTGGTGTGAATGTTACTTGCCGTTTGTCAGCCTAAGCCTGGGTATTGTCCAGGTTTTGCTGCAACTGTTAGTGCTCAAGATATGTGTTTGTTGATGACCAATTGGATCCTCTTGTTCTGACCATCCTTCAATGCAATGATGATGATTAGTAACACATTCTAGGTCACTCTTTTGATTCCTGTTCTAGTTAGTTGAACAGAAATGTAAATGGAGTCTATGGGTGGGAGGTTTTGCTTGTATATTACAAGAGATCTTTGTAATATACCTTTTAATCTTGAGATCTGTACTTCCTAGACCATTTAATTGTATAGTTGCAGGCTGCAGACAATGTATACCTGTGGTACGCTATCTAAATCGTAGTGACACTCTCTCCTGTGTCAAGCCTAAAATTAGAGAGATGTCCAATAACACAAATATTATTTTGTAAACATTTGGTTTGGATCAACTGTTCTCCCTGAGGGATATCTTGATTTGGCTTTTCTTTTATTTATAGCCTACCTAGCTGCATTAACCTCTTTGTGGGAGTAGCAGTTTGACATTACTTTTTCTCTGTAATCGACTCCTGCTTCTACACATTTTTCTGGAAGTGACTGACTGTTATACAGGTGTGACTTGCAAGTGTTGGTGTTGGACTGGGGTGGACAAAGCTAAAAATCACACAACATCAGGCTACAGTCTAACAGGTTTGTTTGGAGGCACTGGCTTTCAAAGTACTGCTTCTTCATCAGAACCACCTCATAAAGGATCAGCGCTCCGAAAGCTAGTGCCTCCGAATAAACCTGTTGGACTATAACCCGGTGTTGTGTGATTTTTAACTTTGTATCATTCTTTTCTAAGAGCTGGGCACTGCCTTGTGCCATTGAGGAGACTACTCCACAGTATGACAATGACTATTAGTGTCTGGTGTCTGTTCCACTCTCCGTCCTGTCTTCTCACTGTCTTTAGGGTTTTTGTACCTTATAAAACTGAATGGATCTTGTTGGTCTCCTGCAATAAGACTGATCCTTTTCTTTACAACTGATCTGTGTTGCTGCTGGACTTCTGATTCACTCTGACTCTCTCTGTTTGGTCTGTGATTAAATTTAACAAAGACTCCTCAACAATTCTGTCTCTTATACATGCAGACTTAAAAGCTCCTTATCTGATGTGATTTATTGCTGTCACGTGTACCAAGGTACAGTGAAAAGTGTTGTCTTTACAGGAAGGTACATTAGGGGAATGGAACAGTTTGCAGGATACAATGTAGCCTTTTTTTTTCACTGATCTGTAGAGATTATTCATGAAATTATTTATGAATAGTGAACTCTTCTATTTGCTTTTGCAAGCATGTTATTCATTCTAAAAACTACAGTAAATATCAAAAACATTCAGAACTTCTTCACCAGTTTCAGTTCCTTTAGAATAGAATTGAATAGATCATTACAGTACAGTACAGGTTCTTCGGAACTCAATGTTGTGCCAAACTGTGGAACCAATCGGAAGCCTATCTATCCTACACTGTTCCACTTTCATCCATTTGTTTATCCTTCTTTTGCCTTGACAAGCTAAGAGATCATTGTCAGCTGTAGTCCCAATTCAGTGCAGGGAGTGTATTTACTTGTGAACTTCTGCTTCTTGCGGTAGCCTAGTAAATGATTACTGTTCTGTTAACAGTTTTATGGAATTACTCCTCCACTGTGGCTCTATAAAATGAATCCCCTTCTCTTGAACTGATTTCCCTCGATGATTCTCACTCTGAGGTGATGGTACCACTCCTTACTGTCATACAGTTTTTCTTGGATGAGTTCCACTCTGTGCAGAGTTAAAATGCAACAAAGGCAGGAAGGATTTTTAAGGAACAGATTATCCACTTTCTTCTGCAGCCTCAATCCCCCAAGTTTCTTCATTTATTAAGTTACTTTAAATGACTTGTGGCTCCTGGTTTCCCTGGTCTCTCCCTCGTGCCCACCTATATCGGTGGCAAGACCCAGTCTGAACCCTGAGTACTTGGTTTATTTCTAACTTCTTCGCATGGTGTTTTTTTTTCTTTCTCCCCCCCCCCCCCCCCCCCAGTCCACAAGAGATTTCAACTTTGCTCAGTGTCTGTTTGCTCTGCAGTGGAACCTTTGCTTCAGACCACTCCTACAGGCCATCAGCGCCTAATGCAATTGGTAACCTCCGGGTGTGATGAGTATTTCAGTTCCCTGTAGCTTCTAGCTCTCATTTGCTTCTGTGCTTTTCTTACCAGGTCTGAAACGCTTTTTGCTACTGACTGTAGACTTTGTCTACAGAGGTTCACAGCATGGAAACAGGCCCTCCATGCTGCCCAGTTTTCACAATTAATCCAGTCCCATTTACCTTGTTTGGTCCATATCCCTGTATGTGTGTCCCATCCGTGTACCTATCTAAATGTTTCTTAAATGACAAAATGGTATTCACCTCAACCATTACCTCTGGCAGCCCATTCTAAACACTCACCACTGTTCTGAAGATGTGGGTGTACTTTAAGAGAGTTAAAAGCAGCAGAATTACCAGACACAGCAGCAAATGTTCTCAATAAGGCAACAAATTAACACTTTCAGTTTAAATTGTACTCCAAAAAATATCAAACTCCAATCCAGTTTGAATTTAGTATATTTAGAATCTTAGAAGCCTATGACATAATCCAATGCCTTGGGGGGGGTTTAAGACCAGGGAAAATTGAGCAGTTGAGAGGAGAACTGACAAGCCAAGCATGTAAACAAACTGGCTGAAAATAATTCTCTAAAAAGTACCTTTTCGATCAGTAACCTGTGACACAGAAATTCCGAAGAAGAAGAAAAGAAGACACAGGAAGATCCAAATAGAAGAACGAAAGCTGCCTGGTTTTGCGATCTGAAGTGTGGTTTTGTAAATCTTAATTGGGATTTTTATCAGACTCGTATTGTAGAAGGGAAGGTAACAGATAGGTTAGAGTAAGGAATGATAAATAGTGGTTAGTTAATAATTCTTTGTTATACTTTAAGAAATAAAGTTGTTAATTTTTACTTTAAATAGTTCTTGGCCACTCGAACTTTTACAGATTACTGCACAGGATACTGCAGAGTATCAAAGCAAAAAGCATAGCAGAAGAGTTAGTAGCTTTCTTCATATGGTATGGGCTACCCAGAGAGATTTAGTTGGACCAAGGGTCAAATTTTACTGCTAGGCTGTTTAAGAAGGTGATGGATAGATTAGGTATACAGCACTTTAGATCCAGTGGGTATCATCCTGAATCCCAGGAAGCCTGAGAAAGGTGACATCAGACCTTGAAGACCATGTTGAGAGCGTACTGTCAGGATTACCTGAATGATTGGGATAAAGGTATCCCATTTGTATTGTTTGCCATTGGAGATGTCCCAAATGAATCTACTCAGTTCACTCCCTTTGAATTGATATTCGGTCATGACGTGAGAGGCCCTTTGAAATAAATTAAAGAAAAATTAACAGCACCAAAATCGGAGATCTCACACTTAGATTATGTAATGGAGGTGAAGAAGAGATTAAATTGAGTAGGTGAGTTAGCTAAACAGCACCGAAAGAGGGCACAGTGTAAAATGAAGCAGGTGGCAGATAAAAGCTCTGAGACCTGGACATTTTCCCAAAAGGATAACATGTTAGTACTGTTACCAGTGATAGGAGATCCCTTCAAAGCCAGTTTAGTGGTCCCTGTTAAATTGAGAAAAAGTTGAGTCAGGTGAACTATTGTTAAAGATGCCAGATCGATTAAAAAAGGTATCGAGTATGTCATAGAGAGAAAGAACTAGAGAAACAGGTGCTAGTTACTGTCCCGCAGAGTGAGGAATCAAATCCAGATGATGTAGATTTTGAGGTGCCTCAAAACAGATTAAAAAATGAAGAAGTCCTTGAGGAGTGGGATAGGTCAGTAAGCTTTCTGTCTCAGGAGCATAGAATGCAGTTGAAAGATTTGTTATTACAGTACAAGGATATATGTAAGAATCAGATGGGGAGGACGAATACTATTGTCCATGACGTAAACGTAGAGAATACTACTCCGATAAAACAACACCCCTATCGGCTTAATCCTTTCAAAGCCAGACAGGTCCAGATGGAGGTGGAGGCCATGCTCGACGAGAACATCATCGAACCGAGCCAGAGCGAGTGGGGTTCACTGATCGTCTTAGTCCCCAAACCGGATGGGGCTCAACGATTCTGTGTGCATTATCGAAAGGTCAACGCCATTACAAAATCGGACTCATATCCAATTCCTAGATTGGAGGACTGTGTAGAGAAAGTTGGACAAGCCAATGACATCACCAAGTTGGACTTAATGCGTGGTTACTGGCAGGTACTTTTATCAGACACGGTGAAAGAAATGTCTGTGTTTGTAACCCCAAATGAGCTATATCAGTTTAAAGTGATGCCCTTTGAAATGAAGAACGCACCCGCCACATTCCAAAGACTCATGAACAGAGTTGTGGCTGGGTTTACAAACTGTGCACTCTATTTGGACGATGCACTGATCTTTAGTAAGTCCTGGAAAGATCACATGGTACTGTTGGCAGAGCTCTTTGAATGAATACGAGAAGCAAAACTTAAATGAAACAGAATTCGTGAAAGCAGAGGTGACTTCCTTGGGACATAACATCGGTCATGGAAGTTTGACCCCATGGAACACAAAGACAAAGGCCATCAAAGAATTTCCACGACCAACCTCGAAGAAAGAGGTGCTTTGATTCTTAGGACTCAGCGGATTCTATCGGGCGTTTGTCCCAAACTTCAGCAGTGTGGTGGCGCCGTTAACCAATTTGCTGAAGAAGAACACAAAGTTTCGGTGGACAGAACCATGCCAGGAGGCATTCGACGATTTGAAATCAATATTCACCACCAAACCAGTTTTAGCTACACCAAACTTTTCAAAACCTTTTAAAGTCGCCATCGATGCTCATGACATTGGAGTTGGGGCTGTACTGCTGCAGGGAGACGAGGGATTGAGCTGCCAGTTGGTGGCTTTTCAAAGAAGGTCAACATCCCCCAGAGGAAATACTCCACAATCGAAAAAGGAAACTATCGAGTTTGGTCCTGGCCTTACAACATTTTAATGTGTATGTCACTAACAATGTGTCGGAGACAGTTGTGTACACTGACCACAATCCGCTTACATTCTTAGAACATTTTAAAGATAAGAATATGAGACTATTTCATTGCAGTCTTATGTTACAGACTTTTAATTTTAAAGTCATACATGTTGTGGGTTGGAAGAATGTAATCGCAGATGTGTTATTGCAAATTTAACTGAGAGAGTATAGATGAGATTTATCTTTATTTAATGTTATATATATGCAGGTATAAGGGAAGAAGTTAAGGTGAACTTACATTAAAATTATCTGTATGTTAGAACAATGTGTTTAAAAAGTAGAGAAAAAAAAGAAGCCATCTTTTCATTATGATGGTTCATTTATTTCCTTAAGGGGGAGGTGTTATGAAGATGTGGGTGTACTTTAAGTGAGTTAAAAGCAGCAGAACTACCAGACACAGCACCAAGTGTTCTCAATAACGCAACAATGTTACACTTGGTTGAACAACTCGATTAGCTTATTGCCTGGAAACAAAAACAAATTCGAATTCAGCCAGTCAGTTTAAATTGTACCCTGAAAAATATCAAACTCCAATCCAGTTTGAATTGAGTATATTGACAATCTTAAATGCCAATAACACAATCTAATGTTTCGGGGGGATATAAGACCAGGGAAAATTGAACAGTTGAGAGGAGAACTGACAAGCCCAGCATGTAAACAGACTGGCTGAAAATAGCTCTTTTAAAAGTATCTTTTCAATCAGTAACCGGTGACTCAGAAATTCCGAAGAAGCAGAAAAGAAGACACAGGAAGATCCGAATAGAAGAACGAAAGCTGCCTGGTTTTGAGATAAGAAATGTGGTTTTGTAAATCTTAATTGGGAGTTTAATCAGACTCGTATTATAGAAGGGAAGGTAACAATAGGTTAGAGTAAGGAATTTTAAATAGTGGTTAGTTAATGATTCTCTGTTGCACTTTAAGAAATAAAGTTGTTAATTTTTACTTTAGGTAGTTCTTGGCCACTCGAAATTTTACAGATTACTACATGGGATAAATCTTTCCTGTGTTGCTGGTTTTAAATTTAGCAGGAGGGTTTACCCCGTGTCGTAACACCACCCTCTATGTGAAAAAATTGCCCCTCTGAATCCTTTTGTATCTCTCCCCTCTCATCTTAAACCTCTGCCCTCTAGTTTTAGACTCCCCTACCATGAGGAAAAGCTGTGGGCTATCTACCTTACCTATGCCTCTCATGGTTTGAAAGACCTCTATAAGATCACCCCTCAGTTTCCTATGCTCCAGGAAAAAAGGTCCCAGATTAACTAACCTCTCCTTATAATCTTCCTGTTGAATATTGCCATGTGTTTCTCTTCTGCAAGCTTCTGGAATATTCAGCTCTCCCAGAGGCTGTCTGTCTGTCTGCATAAGTAGCCTTCCTAAATTTGTGTTAAAAGCTCACTGGAATCCCAGCACTGTTCACCATGTTATGTGATGGAGTTGCACCACAGTCACTGAGTGATTTACTGGTACCATCCTTCTATATTTTAATAGCCATTTATTGCCATAGGTGTCACTGGTAAGGCCAGTATATTATTGCCCAAGTCTAACTGTCCAAAGGACATTTGGTGGGGAGTCACATTGTTGTGGGTCTGGAGTCACATGTAGCTCAGATCAGGCAAAGATGGCAGATTTCCTTCCCTTAGGGGGGTTAATAAACCAGATGGTGGTTTTGTTTTAAAAAGCAAGAATGAACAGCGCTAACCTGGTCTTCACTCAGCTGGCTTTTTACTCACATTGGCATCAACATGGCCTGGAGAAAGGGAGGGCTGCAGATGCTGGAGATCAGAGTCGAGAATATGGTGCTGGAAAAGCACAGCAGGTCAGGCAGTATCCGAGGAGCAAACGATTCGACATTTCGAGCATCAGGAATGACGGGGTGGCCTAAGGGGACTGAGAGATAAATGGGAGGGGGTGTGGGGCTGGGGGGAAGGGAGGTGGAAAAGCGATAGGTGGATGAAGGTGGAGGAGAATGTAATAGGTCGGAGAGCAGGGTGGAGCAGATAGATGGGAAAGGTGATGGACAGGTCATGAGGGCAGTGCCGAGTTGGAGGCTTGGGACTGGGTTAAGGTGAGGGGAGGGGAAATGAGGAAACCACATTGTTCCCGTGTGGTTGCAGGGTCCCAAGGCGGAATATGAGGCATTCTTCCTCCAGGCGTCAGGTGGTTAGGGTTTGATAATGGAGGAGGCCCAGGACCTGCATGTCCTTGGTGGAGTGGAGTGGGAGGGGGAGTTAAGGTGTTCGACCATGGGGTAGTGGGTTGGTTGGTGCGGGTGTCCCAAAATGTTCACTGAAACGTTCTGCAATTTGGCGTCCTGTCTCCCTGATGTAGAGGAGACCACATATGATGCAACAAGTACAGTAGATGACGTGTGTGGAAGTAAAGGTAAATTTCTGTCCAATGTGGAAGGATCCTTTGATACCTTGGACAGAGGTGAAGAGGTACAGGTTTTGCAATTCATGCAGTGACAGGAGAAGGTGCCGGGAGTGGAGTGTGGGCTGGTGGGGAGGCAAGGGAGTCGCGGAGGGAATGGTCTCTCCAGAACACTATAGGAGTGGGGAGGGAAAAATATATCTAGTGATAGGGTCTGTTCGTAGGTGGCAGAAGTGGCAGAGGATGATGCGATGTATGTGAATGTTGGTAGGGTGGAAGGCAAGGACCAGGGAGGTTCTGTCCTTGTTGTGGTTGTGTGCTGGAGATGTGCTGGAGGGCATCGTTGACCACGTGAGAGGGGAAATTGTGATCGTGGAAAAAGGAGGCCATCTGGGACTTTCTGAGGTGGGATTGGTCACCCTGGGAACAGATGCAGCAGAGGTGGAGGGATTGGGAATAAGGGATGGCATTTTTACAGGAGGTAGGGTGGGAGGAGGTGTAGTCTAGGTAGCTGTGGGAGTTGGTGGGCTTGTAGTAAATATCTGTGGTTAGTCGGTCACCGGAGATGGAAATGCAGTGGTCCAGGAAGTGGAGGGAGGTGTCCAAGATGTTCCAGGTCAATTTGAGGTCGGGTGAAAGGTGTTAGTGATGTTGATGATTGTTCACCCTCCACGTGGGAGCATAAGGTGGCACTGATACAGTCATCAATGTAATGGAGGAACAGGTGGGGAATGGTGGTTTAGCTGCGGAAGATGGACTATTCCACGTACCCACCAAAAAAACAGGCATAGCTGGGTCCCATGTGATACCCATGGCTACCACTTTGGTTTGGACATCAACACAGCCTGCTTTCTCCAGTGTGGTATAGGAGAATCAATCAGCAGTCTAACAAGAAGAGGTATTTACTTAAACCCGACACCAGAATACATGAGCATCAACTTGCAACAAAACGACATTACCAGCTCACCCTCAAATCAATACACATTGAATGACACCAATTCAACTGGGAGAACATGAAGATTCTGGCCCATGTAAATCAAACACAAGCTTGGGAATTCCTGGAGGCATGGTGTTCATCCACTGGTGCCATAGACCCCATCTACAGGCTGCTAGAGCACAAAACCAGAAAGCGAACCACCCGCCATGACAGACAGGACCATATAAATTTGGGGCAGATCACAATGACAGTGCTACATCCAGAGGCTACACAGACTGACGATGTCACCCAGGGTGGAGACAAAATGCTTGCAGAAAAATCAACCAGTTCGGTGCACCAACCAACAACTCCAACCACAACCCGAGCTACAGATCTTCACAGAAACCATAAACAAGACACAGTTTATTACATAAAGGAAACTTATTACTTTGGTATAGTAAACATCATTACTAAGGCTACGAAAAGACCTGGGTGGTAACTCTGTCTCCTTTTGAGATCTAGGTCTTTTATTGGTCAGAGTATTGAGTACAGGATTTGGGATGTCATATTGCGGCTGTACAGGACATTGGTTAGGCCACTGTTGGAATATTGTGTGCAATTCTGGTCTCCTTCCTATTGGAAGGATGTTGTGAAACTTGAAAGGGTTCAGAAAAGATTTACAAGGATGTTGCCAGGGTTGGAGGCTTTGAGCTACAGGGAGAGGCTGAACAGGCTGGGGCTGTTTTCCCTGGAGCATCGGAGGCTGAGGGTTGACCTTATAGAGGTTTATAAAATCATGAGGGACATGAATAGGATAAATAGAGAAAGTATTTTCCCTGGGGTGGGGAGTCCAAAACTAGAGGGCTTAGGTTTAGGGTGAGAGGGGAAAGATATAAAAGAGACCTAAGGGGCTAACCTTTTCATATAGAGGGTGGTACGTGTATGGAATGAGCTGCCAGAGGAAGTGGTAGAGACTATTGCAACATTTAAAAGGGATCATATATGGGTATATGAATAGGAAGGGTTTGGAGGGATATGGGCCGGCAGGTAGGACTAGATTGGGTTGGGATATCTGGTCGGCATGGATGAGTTGGACCGAAGGGTCTGTTTCCGTGCTGTACACCTCTATGACTCTGTGTGTCTGAATGACATTACCAGTCACTGAGAAGTGTTTAATCTGCTCCTCAGATTGACCAATCCAGAGCCTAACAATTTTGCACTTGAATCCAGGCCTCTGGATTATTCATTCAGAACCATAACCACAAGACTACTGCTACTTTCTCTCTTTCTCTATCTTCCTTCCTTTGCTTTCACTCCTCTTTCTTGAAGAAGTCTCTAAAAATGAATAATTTGTTTACCAGCCCATAAATACACAGCATTTTTCAGCTGCATTCCAAAGGCTTGTTTTGTTGTAAAATCACTCACTTTTTTAAACAAGTTTGAGAACTAATCAGCTTCTGCGTTTCAGTGTAAATGGTAGTTGGAAGATAATGATCCCTCTGTACAGTTAGACTACAGAAAGGGTTAAACTATGATGATAGAATGTACAGTTTACAGAATCTCAGCAGGTCTGGCAGCATCTGTAGACAGAAAGCAGAGTTAACGTTTTGAAAGCCTTCTTCAGAACTTCAGGCCTGAGGTAGGAGTTGGTCCCAGACTTTCTATAAAAAGATCATGCATAACATTACCCATTTCTTTGAGATGGTGACCAAACAGGTATTTGTGTGTAAAGAGGTTGATGTGGTGTATATGGATTTCAGTAAGGCGTTTGATAAGGTTCCCCATGGTAGGTTATTGAAGAAAATACGGAGGTTTGGGATTGAGGGTGACTTAGCGGTTTGGAACAGAAATTAGCGAGCTGAAAGAAGACAGAAGGTGGTGATTGATGGGAAATGTTCATCCTGGAGTTCAGTTACTTGTGTGTACTGCAAGGATCTGTTTTGGGTTTACTGCTGTTTGTCATTTTAATAAATGACCTAGATGAGGGTGTAGAACGACGGGTTAGTAAATTTGCAGCTGACACTAAGGTCGGTGGAGTTGTGGATAGTACCGAAGGATGTTGCAGGTAACAGAGGGACACAGATAAGCTGTAGAGCTGGGCTGAGAGGTGGCAAATGGAGCTTAATATGGAAAAGTGTGAGGTGATTCATTTTGGAAAGAGCAACAGGAATGCAGAGTACTGGGCTAATGGTAAGGTTCTTGGTGTAGATGAGCAGAGAGATCTCATGTTCATGTACATAAATCCCTGAAAGTTGCCACTCAGGTTGATAGGGTTGTTAAGAAGGTGTACGGTGTGTTAGCTTTTATTGGTAGAGGGATTGAGTTTCTGAGCCATGAGGTCATGTTGCAGTGTTAAAAAAGTCTGGTGCGGCCACACTTGGAATATTGTGTACAGTTCTGGAAGGATCTGGAAGCTTTGGAAAGGGTTCAGAGGAGATTTACTAGGATGTTACCTGGTATGAAGGAAAGGTCTTCTGAGGAAAGGCTGAGGGACTTGAGGCTGTTTTCGTTCGAGGAAAAAGAGATTGAGATATATAAGATAATCAGAGGGTGGACAGTGAGAGCCTTTGTCCTCAGATGGTGATGGCTAGCACGTGGGGACATAGCTTTAAATTGAGGGGTGATAGATATAGGACAGATATTAGAGGTAGTTTCTTTACTCAGAGAGTAGTAGGGGGTGGAACGGCTTACCTGCAACAGTAGTAGACTCGCCGACATTAAGGGCATTGAAATGGTCATTAGATAAATATATGGGTGAAAATGGAATAGTGTTGGATAGATAGGCTTGAGATTGGTTCCACAGGTTGACACAACATTGAGGGCCAAAGGCCTGGACTGCACTGTAATGTTCTATGTTATATGTTAACAACATCTGCTGTATTCCCCCAGTTATAGTAGAGTGAGCTAATGAAGGTATTGGCACGATTAATGGATTTAATAGATTCTCTCTTTCTGTCCTATTCCCTCTGGTGAGGGAAATCCAAACAGAGGGGCAGCACTGAAAAAAGCTGTTGATACTGGAGCTCTGGGGATTA
This sequence comes from Chiloscyllium plagiosum, assembly GCF_004010195.1. Lineage (NCBI taxonomy): Eukaryota > Metazoa > Chordata > Chondrichthyes > Orectolobiformes > Hemiscylliidae > Chiloscyllium > Chiloscyllium plagiosum. The sequence continues at coordinate 105,680,149 of NC_057716.1, forward strand.
ATTGACCTCTTCAAACCTGAGACTGCCAGATTGTCATTGGGCAAGGAAATGAAGTTTTATAAATATCTCCTAATCAACTTTTTCAAAGATAACAGGGGAAAAACAGCAGAGATAAAGATCAATTCTTCCCATTGGTTGGGGATTCTAGAACTAGGGGCATAGTCTGAGATTGAAGGCCAGTGCGTTCAGGAGAGATGTTAGGAAGCACTTTCACATACAACAGGTGGAGAGGTTTGGAACTCTCTTCCACAAACAGCAGTGGAAGCTGGATCATTTGTTAATTTTAAATCTGAGGTAGATACATTTTTGTTAAGCAAAAGTGTTAGGGGATATGAGCCAAAGGCAGGTATATGGAGTTAGGCCACAAATCTCTTTGAATGGCCTACTCCTATTTCAATATTAACGCACTCCTCTGGAACAGGTGAGACCCAGGCCTCCTGCCTCAGAGGTTGGGACATGATTGGTTAGGCCACTGTTGGAATAATGCGTGCAATTCTGGTCTCCTTCCTTGTGAAACTTGAAAAGGTTCAGAAAAGATTTACAAAGATGTTGCTAGGGTTGGAGGGTTTGAGCTACAGGGAGAGGCTGAACAGGCTGGGGCTGTTTTCCCTGGAGCATCGGAGGCTGAGGGGTGACCTTATAGAGGTTTATAAAATCATGAGGGCATTGATAGGATAAATAGGCAAAGTCTTGTCCCTGGGATGGGGGTGTGCAGAACTAAAGGGCATAGGTTTAGGGTGAGAGGGGAAAGATTTAAAAGGGAGCTAAAGAAGCAACTTTTTCATGCAGAGTGTGGTGCGTGTATGGAATGAGTTGCCAGAGGAAGTGGTGGAGGCTGGTACAGTTACAACATTTAAAAGGGTAGGTATATGAATAGGAAGGATTTAGAGAGAGACGGCCAAGTGCTGGCAAATGGGACTAGATTAGGTTAGGATGTCTGGTTGCATTGGTCTGATCCCATGCTGTACATCTCTATGTAAAATCTATTGAAATGTGCTGGACCAAACTGGATAAATGGAATTCAACTGCAGATCAGACAAGGTCTTACTGATTTATGACAAGAGGCTTGAGGGACTCACTGGCTCCCTCCAGTCCCAAAGCTTCTACCATTCATAATGGGTTACTGTGCAAATGTGTAGGAGAAAGTGAGGACTGCAGCTGCTGGAGATCAGAGACAAGAGTGTGGTGCTGGAAAAGCACAGCTGGTCAGGCAGCATCCGTGGAGCAGGAGAATCAACATTTTGGGCATAAGCCCTTCATCAGGAATGCGCTCGTTTCCTGGGCCATGCATTCCATTCTTTCTGCAGCCTAAGCTTGTGATTCTGACTCAGAGTTCAATGGGTCCATGTAGAATCAGGAATACTGCTGAAATATCAGTCTCTTTAAACTGCTCTGGGGACCTGGGTTTGAATCCCACCATGGGAGATGTTGTCTGAGATGGAGGGTTTCAGTCCTGAAGGCGGATTGGAAAGACTTGTTTTCCTGGCAGCAGAGGAGATTGATAGGAGACATGAGTGAGATGTATAAAATTTATGAGAAGCACCGACAGGATGGACAGGAAGAAACGTTTCTCTATAGTGGAGAGATCAATGACCAGGGGACATAGATTGAAAGTTAGGGGCAGGTGGTTTTGAGGGGATGTGAGGATTTTGTCTTCACCCAGAGGGTGGTGGGAATCTGCAACTCTCTACCTGTAAGGGTGGCAGAGGCAGAAACCCTCCTCACATCAAAGAAATATTCGGATGTACACTTGCGATGCCAAGTTTCACAAGGCAGTGAACCAAGTGCTGGGAAATGGGATTAGAATAGTTAGATGGCTGTTTTTGACTGGCACAGATTCAATGGGCCAACAAAATGTCTAGTGATGACCATGACATCAATGCCATAAAAATCCCGAGTGGTTTACTAATGCTCTTTTTCGGGAAGAATCTCCTGCCCTTATGCGAGCGACATCTGATCCCAGACTCTCAGCAACATGGTTGACTCCTAACTGTCCTCTTAAAATGTCCCAAGCCACTTAGTTGTATCAACTGCTAAAAAAATCCCCAAAAAAGGAACGAAGTTGGACGGACTACCTGGCATTGAGTAAAGACGCAAAGTGACTAGACCCTCTATTATTAAATTGCAAAGGATTACAGCTCTTAGGACAGCTCTAAATACTACACTTACTCAAACGGCTAAGAGGGAAATATTATTTGCAAAGCAAAGATTATATGAATATGGCGACAAACCGGGTAGATACTTAGCATTTCTTGCAAAGAAAAAAAAGGCCCCTCAGACTATTATGTCTATCAAGGAAAGTACGGGTATTTTGACTCATGATCATAAAAAGATTAATGCAACCTTTACAGAATTCTATTCTGAGTTATATAAATCACAGGATTGTGAAGATAGGACGAAGAAGATGCAGTCATTTTTTAAAAATTTGACTTTTCCAGACCTAACTCCGGAACAAGTATCAGTCCTAAATGCTCCTCTTACACCCCAAGAAATAGTTGATGCAATTAGGCACCTTCAAAATGGTAAGACACCGGGCCCAGATGGCTTTCAAGCTGAATTCTATAAAGAATTTACAGAAATACTGGTTGGTCCACTTATGGACATGTATAACTATGCATATAGTCAGGGCTGTCTCCCGCCTTCGCTGAAAGAGGCAAATATCTCTCTTATCCTTAAAAAAGGAAAAGACCCAGAAGATTGTACATCATACAGACCAATATCCTTGCTAAATGTAGATTTTAAAATCCTCTCTAAAACGTTAGCACTGAGATTAGAAAGGATACTGCCACATATTATAAAGGAGGATCAGACGGGGTTTATTAAGGGCCGTAGATCATCCAATAATGTTAGAAGGGCTCTAAATATGATTCAAGCTTGTCATCAGGGAAAGATACCAGGAGTAGTGGTTTCATTAGACGCGGAAAAGGCATTTGATAGGGTCGAATGGTCATATTTGTTTTACACATTGGAGAGGTTTGGTGTTGGACAGGTGTTTACCAAATGGATCTCAACATTGTATAGTGATCCCAAAGCAGTTGTGGTTACCAATGGATTAGGCTCGGATAGCTTCAGTGTGGGTAGGGGCTGCCGTCAGGGATGTCCCCTCTCGCCATTGTTATTCACACTAATAATTGAACCACTAGCAGAAGCTATACGAGCTGATCCTAATATAGTGGCCCCAAGGATTGGTACAGGTAAACATAAAATTACCCTTTATGCAGATGATGTTCTTCTATTCCCCAGTAATCCTCTGATGTCCGTACCTCGCCTAATCCAAGTTATTAATACATTTAGTGCATTCTCAGGCAATAAAATTAATTTTTCAAAATCGGAGGCAATGCCAATGGGTGGCCTTGCTGTGATACCCCGCTTAGCGGACGGTTCCCTTCTTCCCTTTCACTGGTCCCTGGAGGGTTTCTTATATTTAGGCATTTTTATTACTCCAGTATTTGGTCAGTTGTATAAGGCTAATTTTGTGTATTTATTGGAAAGGATAAGGCAGGACCTCCAGCGATGGGGAGACCTGCCAATTTCCTGGCTGGGTAGAATAGCATTAATCAAAATGAATATCCTGCCCCGTCTCCTATATCCTATGAGAATGCTTCCGGTGATGCTGCCGAGGACAGCTTTATGTAAATTATACGGCTGGCTGAGTTCCTTTATCTGGAACCATAGGCGGCCCCTCATTAAGCTGAAGAAGCTACAGCTTCCACAGGCAAGGGGTGGATTGAACTTCCCAGACTTTAGGAAATATCAGTTAAGTTCCCTATTAAGTTACATAGCTGATTGGGTCTTGTCTGACCCACAATCAATCTGGTTGGACATCGAGGCTTCTCAAGTAAAATACCCACTTATTAACCTTTTATTCTCAGACAAGAGGAAAATCATTACAGATCACCGTAAAAACCCTATAATACTGAATACAATCAAGCTTGGAATATAATGCGGCAAAATGAGGGTAATTCACATAAAACATCCCCCTATGCACCGATAGTGGGAGCAGGGGGATTCAAACCGGGGTTAACAGATGCCACTTTTAAACTCTGGAGAGCCAGGGGTATCTCATGTCTCGGGGATTTATTTAAAGATGGGGTCCTGATGTCTTTCGGACAGCTGCATCAGAAATTCGGATTACCCAATGGAGACCTCTTTCGATACTCCCAAATTCGAGATTTTATACAGAAGAAGACTACGTTATTAGATAGTCTTTATAAATCCGATAGAGAATGTAGTGTCCTACGACCAGTGGGGGTATCTTCCGTCAGTAATATTTATCATTTGCTACATGATGAAGTATCGGGAGATATGGAATATCTGCTTAAAACCTGGGATCAGGATCTGGGACTAGAAATCTCCACAGAAACGTGGAATGATATCTGGGAAAATGCTAGAACCCAGGCTATCCAGCTGAAGATACTTCATAGGGCCCATATAGCACCGGTTCGATTGGCAAAATTTAAGGCAGGAGCATCTCCAATGTGTCCTAAATGCAAAATAGAGGTGGGCACTCTTGTACATTGCTTATGGACCTGTCATAAGATCCATAGATATTGGACTAAAGTAGCAAGTACCCTGACAGAAATTTTACGAACGGAAATAAAAGTGGACCCCGTATCTCTCCTCTTGGGCTTTTCGAACTTTCCCTCCCTGGACACGTACGGGAAGAGACTATTTTCTATTCTTTCTTTCTGTGCAAGGAAAAATATTTTGATGAACTGGGTGGCGGAGGGCCCCCCTGGACTTTCAAATTGGCACAGACTAATTATGGAATGTATTCCCCTTGACTTCCTTACAAATATGGTGCACCGAAAGACCGAATTATTTTATAAAATATGGCAGCCCTTTTTGAATTACATAAATACAGATATTTCGGCTATCCGAACAAGGACTTTTATTTAATTGAGATTACAAACCTGGCTGGCCCGCGGCCCCTCGGGGGAGGAATCCCGCACGAATACAGGTTTTATTATATCTGATGCTAACACATCCCGAGCATGTAAGACACTTAAATATACACCCTGGTTAGTTGTAGATTAGATTAGTAGATAGTTGAGTTTTGTCTGTTTGTTCTTTTTTGTTGTTTT
>NC_057716.1:105685278-105690775 GCF_004010195.1 Chiloscyllium plagiosum
GAATACGGGTTTTATTACATTTGATGTTAACACATTCCGAGCATGTAAGAGACTTAAATATACACTCTGGTTAGTTGTAGGTTAGATTAGTAGATAGTTGAGTTTTGTCTGTTTGTTTTTTTTTGTTGTTTTTTTTTCGTTTTTTGTTTTTTGTTTTGTTGTTTTGTTTTTTTCTGTCAAATTTTGGCTATTGTATATTTGAGCTAATTGTATATCAATGTTTATATCTGAGAGTTTTGTTTATTTTTGTAAACTTGTAAAAATGTTAAATTTCTAATAAAAATATCTATATAAAAAAAAGACGCAAAGTGACAATGACAATACCAATCCTGCAAAGTCATCCTTCCTGGGCACTAGTGCCAAAATTGGAAGAGCTGGAGGATTTCAACATCCATCACTAAGAGTAGCTTGGCAGCAGCACTACTGATCGAGTTGGTTGGGTCCTAAAGGACATAACTACTAAACTGGGTCTGCGGCAGGGAACCAACTACAGGGAAATGTAGATGCATCTGTCCACGACAGTGTTGGTAAGAATGACCACTGCACAGTCCTTGTGGAGACAAAGTCCCACCATCACATTGAGAATACCCTCCATCGTGTTGTGTGGCACTATCACCGTGCTAAATGAACAGACTTCGAACCGATCTAGCAACTCAGGATTGGGCATCATAAGATGCTGTGGGGCCATCAACAGCAGCACAACCGAACTCCAACACAATCTGGAACCACACGGCCCAGCATATTCCCCCACTCAACCATTACCATCAGGCCAGGGGATCAACCCTGGTTCAATGGACAGTGTAGGAGGGCATGCCAGGAGCAGCACCAGGCATACCTGAAGATGAGGTGTCAACCTGGTAAAGCCACCAAACAGGACTACTTGCCAAACGGCATAAGCAGCAAGTGATAGACAGAGTGAAGCAATCCCACAACTAATGGATCAGATCAAAGCTCTGCAGTCCCGTCACCTCCAGTCATGAATGATGGTGGGCAATTAAACATCTCACTGGAGGAGGAGGCTCCACAAATATCCCCACCCTCAATGATGTAAGCCATTCCAAGCCCTTCACCATCCTGATTTGGAAATATAGCACTGTTCCTGCACTGGGTCAAAATACCGGAATTCCCTCCCTCATGGCATTGTGGGTGAACCTACAGCACATGGACTGCAGCGGTTCAATAAATGCTGGGCCCAGCCAATGATGGCCATGTCCCATGAGCGAATAATTTTTAAAAAGAGTATTAAACTGCAAGACGTTCTTTGCCTCCCCTCAGAGTTTGAAGGTTTATAGAGAAGTGAGTTGTAATCTTGATTGGTATTCCGTACTGTGGGAGGAAAGGTAACGTCACTACAGTCTTACTCGCTGATTTGAGAGAGACAACTGCTAGTGGATTGACCTGAGGTCACCATGTCTTGGGGAAAAAGCAATGTCCCTTCCTGGTCACCCCAGCTGGTACAGGAATTGAACCCACATTGTTGGCATCGCTGTGCATCACAAACAATCCAGTCAACTGAGTGAAGTCAATCCCCAAGGGGTGGGGAGAGGGGTGCTGGGGAGTCGTGTGTGTGTGGGTGCCAAGACTTCTTGAATCTGCTGCAAACACCATTGTCACCTGCTCCAAACAGCAACCACATAATAAACAGAAACAGAAATTGCTGGAGAAACTCAGCAGGTCTGGCAGCATCTGTGCAGAGAAAACAGAGGTAACATTTCAGGTCCAGTGACATGACTTCGGAACTGATGGTAGCTGGGAAAAATGTTGGTATATATGCTAAAGAAGGGTGAGGGGGGAGGAGTGAACAATAGGTGGAGAAAGAGCCCAGAGAGAGAGAACAACAGTTGAACAGACAAAGGAGTGGGATTAAGTCAGCCTGGGAGAATGGATAGCAACTAATGGGGAACAGCAGTGGCTGACATTTTGAGAATCCATAGAATCCCTACAGTGTGGATCTGAAGAGTAACCCACCCAGACCCATTCCCCTACATTTTTGCCTGACTAATGCACCTAATCTACACATCCCTGAACACTGGACAATTTAGCTTGGCCTATTCACCCTAACCTGCACATCTTTGGACCCAGAGGAAACCCACACAGACATGGGGAGAACGTGCAAACTCCAGACAGTCGCCCAAGGCTGGAATTGAACCCAGGTTCCTGGTGCTATGAGGCAGCAGTGCTAACCACTGAGCCACTGTGCACCTCAATATGAGTCTTCTTCAGAACTGAAGACCATTGTGTAGTAGGAGCACAAATTCAGTTACAAAGCAAGACTGTAACACCTGGGATTCATGAAAGTGCCTCCACACTGAGCCTTATTTCCACCAGCATCAAACCTACGGATCACGTATTCATGGTCTAAGGATTGCTGGCTGGCTGGTATTTATTAGCCAACCCTAACTGCCCTGGAGAAGGTGGTGGTGAGCTGCCTTCTTGAACCTCCTGCAAATACAATGGTAAGCTGGTCAGCTGGTAAGCACTTTAGGCTGTCATGTGGTCATGAAAGGTGCGACAAAAATGCCAGTCTTTCCTTCTCTCACCTGAGTCAGAAAGTCCTGGGAGTTTGGGCAGACATTCCCAGTGTGGTCCTGAGGCAGCACCGCTCTGTCTTAGGAACAGGTCCAGCTTTTGCTGCAAATTCATACTTTTTACAAAGCCAAGTCCCTGCTAAGATGTAGATCATAGAATCCCAACAGTGTTCAAGGAGGCCAATTCACCCTAACCTGCACATCTTTGGACTGTGGGAGTAAACGAGTACCCAGAGGAAACCCACACAGACATGGGGAGAATGTGCAAACTCCACACAGACAGTCGCCCAAGGCTGGAATTGAACCCAGTTCTTTGGACTGTGGGAGGAAACCGGAGCACGGATGCACACTGCAAACAGCCAGCAACATCAATGCAGCAATGTTGATTGAGGGCAAAATATTACAAGGGCACCAGAGGAAACTGAGAGACCCTCTGTTTAACATCCCATCCATGACACAGCCACACAGTGAGGCAGTGAGAGCCAGCCAGGATTCCACGCTCAGCTCCAGAATGTTCCGAATGGATCCCTCTTGCTGCAGACAGAGAGGATAGTGCTAATCACCTGGCTATTGCCCATGCCCCCAATCCCCCCTCCCCAGGAGGGCAGCACCCAAACCAATCGCCCGGTGGAAATACAACAGCACAAAGCCCCTCAAATCCATACTGCAGTTATTTTCACAAAAGCAACATTTGAACACAAAGACCTCTTTGCAAAGCGATGGTCTCTCTTGTGTATTTGGTTAAGAGCACTGTTGTAGAACCAAAATAAAATATAGCTCAGTTTCTGACTGTTCAATGAGTCAAATCGGATGAAGTTCATTTTGAGATTAACTTCGACCCCTGCTCAATAATTGAAACAGTTATCATGATTAAGAGCTCAATATCTCTGTTCGGATATTGGTATGATCATCTCCTTTGACCATAAAAGCATAAACACAGCTTGCTAAATCAGCAAACCTCGATCTCATTGTGGCAATCAGTTCATCTGTGCCAAGGGCTAAATGGAACAATACCCACTCATACTACAGACCTCAACTGGACTGAGTAAAGCTCCCTCGACACTGTCCTCATCAAATACTCTCAGGACAGGGACAGTACAGGGTTAGATACAGAATAAAGCTCCTTCTACAGTGTCCCCATCAAACACTCTCAGGGACAGGGCCAGTAAAGGGTTAGATACAGAGTAAAGCTCCTTCTACACTGTCCCCATGAAACACTCCCAGGAAAGGGACAGCATGGGGTTAGTTACAGAGTAAAACTTCCTCTACACTGTCCCCATCAAACCCTCCCAGGGACAGGCACGGCTCGGGGTTAGATACAGAGTAAAGGTCCCTCCTCACTGTCCCAACAAAACACATAAGTTCAAAATTTGTGTCCTCAATATGTCGGGGTCAGACTTTCCAAGTACCCAACTCTAACTTCCTTGTCTCTAGAAATGGGATGCTAAATGTGTTTATGGTCGGGTATGTCCTGGGCATTAGTCTCATGAAACGTGGGCTGGAATCCCCCCGGAACCTCAGGTGCCAGGTCCTTGGCCACCCTTTGGAAGCTCCTTCATTCTGATCAAGGTGGACTGACTGAGTCTGAGCTCTCAGCGATAGCACTGATCTGAAGCTCCACCAATCCCGCCTGCCCTCCTGCACCACAGGAGGCTAACAATGTCAAATAGACAGGGAGAGGATGGCAGATTATAGCTGGAGGTGCACAGAAGGCAGTCACCTCGAGGAGGCCTTGAACCTCTCTCAGGGGTTAAGAGTCTTTGGAACTCATTGCCACAGAGAGCAATGGGGTCAGTGACCATGTGTATTCAGGCACTGAGTTCCAGCTTCCCACTACCCTCTGGGTAAAAAAATAATCTTCCTCACATCACTTTGAAATCTCCAGCCCGTCATCGCAAATCTATGAGGCCAGTCATTGACTCCAAAAACAAGGGAAGAAGTCACTTTCTGGATAGGGTGTGGGCGTTCAAATACCCTGGATAGGGTGTGGGGTACAGATACCCTGGAGAGGTGTGGACGAACAAATACCCTGGATAGGGTGTTGGGGTGTAGATACCCTAGATAGGGTGTGGGGGAACAGATACCCTGGATAGCGTATGGGGGAACAGATACCCTGAATAGTGTGTGGGGGTGTAGATTCCCTGGATAGGGTGTGGAGGTGGAGATATCCTAGAGAATGTGGGTGGAGTTGATACCCCGGATTGGGTGGGGGCGTACAGATACCCTGGATAGGGTGTGGGGAAACAGATACCCTGGATAGAGTGTGGGGGAACAGATACCTTGGATAGGGTGTGTGGGAACAGATATCCTGGATAGGGTGTGGGGGAACAGATACCTGGATAGGGTATACGGGAACAGATACCCTGGATAGGGTGTAGGGTAACAGATACATGGGATAGGGTATAGGGGAACAGCTACCCTGTATAGGGTGTGGGGGAACAGATACCCTGGATAGGGAGTGGGGAAAAAGATACCCAGGATAAGGGGTGGGGGAACAGATACCCTGGATAGGGGGTGGGGGTGTAGATACTCTGGATATGGTGTGAGCATGTAGATACCCTGGATATGGTGTAGGATACAGATACCCTGGATAGGGTGTGGGGGTGTAGATACCCTGGATAGGGTGTGGGTGAACAGATACCCTGGATAGGGTGTGGGGAACCAGATACCCTGGATAGGGTGTGGGGAAACAGATACCCTGGATAGGGTGTGGGTGAACAGATACCCTGGATAGGGTGTGGGTGAACAGATACCCTGGATAGGGTGTGGGTGAACAGATACCCTGGATAGGGTGTGGGTGAACAGATACCCTGGATAGGGTGTGGGTGAACAGATACCCTGGATAGGGTGTGGGTGAACAGATACCCTGGATAGGGTGTGGGTGAACAGATACCCTGGATAGGGTGTGGGTGAACAGATACCCTGGATAGGGTGTGGGTGAACAGATACCCTGGATAGGGTGTGGGGAA
>NC_057716.1:105693086-105693474 GCF_004010195.1 Chiloscyllium plagiosum
GATAGGGTGTGGAGGTGGAGATATCCTAGAGAATGTGGGTGGTGTTGATACCCTGGATTGGGTGGGGGTGTACAGATACCCTGGATAGGGTGTGGAGGTGGAGATATCCTAGAGAATGTGGGTGGTGTTGATACCCTGGATTGGGTGGGGGCGTACAGATACCCTGGATATAGGGTGTGGAGGTGGAGATATCCTAGAGAATGTGGGTGGTGTTGATACCCTGGATTGGGTGGGGGTGTACAGATACCCTGGATAGGGTGTGGGGGTACAGATACCCTGGATAGGGTGTGGGGAAGCAGATACCCTGGATAGGGTGTGGGGGCACAGATATGCTGGATTGGGTGTGAGGGTGTAGATACCCTGGATAGGGTGTGGGGGAACAGATACC
>NC_057716.1:105693974-105700790 GCF_004010195.1 Chiloscyllium plagiosum
AAGGACAATGGCCATCTATCTGTAGACCATCTGGACAGTGAGTCATATCCCTACAACAGGTGAGGTATGAGAGTGCACGTTGACCCTGAAGGACACAGTCGTTGATAGCTGTTACATTTGGAGGCTGACTGTCCGGAAAGGTGAGCAGAAACTGAGGCCTGTGAAAAGGAGCCAGACAAAACCAAGTCTGGAGAATGATGCACTTCCTTAGCTACTGCCTTCCTCTGCAGTAGAGACAGCTGTGTCAGAGAGGGGTTCCTGAGCCACGCTGGGCTGTGTTTAACACCAAGTTGACAAGTGTAGCTCAAACCCATCACCCTGTGGGTCAAAAACGTGCCACTTCGATTCCCTGGGAATGGCCGTACTCTTCAGTATTTTCATCAGATTTGCCATCCGTGATTCCCTTCTGTGAAAAGAAACCGCATTCTCAAAGTGGAATTGCATTTTATTTCCATTTGTCAACTTCCAAAGTCGCAGGTGGATAGGATAGTGAAGAAGGTGTTTGGTATGCTTTCCTTTATTGGTCAGAGTATTGAGTACAGGAGTTGGGAGGTCATGTTGCGGCTGTACAGGACATTGGTTAGGCCACTGTTGGAATATTATGTGCAATTCTGGTCTCCTTCCTATCGGAAAGATGTTGTGAAACTTGAGAGGGTTCAGAAAATATTTCCAAGGCTGTTGCCAGGGTTGGAGGATTTGAGCTACAGGGAGAGGCTGAACAGGTGGGGTCTGTTTTCCCTGGAGCATCGGAGGCTGAGGGGTGGTGGTACGTGTATGGAATGAGCTGCCAGAGGATGTGGTGGAGGCTGGTACAATTGCAACATTTAAGGGGCATTTGAATGGGTATATCAATAGGAAGAGTTTGGAGGAATATGGGCTGGGTGCTAGCAGGTGGGACTAGATTGAGTTGGGATATCTGGTCGGCATGAACGGGTTGGACTGAAGGGTCTGTTTCCATGCTGTACATCTCTATGACTCTACTGGAATAGTTTGGGAATGGAGGGAATCCAGTGATGAGTTGCACCCTGCCCCTAACTAAGGAAGGTCCTAAAAGTGAGGTCAGCTCCTGCTGTCGGGGACAAAAGAGAGCAAAGTAGGCTGTAAGGGTCCCTGGGGTGGGGTGGGAGGGGGTGGGCATGATGTCAATGCAAAGAGACATTGCACAATGCCAGCAGTGTGGGTTCAGTTCCTGCACTGGCTGAGATCACCATGACCCTTCTCAACCTCTACCCTCACCTGAAGTGTGGTGACCTCGGGTTCAACCACCACCAGTCATCTCCCTTGAAGGACTGGCCCCTTTACCTTTTCCCATCATCGCGGCACTGTCTCTCTCATAACTTGGAATGTCAACCTGTCTGCTCCCAGGGATTTGTCTGCACTCAATCCCAATATTTCTTTCTCCTGTTTCTGATATTAATCAGAGTTCTTCAACCAGGTTTGTCCCTTGGTTGCTCTCTCTCTGACACCTTTCTGTGCATTCAGACAGACATGTATTGCATTTATTTTTGTGATGCCTGTGGTGTAAAATCGATTGTGTTGTGAAGACACGTGGGCGGGGGAGGGAAGGACAGTGCTGCAAAGCAATGGAAGATTCTAGATCTCGCGAGGGCCACCATTGTGTAAGTGCTTCTGATCTCACTTGCTGGGAAAGCCGGAGCAGCTGTAGGCTGCTCAGTGATGGGGTGGGGGGAGGGGGTTACAGGTATGGTTTCCGTGACCCAGCTTTGGTAAGTAGGGACCTGGACGCTGTCCGGTGTGGATGGCAGAATCTAATCTTTCGCTGAACAAAGCTCCTCACAGGCTGGAGATCTGCTGAAGCTGTGGCTCGATTCAAGTAATCCAGGATAGGCTGTCAGTCAGGCTCTGGCCTGTCCTTGACTACTTGGCTCAGGACCCAGCTACTACGTCGTACTGCGATCTGCCCATCGCTTTCCTGCTGTCCTCGAGGGCTGTGTGAGAGTATCTCTTGTTAATGTCTCGTTGCTGCGATTGTCTGAGGGGGCTTAACACAGGACCTACTCCCAGGATGGTGTTCTTGCCCCAAACCCCATTCCCATTCACCTCTGATGCATCAAAGTCCAGATCTATCGGGTTTTTTCATTTGGAATATTCCTCTCCAACCTGTGCTTGGTGCTCTCCTTCCCCTTTTTTATCCTCATCCACTCTCATTTCTCCTTTGCTCGTTCTCCTCTTCTTTCTGTTCTACCTTTCTTTTCTGTTCATCCACCACCTTCTCTTGCCCCTCCAGTTGCTCTTTTCTCTCCATCCCCCTTTTACTCATCCTCCCCTTCCCCCAGCCGAAAAAAGATCCCTCCTTCCATCTTTTCCCAGTGTCTTGTTGTCAAATCATGGATAGTGCAGTCTGAGAGAGGCCATTCAGCCCCTTGTGGCCATGCTGGCTCACAGGAGGCATTTTTCTCTTTGCTTTCTTTGCCTCACCAGCGCCATCTTGTGTTTCAGGTGTACGTTTTGAAGAGGCCTTACGTGGACGAGTTTTTGAGGAGAATGGGCGAGCTCTTTGAGTGTGTGCTATTCACAGCTAGCCTCTCCAAGGTGAGTCCTCCCATCCCCACCCCCGTCACTCCATGTGCCTGTGTACCTCCCTCTCCGTCCATGTCCCCTTGGTTGCAAGCTTCCCATTTTTCCCCGAATTGGGTAGTATCCTGGGATGAGACAGGATGGAGGAGTGATCTGTTCCTTTTGTGTAAGCCCTTTGAGCACGATCTTTTGTGAAGAGAGCTCCTCTCAGCTCTAGGTTCTTTGTGAGTGTTAGGAAAACAAAACTTGAGGCCACATGAGATGTCAGATCAGGTGACCACAGGTTTGCTTAAAGAGCTTGGTTTTATGAAGAATACTAAAGGTGGATGTACAGAGGGATCTTGGGGTTCAAGTCTATAGCTCCCTACAAGTGGCCATGCAAGTAGATAGGATGGTAAAGACGTTGTATGGTGTGCTTACCTTTATTGATTGGGGAATTGAGTACACGAGTCAGGATGTCATGTTGCACCTTCAAAAGACTTTGGTTAGGCCACACTTAGAGTATTGTGTTCAATTCTGGTTCCCCATTACAGGAAGGATGTGGAGGCTTTGGAGAGAGTGCAGAAGAGGATGCTGCCTGGATCAGAGGGTATGAGCGATAAGGAGAGGCTAGAAAAAGTTGGGTCATTTTCTCTGGAGCGGCAGAGGCTGAGGGGAGACTTGATAGAAATTTATAAAATTATGAGATGCACAGATAGGATTGATGGTCAGAATCCTTTTCCCAAAGTTGAAATGTCTAAAACTAGGGAGCATGTATTTAAGGAGAGAGGGGGAAAGTGCAAAGGAGATGTGAGGGGAAAGTTTTATTACACAGAGAGTGGTAGGAGTGTGGAACGCACTGCCAGGGAGTGGTGGTGGGGCAGATACAGTAAGGGCGTTTCAGGGGCTTTTAGATAAGCACGGAATGTGCAAGGAATGGTGGGATATGGGTCAAGGGCAGACAGAAGGGAAAAGTTGAATTAAATTGAATTGAATTTATTGTTACGTGTACTGAGGCACAGTGAAAAGCTTTGTCTTGTAAGCTTAATTAGGTGTCATGTTTGGTACAACATGATGGGCCGAAAGGTCTGTTCCTGTGCTGTATTGTTCTATGTTCTATGAGGACAGGGAAAGAGGAAGAGATGTTTAGGGAGAAAATTCCCAATTTGGAGGCACAGCTGCCAATAGTGATGGAAAACTGGAGTTGGGCAAGAGAGCGGAATCAGAGAAGTGTGGTAACCCTGGAGGGTTCTGATTCTGGAGGGGGCTGTCTTTCTGTAATTAACCTGTTCAGCGATGTTATGATGCGCGCACTCTGGAATGGATTGGGCTTGAACGTGGGCCTCGTGGGCCAGAGGTACAGATGCTACCGCTGCACCACGAGGTCCTTCCTAAAGAAGGATGGACTTGGCTTAGAGGGAGTGCAGCAATGGTTTGATTGGCTCATTCTCGGAATGAGAGATGAGACTGAACAAGTCCCCGAGGTAGACTGATTGCAAAATACAAAGTTCTTAATCAACCTGGAGGATAGGATGAATAGACAAGGTCTTTTCCCCAGGGCGTGGAATCCAGAACTAGAGGGGTGTAGGTTTAAAGTGAGAGGGGAAAGATACAAAAGAGATCTAAGGGGCAACCTTTCCATACAGAGGGTGGTACATGTATGGAATGAGCTGCCAGAGGAAGTGGTGGAGGCTGGTACAATTACAACATTTAAGAGGCATCTGGATGGGTATATGAATAGGAAGGGTTTGAAGGAATATGGGCCAAGTGCTGGCAAATGGGACTAGATTAGTTTAGAATACCTGGTCAGCATGGACAAGTTGGACCGAAGGGTCTGTTTCCATGCTGTACATCTCAATGACTCTAAATGAACCGGTTGGACTGTAACTTGGTGTTATGTGACTTCTGTCATTGATTGGTGGAACAGGTGGAAGGGGCTGAATGGCCTTTCCTGTTCCTATGTTACTGAGCACAGGAACTGGGGAGTGAATTGGACCCACGTTAAGATCCAGGCAGGAGAGTTTGGAATGGGGAGTTATTCCCTAGGGAACCGGTCTGAATGGGGAGTTATTCCCTAGGGAACCGGTCTGAATGGGGTGTTATTCCCTTGGTAATCGGTCTGGCTTTGATCAGCATTGGCCTTAAGGTGACCCTAACCTCTGCTGCTTGTTGCAGTACGCAGATCCTGTCGCCGACCTCCTGGACAAGTGGGGAGCGTTCAGAGCCCGACTCTTCCGTGAATCCTGCGTCTTCCACCAAGGCAATTATGTCAAAGACCTCAGCCGGCTGGGGCGGGACTTAAACAATCTCGTCATCGTTGACAACTCACCGGCCTCCTACGTCTTCCACCCCAACAACGCTGTAGGTAGCATATTGTTACGGGTTGTGTCTTTGCCATGGTACAGGGCAGTGCTGAGGGACCTCTCCACAAAGGGAGACTTGCATTTTTGTAGCACCCTTTGTGATCCTTTGATATGGACCAGGCTTGACACCCCTCAAAATACTTTCAGAAAGTAGCCTAGACCCTAACATTTTCATCTTTTAAAGGTCGGTGTGATATTCCAGGTGTGAAGCAGCTGGTCAAAACACTCGGCTTTAAGCAAAACAGAATTTATTTGAACACTACAAATGAAACACCAACAAAAGAAAGTATAACTTAGAATAACTTAAATACTGGAAAACTTAGCCGCCCCAATACAGTAACTGCTACTAACTAACTGTTCCAACATAGTAACATCCCATAAACACAGGCAGCAGGGAACAATATCCAGAGAGAGATTTCAGAGGAACGTCAGAGTGGTTCTTTACTAAAGCCTACAGCTCCCCTGGACTCTCATGTCTTGTGACTGCTACAGCTACAACAAACTATCAAAGACCTGACCTGGGAGAAGTGGCCACTCCCCTTCCATTGCCATTAAAACTCCCTCTTCAAAACAAAACTAAGGACAAATTAACCTTTTCAAAGTGACAGCATTGTCACTCTGCTTGATGTTGTTACTGTTAGACTACAAATCCAGAAACAGATGGTGTAATTTGAATTCAGTGAAAATCTGGAATTAAACATCTAGTGACGGCCATAAAACAATTGTCAGAAAAAGCCCACTTGGGTCACTAATGTCCTTTAGGGAAGGAAACTGCCATCCTTACCTGGTCTGGCCTCCATGGGACTGTAGACACACTG
This sequence comes from Chiloscyllium plagiosum, assembly GCF_004010195.1. NCBI lineage: Eukaryota > Metazoa > Chordata > Chondrichthyes > Orectolobiformes > Hemiscylliidae > Chiloscyllium > Chiloscyllium plagiosum. Next base: position 105,699,673 of record NC_057716.1, read on the forward strand.
CAATGAGGTTGACTCTTAACCACCATCTGGGTAATAGATGCTGGCCCAGCCAGTGATTTCCACATCCCATGAATGAATTTAAACTAAAATTTTCTCAAAGAAACATGAATCTGTGAGAGGCACGGTGGCTCAGTGGTTAGTGCTGCTGCCTCACAGCATCAGGGTCCCAGGTTTGATTCCAACCTCAGGCGACTGTCTGTGTGGAGTTTGCACATTCTCCCCGTGTCTGTGTGGGTTTCCTCCGGGTGCTCCGGTTTCCTCTCACAGTCTAAAGTTGTGCAGATCAGGTGAATTGGCCATGCTAAATTGCCCGTAGTGTTAGGTGCATTAGTCAGAGGAAAATGGGCCTGGGTGGGTTACTCTTTGGAGGATCGGTGTGGACTGGTTGGGCCGAAGAGCCTGTTTCCACACTGTAGGGAATCTAATCTACGCTAATCTGATCTGTGGACTTCACTCCCCCAGAGTGCGGTGGATGCTGGGACATTGAGTCAATTCAAGGAGGAGATAGTTTTTTTTTTAGTTAGAAATGGGTTATGGGGAGCAGGCAGGAAAGTAGAGTTGAGGCTGAGGTGAGATGAGCCATGACCATGTTAAATGGAGAGGCTGAATGGCCTCTTCCTGCTCACAGTTCTAATGTTGCAGAGCCGACAAAATACTCTCTGACTGATTCCTAGAATCCCTACACTGTGGAAACAGGCCCTTCGGCCCAACAAGTCCACACTGACCTTCCAAAGAGTAACTCTCTCAGACCCATTCCCCCCTACCCTATATTTATTCCTGACTAAGACACCTAACCTAAACATTATCCCCGAACACTATGGGACAATTTCACATGCCCAGTTCACCCTAACCTGCACATCTTTGGACAGTGGGAGGAAACTGGAGCACCCGGAGGAAACCAACGCAGACACTGGGAGAACGTGCAAATTCCACACAGACAGTCATAGAGATGTACAGCATGGAAACAGACCCTTCGGTCCAACCTGTCCATGCCGACCAGATATCCCAACCCAATCTAGTTCCACCTGCCAGCACCTGGCCCATATCCCTCCAAACCCTTCCTATTCATATACCCATCCAAATGCCTCTTAAATGTTGCAATTGTACCAGCCACCACC
>NC_057716.1:105701297-105713974 GCF_004010195.1 Chiloscyllium plagiosum
AACCCTCCACCACCACCCTCTGTCTTCTACCTTTGAGCCAGTTCTGTATCCAAATGGCTAGTTCTCCCTGTATTCCATGAGATCTAACCTTGCTAATCAGTCTCCCATAGGGAACCTTGTCGAATGCCTTACTGAAGTCAATATAGATCACATCTACCACTCTGTCCTCATCAATCCTCTTTGTTACTTCCTCAAAAAACTCAAATCAAGTTTATGAGACATGATTTCCAAAGCACAAAGCCATGTTGACTATCCCTAATCAGTCCTTGCCTTTCCAAATACATGTACATCCTGTCCCTCAGGATTCTCTCCAACAACTTCCCCACCACCAAGGTCAGGCTCACTGGTCTATAGTTCCCTGGCTTGTCCTTCCCGCCCTTTTTAAACAGTGGCACCACGTTAGCTAACCTCCAGTCTTCCGGCACCTCACCAGCGACTATCAATAACAGAAATATCTCAGCAAGAGGCCCAGCAATCACTTCTCTAGCTTCCCACAGATTTCTAGGATATACCTGAGGCTGGAATCCTTACAGGACGGGTCCCTGGTACTGTGAGGGAGCAGTGCTAACCACTGAGCGACCGTGCTGCCCTGTGGAATGAGGTGTGAGCTGTTACATAGAACTCCAGCAGGAGCTGTGTTTACAGCACAATCCCCACACATGCAGTCCACACTGACCTTCCAAAGAGTAACATTCACAGACCCATTTCCCCTACCCTATAGTTACTCCTGACTAATACACCTAACCTACACATCCCTGAACACTATGGGACAATTTAGCATGGCCTGTTCACCCTAACCTGCAAATCTTTGGACTGAGTGGAACTCGGAGCATCCGGAGGAAAGCCACGCAGGCACAGGGAGAATGTGGTAAGTCCACACAGACAGTCGCCTGAGGCTGGAATCGAACCTGGGTCCCTTGCACTGTGAGGCAGCAGTGCTAACCATTGAGCCACCGTGCCGCCCCACTTGGGAGGTCAAGTCTAAAAGAACAGTTAGTCCTTTCAGGTGTGAACTTAGAAAATGCTTTGTCACAAAGTATGGTTAAAGGTTGGAATTCTCGTCTGCAAATGACAATTGAATATTAACCTTTAACCTAAATTGAATGGTTCTTTGCTAAGGAAAGCATTGAGGGAAGTGGAGTTAGTTGCAGATCAACTATGCTCCAATTGAATGGTTCCTGGGGCTAACTGGTTTGGTCCAGTTGCTATCCTGGTAATGGTGTAGGCATCTTGCAGTGTCCTAGTGGTATTCAGGTAGCCTGGAGATCCAGAAACCCAGCTGTGGGAATGGACAAGTGTTACTGCAGCAGGAATTAAATTGTTCTTGAGGTTTTGTTAAGTGTAGTGTGGGAGGTGTGGGATAACCACCCCCCTCCAGAATAAGGACCTTCCATGCAGATGGTTTAACATATCAACTGAAAGATGCCATATCAGAAACATGAGAGGAAACTGGGAGGGAAGTGAGTACTGTGTAGCCAGCACTGGAGCATGCACAGTGGTGTTAGCACTGCTGCCTCACGGCATCAAGGACCCGAGCTCAATTCCAGCCTCTGGCAACTGTCTGTGTGGAGTTTGCACGTTCTCCCCGTGTCTGTGTGCTCCAGTTTCCTTCCACAATCTAAGGATGTGCAGGTTAGGTGAATTGGCCATGCTAAATTGCTCATAGTGTCCAGGGATATAACGATTAGGTGCATTAGTCAGGGATAAATGTAGAGCAATATTTTAGGGAATAGGTCTGGGTGGGATTCTCTTCAGAGGGTCGGTGTGGACTCGTTGGGTGAAATGGCCTATTTTCACACCATAAGGGATTCTATGAACTCTATGAGCACAGCTGCTAAGGGGCTGAATGGCCTCTGACAGACAGCAGGCTCTGTGATTCACTAACACAGCAGTGGGAAAAGAGGGGAGGAGGGGGTTGAGGGATGTAGGAAGACAGTGAGGGGAGGGGCTGAGAGTCCAGGCAGGGGGAGCAATGTCTGTGGATGTGGGTAAAAGACCTTTGACTTGGAGGAATTTTAAAGTGTTCTGGAAAGGAAATGAAGGTGATATTAGGAATGTGGTGGAGACAGGTTCCTTTGAAGCACTGGGATGTTTATTTTAGAATGTCGAGCCATCCAGGGATATGAGGAAAATGTTGGAGATTGGTATGAGGGAACGGGGCCAGTACAGGCACATTGGGCTGAAGCATCACTTCCTGGAGGGAACTATCTAATAACGTAGTCTTCTTCTGTATATAATCTCGAATTTGGAAGTATCGAAAGAGGTCTCCATTGGGTAATCCGAATTTCGAGTGGGAGTTTCTAACAAAGCGTTTGCTCCTTCCAGGTTCCCATTGCCTCTTGGTTTGATGACATGTCTGACACCGAATTGCTGGATCTCATCCCTTTCTTCGAGAGACTGTCGAAGGAAGAGGACATTTTCACATTGCTGCAGGAACACCAATCGAGGTAGCACTGAGCGAGGCCCTGAATGGACAAACCTCGATCTTCCTGCTTCCTCACCAACACGCTCCCCTACCCTCGCTGATGGGGAGGTGGGGAGCAACTCCGCTCTGGGCGAAGCCATGACTCCTCTCACCCTGCGTGCCTTTCCTTCATCGAGAGGGAGAATAGCAAATACGTGAGCACTGCTCACCCAAACAGCGCGGGGGGGAAGAGACGCACACATAGGCACACTGCGCGCACAGGCACACCACACACACAGGCACCACGCGCGCGCACGCACCGCGCACACCACGCACATGCATACCACACACACAGGTGCATGCGCACACACAGGCACACGTGTGCACACAGGCAGACACTCTCAGACACACACGCACGCACGCACACAGGCAGCCACGCACAGGTGCATGGGCGTGCGCGCACACACACACACACACACCAACTGTTTGCAACCCCCCTCCCCTCTGCACAGCACTTAGAAATACACATACAGAAATCAGGACTGGCTCCTGCCGCACTTGGCCACGTTCTCTTCTACACTGTATTTCCATCGATTGGAACCGGGGGAGTGGGTGCTGTGTCTGAATGGGTTTCAGTTTGGGGAGTGCGATATCAGGCAATCATCTCCATTGGTGTGACCATTGTTCTCTCCTGTTCTCTCACTCCTTCCTCGAACCTCCTTACTGGGGATAGAAGGTCAACCGCAATGCCTTCTACAGCTGATCAGCCGGCCATGCCAGTGAGCTGGGGGCTGTGTGGGATGATTGATTACAGAGTGAAAGTTGTTAAATCATTAGAAAGATTTCCCTTGACATAAAAGAACCTGGAGAGAAGGGCAGGCCAGTTGAGCTAAAGGTAGATGTGTGAAGTGGTGTTTGATACAGAGATGGGAGATGGTGGGAGGAGACGACAGGCCTGGAGATTGTGGGGGGATGGGGATGGGGAACAGTGGCAAGGTTAAAGGGATGGAGTGAGTCTGGTGTTTTGGTGTGTCAGGTCTGAGGGGCCGAGTCCTGGGATTAGCACTGTGACTAATATTCAGGCTGCTTTCCGCCGGGATTAAACTCCGTGATTCCGTTTTTTAAACATTTGAACAATTAAATGCCCTGGCAGCTGTTTTTTTTAGTATCCCAGTCTGACAGCCTGTTAGAAACAGAAACTCAGGAACTCCCTTCCAATTGGAACACATTGTTGGGACAGCGGGGGATTTAAATAAAAACTCACTGGTGAAGTTAAGAAGTTTGTTCTCTCCTCTCGAAACCATCTTGACCCACATTGGAGTAAACGAGAGCTCCTTCGGTGCTGCTGTTCGGCTGTGGTAGGAATCACAGTCAGACTTTTCCTGCTAGCAGGCCGTCATGGCTTTAACTGGGTCGGGGTGTGGGGGTGGGGGGAGGTTAGGCAGCTAAACATTCCACTGCCCCCTCACCCACCCCCCTCAACTTGGGGCAGTGAGGGTCACGATATACCTTCCCACAATACCCCAGCTCTGTCACGCAGATGCACCATGCCTCCCCATCCCAGACAGGGGCCTACACTAGCCTGCTTTACTGCCTCAGTGTGATAATTAAACAGCTCAGCCTCTGAACTGGCCATACATACCAGCAAGAGCAACAGGTTACCGACTCTCACCAGGTTAAAGGACCCTTTCCCTTCACCTCTCTGTACATTGTACCGCTATGCACCATACTGAGGGATGTACAGGACAGAGACAGGCCATTCGGCCTGCATGATGCATCGTGTTTCTGCTCCTACTCTCCTGAGCTTCTACACTACCCCCAGCACCCACACCCCTCGCCCTATCATGCTATCTCTCTGTGTCTCTCCCTCTGTTTATTCAGACTCCCCTTGAAGTGATCGCCAACTTCCACTCCCTACTCTCCCCACTCCCCGAGACAGAGCTCCCCCTGCCCAGACAAACCCCTCCCCCTCCCCCGAGGGAAGACGGTTTTCCTGAAATCCCAATGGGATTTTTTGGGCTTTATCCTGGGGGCCCATGTAGTGGTGTTCTTGGTGTGGCTCAGCCTGGGTGCTGATCGCCCACTGAAGCCAGCACACAGTGCTCAGGGGGAGTGGGATACACCACATGGTTACTCTGCTGTTTCTGACACCCCCACTGTGCAGTTTGACACTGCGCACAATTATCACCAGTTTAAACAATTTTATTTAATCAGTGCAATTTCGTTAAACTGATAAATTACTGATTTACTTTGTTTGTTTATAGTTCAATTTAACTTAATTGTTTATAACATAAAATGATTAAGTGGGTGATAGTGAATTTATTGTAACCCCCTCGGGAATAAACAGGGCCCAATCTGTCAGGGCGGTGGAGGCTGGGTGAGGGTCATGTTGAGGGATGACCTGACTGGGAACACGCTCGCTCTCTCGCTTGCTCGCTCTCTCTCTCTCTCTCTCTCTCTCGCTCGCGCGCTCTCTCGCTCTCTGTCTCTCCCATCCACCTCCTCTCTCTCTCTCCTTCCCTGTCTTCTCTCTTTCTCCTTGCCCCTTCTCTCTCCCGCTTCGCTCTCTCATTTCTCCATCCCCCCACCTTCTCTTCCCCTTCCATCTGCCTGCTCCCACCTAGTGTTTTTCCTGCCGCCTTACCCCATCCTCCTCCCTCTGTTGCACACACACACACACAAACACACACCCCACACACACCCCAGTCCCTCAGGGAGTTAAATCTCCACACTTTCAGAAGCAGCTTCCCATTCTCCTCAGTGAAAGCCCCCCGAGCTGTGGTCATGGCTGTGTGTGTGTGCCAGTCATTCCCCTCTCCTCCCACAGACCGCCCGGGAAACGTTGGGGGGTGGAGGTCATCCTGATCTCGATGGGGCGATGCCCCACCTGGTTGAATATCTGTGCACTCCCACTGCAGATCCATGAGCTCTTAGAGGGACGGAGCAGAGAGGGGAAGGATGGTGGGTGTTTGGTATCGGCTGGCCTGACCATAAGGCCCTGGGTTGAGGATGTTAGGTGGGAGGGTTGCTCATCCTCCCCCAGGGTCACCGCAGGAAGGACGGGGGGTGGGGATGGAAGCTGCTTTGTGTCCTAAGCACACAGCGGTCTTGAGGGAGCTCTGATAGATCTCCCTCCCCACCCCTCCCCCCCTCGGCAGCTGTTCCTTGGGCACCCTCTGTCCGGTGTCTGGGGTGGTGGGGGACAGCTGAAATACTAGGCAGCTAACACACTGTGGTGTGTAACAAACATAAGGAGGATCTCAGTCATGGTCACGCAGGCTGAGTTTAGAATTTTTGCAGAAACTGTGATTTACTTTGAGGCAGGTCAGTGACATGGAGGGATGGCTGTGGTGGGGGGGGAGGGGGGAATGCTGTTCTGAAGGTGTCCTCATACAACGGCTGTCTGTACAGATTCTGGGGGTGGGGTGGGGAATGTAAAGATTCCCGACGGCGGGAGAATTGGATGGGGTCAGTGGCACCCATTACCCCTCAGGGCAGCCCTTCAAAAGGGTGAATCCAGCGCTCTCAGTCTCAGGCTTGTGATGTGATGCCCATCACGGTGGAATAGCCTGCTGACACTCCACCGCTGGGTGGCCTCAGGAGGAGGGTGACAGCTGTTTAGCCTGCCAGGAGATGACACTTGCCTGAGTGGTGGGGCGGAAGTTAAGTGATTGGTTCAAGGAGCTCTGTCAACCTGACAGGAGCAAGAGTCTCAATGTCATGTGGCAAGGTCCCTCCATCACACACCCATCGCCTACCTAAACAACACCAGCCTACATTCAGAGCTCCCCAGGTCCTGGGCCACCCCAACACCCAACTTGCTTCCAGTTGACACTGAGCTGAGAGTTTAGGATTTGCCGCCACCGTCCCCCTTGAGCAGGGTGTGTGTGATGCAGGCTGCAGTGTGTATGGGGTAGAGAGAGAGAGAGAGAGAAGGGCCCAATTAAGATCCCTTTGGGTTAAGCCCAACTGTAATTCCAGCTGCCTCCACCTGAGAGCAGTGTAGAGCTAATCTTGCCTTGAAATAGATCGTGCCTTATATGTAAATGTAATTAAAGATTTTAATACTTTGGAAAATGGGAGTTGGTATATAATATTTTTGTGCCTATTTTTATATGTGATGCTCTGTGACTGGGAGGTGGTTTGTACAGAGTGGGGTTTGAGCCTACAACAGCTGCCCATATGGGGAGATGTGTCATCACTGAGTGAAACTATCTTGCCCACTCTCTTGTTGATTCTTCTGAAAGTAAAACAAAAAAGATGTCTTTACAACATTTTGAGTCTGATTTGTGTCCGTGTGTGCATGTTTTGGAATTACGGATTAGTAGGGAGGATGGTGCATGACACAGGGGCTGAGAATATTAGATTAGATTAGATTACTTAGTGTGGAAACAGGCCCTTCGACCCAACAAGTCCACACCGACCCTCCGAAGAGCAACCCACCCAGACCCATTCCCCTACATTTACCCCTACACCTAACACTACGGGCAATTTAGCACGGCCAATTCACTTAATCTGCACATTTTTGGACTGTGGGAGGAAACCGGAGCACCCGGAGGAAACCCACACAGACACGGGGAGAATGTGCATGTGAGATCTTTTCAACTTAGGTCCCAACGCTGGAAAGCAGAAAATTAAACCTCTTGTTTTTAAGATATTTTGTGATCTAAAATGAAAACTTGACTGGTTTGTCCATGAATGGGGTGGCATGGTAGCTCAGTGTTTAGCACTGCTGCCTCAGCGCCAGGGACTGAGGTTCGATTCCCACATCGGGGCAACTGTCTGTGTGGAGTTTGCACATTCTCTCCGTGCTGAATTGCCCATCATGTCCAGGGATGTGTAGGCTAGGTGCATTAGTCTGGGGTAAATGTAGAGTATTCGGGAAATGGGTCTGGGTGGGTTGGTGTGGACTTGTTGGGCCGAAGGGCCTGTTTTCACACTAGGGATTCTATGATCCTAAGAAGGAAGCTTGTCCACCCACCAGTCAGCCTGCAGGTGACTCCTGTCCTGTCGTTAACTAATTGGCAAAAGAAAGGCAATAAGCTCACCTTCTCAATTTTGCCCGTAGCTGAGAATTGATTCCGAAAAAATCTGGCCTTTGCTTTGCGAAGCCACTCAAGTCAAAGGACAAATGTATGTTTTTCTAGCTCCTTTTCCAACCTCAGGACCCAAAATGCTTTGCAGCCAGTGAAGTCATTTTGAAGTGGATGAGATAGGGCAACTAATGTGTGCACAGCAAGCTCCCACAAGCAGCAGTGTGTCCATCATGGAATGGTTACATCTCAAAAGGAGATCATTCATCCCCTTGTGTCTGTGCTGGCTCTCTGAGGGCCTGGTGAAGTTGAGGATTGCTGAAACGTGGACTGCAGCAGTTCAAGATGGCAGATCACTGCCACCTGGTGGTGTGGAGGTGCCAGTGTTGGCCTGGGGTGGACCAGATCAGAAGTCACAGGACACCAGGTTATAGTGCATCAGCTTTCGGAGCACTGCCCCTTCATCAGGAGAAGTCAGGTGGAAAAGAGGCAGTGCTGCAAAAGCTTGTGATTTCAAATAAACCAGTTGGACTATAACCTGGTGTCATGTGACTGCTGACCTCTCGAGGACAACTAGGAATGGACAATAAATGCTTTCCCAGCACTGACACATCCACGTCCCATGAGGGAATTTAAAAAATGAAGTGGACAGAGGGACCTGTTTCCTTGGAGAAGACACATTCGGGATTTGATTGAGACCGGCAGATGTACAGGGTGGAGAATTTTCCTCTTCAAACAATCGTTCAATTCCTTTTGAAAGCCACAATTAACCCAATCTTCACTCTTCTCTCAAGGCAATGCGTTCCAGATCCTGTCTGTTCATTTCAATAAAAACAAAATAAAAAGCTCACGGATGCTTGTAATCCAAAATAAAGCCAGAAGGTGCTGGAAAAACTCAGCAGGTCTGGCAGCATCTGTAGAGAGAGAGAAACAAGAGTTAATGTTTCGACTCTGGTATGACCCATCTTTGGAACTCACTGCTTGAAAAAGAAAAGACTTATCCTGTTATCTCCTTGTTGCTTCTTTCAGTCTGTGACCTCTTATTAGTGGGAATAGTTTCTCCTCTGACCAAACGCCAACCTTCTCATCTCTGAGGAGAACAATTTAAAATTCTTTGATGTATCCACCTCGCTAAAGTTCCTCCAGTACAACTCTGTTTCAGAACACAGGCCTGAAATGTTAACTCTGTTTCCTGGGCACTGCCAGACTTACCGGGTTTCTCTAGCACTTTGTTTTTTTTATTTCTAAATCTCTCTCAGCTTTCTTAACCCCTTTCTTTACCTGTTCTGCTGCCCATGATGGTTTGTGCACATACATCCTCCTGGTTTGGATTCTCAAAAAGTAACAGTCAAGTCACCACAGTCCAAGAAGACCACTCTTCCATTACAGAGAGTTGCTGGGTAATATTTTAACCCTGAGAGCTGCCTTCTCCTATTAGACAGTCAGGCGACATGGTTGTGTTGCCGTAGTCTTACCAGACGGTAGGGGCTGCTCTCTCATTACAGAGAAGCAACTGGTGGTGATTTAACCTGAAGGTTATCAGACCTCCTTTGGTGAAGGAAGAGGTTGAGAAGGAGAGCCCTTCAAGGTAACCTCAAACCAGTGATGGGAATTGAACCCACATTGTTGCTGGTTTAATGTGAGGGTTGTCACACTTCAGGAGAGGGTGGAGGATGAGAAGGAAAATCCTTTGTGGTAACCTCAGTCAGAGAGTCATATAGCACAGAAACAGATCCTTCGGTTCAACTAGTCTACACCAGCCATAATCCCAATCTAGACTAGTCCCACCTGCCTGCATTTGACCCATATCCATCCTAGGACAGGCTAAACAGAGACGCGCATGAGAATTCCTGGAGGCCTGGCTTTCCAACTGGAACTCCATCAATAAACGCATTGATTTGGACCCCTTTTACCAACCTCTGAGAAAAAGACCGGAAATGATGTCACCCACCACAACAGACCAAGACACATAAATAGAAAGCGGGACATAACACCAGCCCTTCACTGGAGGCTCACTGATGATGTTACCTAGCATGGTGATGAAATGTCTGAGAACAAACCCACTAGCTCAGCGAGCAAGCTTACAACCTGAACCTGAACCTCAACCTGAGCTACAAATCTTTTCAAAAATCGTGATGTCGCAGGATCTTTCACATCCACGGGAGCACCTCAGCTTTGCTCCTGGTGTTGCGGGTGAAACCTCTGGCAGCTCAGCGCTCCCTCAACACTGCACTGCGAGCATCGGCTTAGATTCAGGCCTTTTGGGAGGGGAGGGCAGGGGGTTCTAGGACGCGAGAGTGTTGCTCCCTGTGTCACACCTCCTGTTTCCTGGCATGCTGTAGGAATGAAATGTGTGCCTCTAGGTCACTGTTGTGAGCAAAACTCAGAAAATCCTGGGGGCCTACAAAGCACTCGGGGGGAGAATTTAGCACAAAATTGTTTACACCCTCTCGGTATTTTTGAGATCTGAACCATTCAATCAGGTCAAAAGTTCTGTTGTTTTCAAGTTGGATGGTGAGAAACTGGGGGGGATAGACTAGTCAAGGAACTGAAGATGTTTGGAAGCAGGAGATATGGGGATTTTTTTTAATGCATTCACGGGATGAGGGTATTATTGCTCATCCCTAATTGCCCAGAGGGCAGTTAGGAGTCAACCACATTGCTCTGGGTTTGGAATCACAAGTAGACCAGGTCAGGATAGCAGTTTCCCTCCCTGAAGGTGTATCAGTGAACCAGATCGGTTTTTCCCCTGACAATCAGCAATGGGTTCATGGTCATCAGTTGGCTCTTAATTCCAGATTCTGTTTGTTTTTAGTGAATTCAAATTCCACCATCTGCTGTGGTGGGATTTGAACATGGGTTCCCCAGAACATTCCCTGGATCTTTGGATTAACATTACAGCAATAATACCACTAGACCATTGCCTGTTGTGGTGTTGAGAGTGCAATGGTGAAGTGATATTGTTCCTGGGCTAATAATCCAGAACCATAGGCTATTGTCCAATGTCAAAAACCCTCATAACATTCAAGAAGAATGGACTTGAGGGGCTGAACGGCCTGATTTACTTTCTATGTATGTGGATGTGCATTTGTGATGCCAAGATATACAAGGCTGTGGGCCAAGTGCTGGAAATTGGGATTGGAAGAGTTTGGTGGTTGTTTTAGCTGGTGCAGACTCAATGGATCTGTGCTGTAGATCTCTATGACTATGCCTAATGAATGTTCTAGGGGCATGGGTTCATTATGGGAGCTGATGAAAATTGAATTCAATAAGAGTTACCATGTGATGGCCACGTAAACACTATCAATTACAATTGTTGTAAAAACTAGTTCACTAACATCCATTAAGGAAAGAAATCTGCTGTCCTTACCTGGTCTGGCCTACACGTAACTCCAGGAGATAGTGAGGACTGCAGATGCTGGAAATCAGAATCAAAAAGTGTGGTGCTGGAAAAGCACAGCCGGTCAGGCAGCATCCGAGGAGCAGGAGAATCAACATTTTGAGCATAAGCTCTTCATCGGGAATGTCATTATGCTTGAAACACTGACTCTCCTGTTCCTCGGATGCTGCCTGACCGGCTGTGCTTTTCCAGCAACACACTTTTTGACTCTGACTACACGTAACTCCAGACCCACAGCAATGATGTTGACTCTTAACTGCCCTGGGGGCTAAGGCTGGGTAATAAATGCTCATCCAGCCAGTGATGCCCACACCTTACAAATTTGAAACTCACCCATGAGATGGCTCTCTTCTACCTCACCTTGAGTCCTGACCCACTCGTACCTCTGTGCTCTTTAACTGGCACTGGCTCACTTTTTTTAAAATTAAAAATTCTCATCCTTTTCAAAACCCACCCATGGCATCCCTCTCCTCTATCTCCATGATCTCCTCTATTCCCAATGACTCAGTGAGGTCTCGGCCTACTCTTGCCCATCCCTAATTTTCCATCAGTGGTACCCATGCCTATAGCTTCCTGGGCCCTGAGAGCAGGCATTCCCTCCCTGCATCCTTTCCTACTTTAAGACCATCTTAAGACCTTCCTATCTGACCAAGCTTGCAGTTCACCAGACCCTTGTATTTATCACCCAGTCATAGAGCTATACAGCATGGAAACAGACCCTTCAGTCCAACTCATCCATGCTGACCCGATATCCCAACCTAATCTAGTCCCATATTGCCAACACTTGGCCCATATCCTTCTATACCTTTCCTATTTATAGCCCCATCCAGATGCCTTTTAAATGTAATTGTACCAGCCTCCACCACATCCTCTGGCAGCTCATTCCATACACGCACCCCACCCTCTGCGTGAAAAAGTTGCCTCTTAGGTCTCTTTTATATCTTTCCCCTCTCACCATAAACCTATGCCCTCTAGTTCTGGACTCCCCCATTCCAGGGAAATGACCTTGTCTATTTATCCTATCCATGCCCCTCTTGATTTTATAAACCTCTATAAACCCCTCAGCCTCTGACACTCCAGGGAAAACAACCCCAGTCTATTGAGCCTCTCCCTACAGTTCAAACCTTCCAACCTTTGCAACATCCTTGTAAATCTTTTCTGAACCCTTCCAAGTTTCACAACATCCTTCCACCTTGAGCAGCACCTTGCGAGATGGCGCACGATGTTCTAGGTGCCATGTCAATGCAAGTTGTTGTTGTTGAGCAACCCCTGGTCCCCTAGCTTTTGTTGACTTGGGCCTTTGAAGGGTTAAGGCCTTGCTGTGTCATTACTGGGTGGATGCAGCTCCTGAGGGGGGAGTCTGGCAAACCAGAAACAAAAACGCACAGCCCTCGGCCCAGGGTTTGTTGAGATATTCTGTAGCTTCCAGTTCTGCTTAGTGAGCCTCTGGCATGTTTCTTCCCCTGTCATGGGCCTCTAGGGTAGAGAGTTACTCTGCCAGGAACAAGAAACCAGGCACTGTGCTAAGTTCCTGTGTCAAAATCACGTGAGCCCATCGATTCCAAATTCGGAAGTGGGTGTGTGTTGTTTACTGCAAAGCTTGAGTTTGCCTTGTTACAGCTTAGATACACTGCAGAGGACCGGAAAAGGGAAAATCTTTGAAGATTGATTGAAAGGTCCTCTGTGCGAGAGAACGGAGCTGAAATGGGTAGACCAAGTCAGCAGAGCTCATAGAAATCACAGAAAGTTTTATAATTTATGAAGCCGCCTTACTTTCACTTGAATTATATCCCCTCCCGCCATGTACCCGCCTCATTTGATGTGCAATGACTTAGTGAAA
>NC_057716.1:105714863-105723186 GCF_004010195.1 Chiloscyllium plagiosum
CGGCCACACCAGAGTTTTGTACAGCTGCAGCATAACCTCATGGTTCTGGAACTCGATCCCTCTATTAGTAAAAGCTAAAACACTGTATGCCTTCTTAACAACCCTGTCAATCTGGGTGGCAACTTTCAAGGATCTGTGTACATGGACACTAAGATCTCTCTGCTCATCTACACTACCAAGAATCTTACCATTAGCCCAGTACTTTGCATTCCGGTTACTCCAACCAAAGTGAATCACCTCACACTTGTCCGCATTAAACTCTATTTGCCACCTCTCAGCCCAGCTCTGCCTGAGATACTTTATCTCTCTGCTCCTGGAAAACAAGAATGTGTGTTTCTGGATTGTGACCCAGCAACGGTGAAGGAACAATGATATATTTCCAAGTCAGGATGGTGAGTGGCTCAGAGGGGAACTTGCAGGGGCTGGTGTTACCCTGTATCTGCTGCCCTTGTCCTTCTAGGTGGAAGTGGATGTGGGTTTGAAAGGTGCTGTCTGAGGGTCTTTGGTGAGTTTCTGCAGTGCATCTTGTAGATAGTACACACTGCTGCTACTGAGCGTCGGTGGTGGAGGGGGTGGATGATTCTGGATGAGGTGCCAATCAAGTGGCTGCTTTGACCTGGGCATCATGTTGCAGGATTGGTTAGGTCAGGTTTAGAATTCTGCACAATTCTGGCCACCCTGCTGCAGGATAGATGTTGTTAAACTAGAAAAGGCACTGAAAAAAATTATTCAAATGTTGCCAGGGTTGTAGGGTTTGAGCTATAGGGAGAGGCTGAATAGGCTGGGGCTGTTTTCCCTGGAGCGTCGGAGTTTGAGGGGCTTCCTTATCGAGGGGCATGGATAGGATAACTAGACATTGTCTTTTCCCTGGAGTTGGGGAGTCCAGAACTAGAGGGAATAGGTTTAGGCTGAGCAGGGAAAGATATAAAAGAGACCTAAGGGGCAACTTTTTCACACAGAGGGTGGTACGTGTATGGAGCGAGGTGCCAGAGGAAGTGGTGGAGGCTGGTACAATTGCAACATTTAAAAAGGCATTTGAGCAGGTACGTGGATGTTGGGGAAATGTTTTCATTGGTAGGAGAGGCCAGGACCCGAGGACATGTCCTGAGAGTAAAGGGAAGACCTTTTAGAACGGAGAGAAGGAGAAACTTCTTCAGCCAGACAGTGGGGAATCTGTGGAATTCACTGCCACAGAAGGCTGTGGAGGCCAGGTCATTGAGTGTATTTAAGACAGAGATAGATAGGGTCTTGAGCATCAAGGTTTACGGGGAGAAAATAGGAGAATGGGTATGAGAAACGTGTCAAAATGTACAAATTACCTTGCAAGGACTGTAACAAACACTACATTGGACACACAGGCAGAAAACTAGCCACCAGGATACATGAACACCAACTCGCCACAAAAAGACATGACCCTCTCTCACTCGTATCCTCACATACGGATGAGGAAGGACACCACTTTGACTAAGACAACACATCCATCCTAGGACAAGCCAAACATAGACACGCATGAGAATTGCTAGAAGCATGGCATTCCAGCTGGAACTCTATCAACAAACACATCGAGTTAGACCCCATTTACCACCCCCTGAGACAAGGAACAGGAAGTGACTTCACCACAGGAAATGACATCACCAACCCAAAGAAAGCCAAACATATAAATAGAAAGCAGGAATTTTCAGCAGTGGTTCGCCTGAGGCGGACTGGGATGTTACCTAGTAGGGTAACGAAACGTCTGGAAATTAACCTTCCAGCTCAGCGAGCAATCCTACATCCAGAACCTCAACCTGAGCTACAAATTTTCTCAAAACCTGCTAAAATGTATCAGCCATGGTTGAATGGCAGAGCAGACTCGATGGGCTGAATGGCCTAATTTCTGCTTCCGATGGTATTTTGATCGAAGAAAGGTTTAGAGGGATATGGGCCAAATGCAGGCAAATGGGACAAGTTCAATTTGACAAACCTGGTCGACATGGACCAGTTGAGCAGAAGGGCCTGTTTCTGTACTGTCTGACTCCATGATTCGCAGCTTCTCAAGTGACTGGGTAAAGGTCGACTCTGAAAGGGTTCATGTTGAGAGATACATTAATTACCACCCAATATGATAATGTCGTGTGGACCTGCGGGAGAGGGGGTGAATGGTTTGGGAGCTTGAAGGGGTCAGACCTCAGATCCAGCCCCCCCCCCACCATTGCCTCAGCACCAACACTGATCACACCACTAACAGCTGGAAACACAGGGGCCTTTGTGCAATCATCACCATTTTGTTTAAGGCAAGGTGGCACAGTGGTTAGCACTGCTGTCTCACAGCGCCAGAGACCCGGGTTCAATTCCCGCCTCAGGCGACGGTCTGTGTGAAGTTTGCACATTCTCCCTGTGTCTGCGTGGGTGTCCTCTGGAGTATTCCGGTTTCCTCCCACAGTCCAAAGATGTGCAGGTTAGGTGAATTGGCCATTCTAAATTGTCCGTAGTGTTAGGTGCAGGGGAATGGGTCTGGGTGGGTTGCGCTTCGGCGGGTGGACTTGTTGGGCCGAAGGGCTTGTTTCCACACTAAGTAATGTAATCAAGAACCTTCTCTTATTTGGCTACCATGTGGTTCACTGGGCTAGTCCGGTGCTGTTGATACCCTCCTAAAAAGGAGAAGGGGACCTCCACATCTCCCTGATATATTCAGGATGTGGCCTCTCAGAAAACAGTTTGCTCCCGTCACAAATACAGAAATTGCCGGAAAAGCTCAGCAGGTCTGGCAACACCTGTGGAGGAAAAGCAGAGTTAATGTTTCAGGTTAACTGACCTTCCTTCCCAATTCTGGTCTCCTTCCTATCGGAAGGATGTTGTGAAACTTGAAAGGGTTCAGAAAAGATTTACAAGGATGTTGCCTGGATTGGAGGATTTGAGCTATAGGGAGAGGTTGAACAGGCTGGGGCTGTTTTCCCTGGAGCGTTGGAAGGGTGACCGTATAGAGGTTTATAAAATCATAATGGCCATGGATAGGATAAATAGACATTGTCTTTTCCCTGGAGTGGGGAGTCCAGAACTAGAGGGCATAGGTTTAAGGTGAGAGGGCAAAGATATAAAAGAGACCTAAGGGGCAACTTTTTCACACAGAAGGTAGTGTCTGTATGGAATGAGCTACCAGAGGAAGTGGTGGAGGCTGGTACAATTACAGCATTTAAAAGGCATCTGGATGGGTATATTGATAGGAAGAGTTTAGTGGAATATGGGCCAAGTGCTGGTGAATGGAACTAGATTGGATTAGGATATCTGGGTGGCATGGACGGAAGGGTCTGTTTCCGTGCTGTACATCTCTATATCTGTATGACTTTATGATCCGAGGGGACAATATTGTCAATGATCAGATTCAAAGGCAGGAGTAAGCCAGTCAGGCCCTCAAACTGGCTCCACCATTTAATGATGGTCCCTTTACTTGGATTCCTTATATTTGAGTGGGTCTCCTGATCTGAAGGCCTCACGCCTGGTTTTTAGCAGGTTCTGTATGTCCTGATTCATCCAGGGTTTCCTGTTGGGGAACACCCGGATTGACTCCCTCGGTATACAGTCGTCCACACACTTGCTGATATAGTCTGTGATGGTGGTGGCGTACCTGTCCAAGGTACCTGCGGCCTGTTTGCACATGGCTCAATCAGCCAATTCTCGGCAGCACCGGAGTTGATCCTCTGCCTCCTCTGACCAGCACTGGACCTATATCCGTGAGGGGGGTCTCCTGTTTGAGCTTTTCCCTGTAAGCTGGGAGAAGAAACACGGCATTGTGGTCGGAGTTCCCGAAATGAGGGTGGGGGATGGAGCGGTTGGCATCTTTCACAATGGTGTAGCAGTGGTCTCAAATGTTCGAGCCCCTGGTGGAACAGGTAATGTCCTGGTGGTACTTGGGTAACACTGACCTTAGATTGGCTTGATTGAATGCACCTGTTACAATAAACAGGGCCTCGGGGTGTCCCATCTCCAGGGTTGTAGGGGTGGAGTACAGCACATCCAGAGCTTCCTCAATCTTTGCTTGTGTACACAGCAGTTAGTACAGCAATGGGAAATCACCGTGGTAGATAGAAGGGGCAGCATTTGATGATGAGGAGTTCAAGGTTTGGGGAACCATGGCTGCCCAGGGTTGCAATATCCGTGCACTGCAAGATGTTGATTAAAAAGCAAACCCCTCCACCCTCTGTCTTACCTGAGGATGCTGTACGGTCCATAGGATGGATAGAGAAATCATCAGAAGTGCGCAGTCAGGAATGGATGGGTTGAGCCAGGTTTCTGTGAAGCAGAGTGCGCAGCAGTCCCACAGTTCACGTTGGAAGCTGAGCCGTCATCCGAGTTCGTCCATCTTGTTCCCCAGAGATTGTACATTTGCTCAGAATAAGCTAGGAAGGGGGGTCTTGAAACTGCATAGTCTCAGTCTTACTAGCAGGCCAGCACATTTACCCCACTTCCTCGCAGGTATCTTACATTTGAGTGGTCTGGTGGAGTGCATTGTGACTGCTTCCAGTTAAGTGATCCTTCCTCAGTGATCCAGCCTGTTGGACTCTAACCTGGTGTTGTGTGATTTTTAACTTTGGTAAAAACAATGACTGCAGATGCTGGAAACCAGATTCTGGATTAGTGGTGCTGGAAGAGCACAGCAGTTCAGGCAGCATCCGACGAGCAGCAAAATCGACGTTTCGGGCAAAAGCCCTTCATCAGGAATAAAAGCAGGTGATTTTTAACTTTGTCCACCCCAGTCCAACACCGGTCCTCCACATCATTTTAATTTAGTTCTGTCCCTCTGTCCCTACCCTCTCCTAACTGTGTTGTTGTTACTTTGCTCCTGAGGTCAACAATTTTTACTCATTTATTAAATTAGAAACCCAGCTGATGTGGTGATCATAATCAAAGGTGTGTAATAGGCAGAGGTGTGTAATAGGCAGAGGGGTGTAATAGGCAGAGGGGTGTAATAGGCAGAGGGGTGTAATAGGCAGAGGCGTGTAATAGCATCTCTGAACTGAAGGAAAGGAAGGGGCAAGAGTTGCTTCATTCATTGTTTTGCCCCTTTACCAGGGACTCTGTCACTTCATGTTTCACTCTGGGTATCATCCAAATAGCAGCCTTGTAGTTCTGCCATATCCTTTGTAAGCCTACATTTTCCCTCTTCCCAAAACATCTCACCTCTAATTAACTTGTATTCCTCTCTACAGCCCTAATTATTTAAATAACCAGGATACTGGTCCCACTGCCATTCAATTAAAGCTTATCCTACTGAAACATATCCCAGTATTCTATCCTAATACTGGTTCCAGTCTAAGGATATGGGGTGGGCCATTTTGGGCTGAGATGAGGAGAGATGTCCTCACCCAGAGAGTAAGGAGCCTGGGGAATGCTCTGTCACAGAAAATGGTTGAGGCCAAAACATTGAATGTTTTCAAGAAGGAGTCAGATATGGTTCTTAGGGCTAAAGGGGTCAAAGGGTATGGGGAGAACCTAAGTTGGATGATCAGCCATGATCGTATCGAATGTCGGAGCAGGCTCGAAGGGCCGAGTGGCCTACTCCTGCTCCTACTTCCTGTTTTCTGAAGTGGGCATGTTTGTGTTTTATATTGGGGGATTAATTCATTTGTTTTTAGGTTTACTTTTACATAAAAGAGCATTGGTTTTCAACACCCCCAATAATATTTTTTCCTCTTTGGTGGTAGGTTTCAGTTCAGTTCATGGGTTAAGGGTCAAGATGGGGCGGATGTAGGGGCTGAGGTTAAGGGTCAGAGTGGGGTAAACGTGGGAGCTGGAGCGAAGTGTTAGGAACAGGGTGGTTGTGGGGGCTAAGATTAAGATTTGAGGTAAAGTAAAAGTGGGAGTCAAAGGGTCAGAGCAGGAAGGGGTGGGGGTGAGGACTGGGTTGAGCATCAAGGTGGGGTGGGGGTGGGAGCTAGGGTCAATGACCCACTCTCGCTGAGGGTGGGGTTGATGTCCTAAGTGCAGTTGTTGATGGTGTACTGACAGGCACCACTAGGTGGCAGTGGTGGACAGCACCAGTGTGTTCCCTGGTGCCACTGGGCATTAACCCGGCCTCTTACCGCAGGGGCTCGTGGGGGGAAGGGGTAAAGGGGCCAGGGTGGGGATGGGGGGTTACAGGGAGGGGTTCCCATTCATGGGGCCTGCTTCCTTCAGCTAGATGTGGAGCTGGGTCTCTCTGGGCTGGAGCAAGGGGCAGATATGAGATGATGTGTAACATTCACCAGGACCAGCACCACGTCTGGGAGGGGGTCTCCTGCGTTGCCTCAATGTTCCTCTCCCACAAAATTCCATGGCTCAGAACGCGGCCGTATGGATCCCTGGATGATCCAGGAGCTGTTTACGCTGGCTGGAGCACTCTCAACAGTACACTGGTTCTCCAGCCTCACCCAGCTACACAAGGACCAGGTTCAGAAACTTTTCAATGTTTGAAATGCACCCCGGTGTTTTCAAAACTCTCCCCCACCTCACCCCTTACCTTTCTGTGTAACCTGCTCCAGACCCCAAACCCTTTGAAATCACCCACCATTTAATTCTGGCCTCTTGGTCTGTTTCCACTGCTTCACCATTGGTGGACGGGCCCTCAGTTACCTGAGCCCAAGCTCAGGAATTCGCTTCATACCCCTCCCTTAGGGTCCCCCCCAAGCCCCCCCCTTCAGGGGTATCTCTCTTAGCCCTGCTCCCCGCATGGGGAAGCTAGAACACAGAAACTCAAGGTGTCCCAGAGTGATTCCTGGGATGGCAGGGCTGATGTATGAACAGACACTGATCAGTTGGGGCTATACTGACTGAGGTTTAGAAGAATGAGGGGAAATCTCATAGAGATCTATAAAACTCTAACACGACTAGACAGTGGTAAACACAGGATGAATGTTCCTGATGACCAAGGAATCCCAAACCAGGGGGTCACAGTCTGAGGAAACAGGGTAAGCCCGGGGGAATGTCTTCCCTGGGGGTGGGGAGCCTGTGGAATACTCCGCTATAGAGAGCAGCTGAGGCTAAAACATTGAATATTTTCAAGGAGTTGGATGTAGTTCCAAGGGCTAAAGGGATCAAAGGTTATGGGGGAGAAAGCGGGAACATTGGAATGAGTTGGATGATAAGCCATGATCTTCTTTAATTGGTACAGCAGGCTAGAAGGGCCGAATGGCCTGCTCCTGCTCCTATTTTCTGGGTTTCTTAGAGATAAGGAGAAATGTGTGGCATGGAGGTTGTAAATTATCCCAATTCTCTGACCCAGAGGGGTGTGGATTCTCCATCATTGAATATATTTCAGGCAGGGACAGACAGGGATTTGGTTTCTGAGGGAAGCGAGGAAGACGGGAGCAGGTGGGAAAATGGGATTCAACCCCAAGATCAGCCTTGATCATGTTGATTGGAGAAGTAGGCTCCTAATTTTCAGTTCCATAAAACCAACCCCTTTAAGCAAACTGTAGGTCTCCATGTCCTAATAAGGCCATAAGACATAGGAGCTGAAGTAGGCCGTTCAGCCCATCAAGTCTACTCTGCCATTCATTGAGATCGTGGCTAATCTGATAGTCTTCAATTCCCCTTTCTTGCCTTTTCCCCATAAGCCTTGAATCCCTTCCTGATTAGACATCTGTCTATTTCAGCTCTGAATATACTTAATGAATAAAGTGCTTTATTATGTTGTAGTGTTATATAAATGCAGATTGTTGTTGTCACCTCCTGAACATAATTTTCACAAATGTTATGGATCATGCTGTTGAACCTCACCCATTCTGATCGGTGAGGTTGGATGTGTCAGGGGGTGGGGAGAGGGGTCGAGTGACAGCCTGGCGTTTCCCCATATGACTGGACAGCGTCGTGTCCATCAGTGAGCCCAAACTGAACAGGAATCCCAGAAATTCAAACATTTCCAAGGAAGCGTCACTGAACCCAAAACTTTACTGACTTCTCTCCACTGATGCTGCCAGACCTGATGAGTTCCTCCAACAACTTCTGTTTTTGTTTCAGATTCCAGCTTCTGCAGTTCTTTGTTTGTCACTGTGGCAATGGACAGAAGACAGCAGCTAACACTGAGAAAGAAAGGTCACACTCTCACACTCATACACACTCGCACAGACACACACATTCAGTTACACGCATACACACACACACTCATAGACACGTTCATATACACACACACTCAGACACTCACATTCATGCACACACACACTCACACACTCATAGACATGTTCATATACACACACACACATTCATAGACACGTTCATATACACACACACACTCATAGACATTCACATTCATACACTCACACATACACAAACACACCCACACCACCCTCCTCCTCTAACCAAAAAAAAA
>NC_057716.1:105724375-105728920 GCF_004010195.1 Chiloscyllium plagiosum
CAGAGTGTATATCATAGCTGTGCTGAAGGAGGGCACTATGGAGGACTAGAGCAGTGAGGCAATATGGGCAGAGCTCAGAAACAGGAAGGGTGCGGTAACAATGTTGGGGCTGTATTATATGCCTCCCAACAGCAGCGTGAGATAGAGATACAAATATGTAAAGAGATTATGGAAAGATGTAGGAACGACAGGGTGCTGGTGATGGGAGATTTTAATTTCCCAACATTGACTGGGATGCACTTAGTGTTAGAGGTCTGGATGGAGCAGAATTTGTAAGGAGCATCCAGGAGGGTTTTATAGAGCAGCAGGTAAATAGTCCAACTGGGAAAGGGGCCATACTGGATCTGATGTTGGGGAATGAGCCTGGCCAGGTGGTTGATGTTTCAGTAGGGGACTACTTTGGGAATAGTGACCACAATTCCACAAGTTTTAGAATACTCATGTACAAAGACGGGAGTGGCCCTAAAGGAAGAGTGCTAAATTGGGGGAAGGCCAACTATAGCAAAATTCAGCAGGAGCTGAGGAATGTAGATTGGCAGCAGCTGTTTGAAGGTAAATCCACATTTCGATATGTGGGAGGCTTTTAAAGAGAGGTTGATTATCATGCAGGAGAGATATGTCCCTGTGAAAGTGAGAGATAGAAATGGCAAGGTTAGGGAACCATGGATGACAGGTGAAATTGTGAGACTAGCTAAGAGGAAAAAGGAAGCATACATAAGGTCTAGGTGACTGAAAACAGGTGAAGTTTTGGAAGAATATCAGGACCAATCTGAAACAAGGAATTAAGAGGGTTAAAGGGGGTCATGAGATATCTTTAGTAAACAGGGTTAAGGAAAATCCCAAAGCCTTTTATTCAAATATGAGGAGCAAGAGGGTAAATAGAGAAAGGGTTGGCCCACTCAAGGGGAAAGTTATGCGTGGATTCAGAGAAAATGGGTGAGATTCTTAATGAGTACTTTGTATCAGTATTCACTGAGGAGAGGAACATGGCAGATGTTGAGGTTCGGGATAGATGTTTGGATTACTCTAGGTCAAGTTGGCACAAGGAGGGAGGAAGTATTGGGTATTCTAAAATGCATTAAGGCGAACAAGTCCCCAGGTCCAGATGGAATCTATCTCAGGTTACTGAGGGAAGCCAGAGAGGAAATAGCTGGGACCTTAACAGATATCTTTGCAGCATCCTTAAACATGGGTGAGGTCCTGGAGGACTGGAGAATTGCTAACGTTGTCCCCTTGTTTGAGAAGGGTAGCAGGGATAATCCAGGTAATTATAGACCGGTGAGCCTGATGTCAGTGGAAGGGAAGCTGTTGGAGAAGATACTGAGGGATAGGATCTATTCACATTTGGATGAAAATGGGCTTATCAGTAATAGGCACCGTGGATTTGTGCAGGGAAGGTCATGATTAACAAATTAATAAACTTCTTTGAGGAAGTGACAAGTTGATTGATGAGGGAAAGGCTATAGATGTCATATACATGAACTTCAGTAAGGGGGTTTGATAGGGTTGCCTATTTTAGGCTGGTGGAGAAAGTGAAGTCGCATGGGGTCCAGGGTGTACTAGCCAGATGGATAGAGAACTGGCTGGGCAACAGGAAACAGAGAGTAGTAGTGGAAAGGAGTTTCTCAAAATGGAGAACTGTGACCAGTAATGTTCCACAGGGATCCGTGCTGGGACCACTGTTGTTTATGATATACACAAATGATCTGGAGGAAGGTATAGGTGGTCTGATTAGCAAGTTTGCAGATGACACTAAGATTGGTGGAGTAGCAGATAGTGAAGGGGACTGTCAGAGAATACAGCAGAATATAAATAGACTGGAGAGTTGGGCAGAGAAATGCCAGATGGAGTTCAATCCAGGCAAATGCGAGGTGATGCATTTTGGAAAATCCAATTCAAGAGCAAACTATAGAGTAAATGGAAACGTCCTGGGGAAAGTTGATGTACAGAAAGATCTGGGTGCTCAGGTCCATTTATAACCTGCATTGCCACCTTCAGGGAACAGAGCTGGAAATGTGTTGCTGGAAAAGCGCAGCAGGTCAGGCAGCATCCAGTAAATAGACTGGAGAGTTGGGCAGAGAAATGCCAGATGGAGTTCAATCCGGGCAAATGCGAGGTGATGCATTTTGGTAAATCCAATTCAAGAGCAAACTGTAGAGTAAATGGAAACGTCCTGGGGAAAGTTGATGTACAGAAAGATCTGGGTGCTCAGGTCCATTTATAACCTGCATTGCCACCTTCAGGGAACAGACTGGTCAAGAAGGCATATGTCATGCTTTCCTTCATCGGGCGGGGTATTGAGTACAAGAGTTGGCAAGTCATGTTACAGTTGGATAGGACTTTGGTTCGGTCACATTTGGAATACTGCATACAGTTCTGGTCACCACATTACCAAAAGGATGTGGATGCTTTGGAGAGGGTGCAGAGGAGGTTCACCAGGATGTTGCCTGGTATGGATGGTGGTTGAGAGGTTGAGTAGATTCAGATTATTTTCATGAGATAGACAGAGGTTGAGAGAAGACCTTATTGAGGTCTACAAAATCATGAGAGGCATAGACAGGGCAGATAGCAAGAGGCTTTTTCCCCAGAGTGAGGAACTCAATCATTAGGGGTCATGAGTTCAAGGTGAGAGGGGAAAAGTTTAAGGGAGATATGCGTGGAAAGTTCTTTATATGAATGGGCATGGAGCAGAGGGATACAGATCATTAGAAAATAGGCAGCAGGTTTAGATTGAGGATCTGCACTGGCGCAGGCTTGGAGGGCCAAAGGGCCTGTTCGTGTGCTGTAAATTTCTTTGTTCTTTTTTCCTTTGTACGTACACACAGTCTCTCTCTCTCACACACACACTCTCAAAATACGCACACACATTCATATAAATACATACACACACATTCATATAAACATACACATACAAGGGGCCGAACAGGGAAGGCAGAAGAACTCAGGGCATGGTTAGGAACATGGGACTGGGGTATCACAGCAATTACAGAAACATGGCTTAGGGATGGGCAGGACCGGCAGCTTAATGTTCCAGGATACAAATGCTACAGGAAGGATAGAAAGGGAGGCAAGAGAGATGGGGGGAATGGATATTTGATAAGGGATGGCATTACAGCTGTGCTGAGGGAGGATATTCCCAGAAATACATCCAGGGAAGTTATCTGGGTGGAACAGAGAAATAATAAAGGGATGATCACCTTATTGGGATTGTATTATAGACCCCCTAATAGTCAGAGGGAAATTGAAAAACAAACTTGTAAGGAGATCTCAGCTATCTGTAAGAATAATAGGCTGGTTATGGTGGGGGATTTTAACTTTCCAAACATAGACTGGGACTGCCATAGTGTTAAGGGTTTAGATGGAGAGGAATTTGTTAAGTGTGTGTAAGGAAATTTTTTGAATCAGTTTGTGGATGTACCGACTAGAGAAAGTGCAAAACTTGACCTACTCTTGGGAAATAAGGTAGGGCAGGTAACTGAGGTGTCAGTGAGGGAGCACTTTGGGGCCTGCAACCATAATTCTATTAGTTTTAAAATAGTGATGGAAAAGGATTCCAGATCTAAAAGTTGAAGTTCTAAATTGGAGAAAGGCCAATTTCGATACTATTAGGCAAGGACTTTCAAAAGCAGATCAGGGGCAAATGTTCGCAGGTAAAGGGACGGCTGGAAAATGGGAAGCCTTCAGAAATGAGATAACAAGAATCCAGAGACAGTATATTCCTGTTAGGGTGAAAGGAAAGGCTGGTAGGAATAGGGAATGCTGGATGACTAAAGAAATTGAGGGTTTGGTTAAGAAAAAGAAGGAAGCTTATGTCAGGTATAGACAGGATAGACCAAGTGAATCCTTAGAAGAGTATAAAGGAAGTAGGAGTATACTTAAGAGGGAAATCAGGAGGGCAAAAAGGGGACATGAGATAGCTTTGGCAAATAGAATAAAGGAGAATCCGGAGGGTTTTTACAAATATGTTAAGGACAAAAGGATAAATAGGGCTCCTCAAAGATCAGCAAGGAGGCCTTTGTGTGGAGCTGCAGAAAATTGGGGAGATACTAAACGAGAATTTTGCATCAGTATTTACTGTAGAAAAGGATATGGAAGATATGAATTGTAGGGAAATAGATGGTGATACCTTGCAAAATGTCCGTATTACAGAGGAGGAAGTGCTGGATGTCTTGAAACGCACAAAGGTGGATAAACCCCCAGGACCTGATCAGGTGTACCCTAGAGCTCTCTGGGAAGCTATTGAAGTGGTTGCTGGACCTCTTACTGAGATATTTGTATCATCGATAGTCACAGGTGAGGTACCGGAAGAATGGAGGTTGGCTAACGTGGTGCCACTGTTTAAGAAGGGTGGTAAGGACAAGCCAGGGAACTATAGACCAGTGAGCCTGACCTCAGTGGTGGGCAAGTTGTTGGAGGGAATACTGAGGGACAGGATGTACATGTATTTGGAAAGGCAAGGACTGATTAGGGATAGTCAACATGGCTTTGTGCGTGGGAAATCATTTCTCACAAACTTGATTGAGTTTTTTGAAGAAGTAACAAAGA
>NC_057716.1:105729166-105733353 GCF_004010195.1 Chiloscyllium plagiosum
CTGAGGGAGTGTTGCTGAACAAAGAGACCTTGGAGTGCAGGTTCATAGCTCCTTGAAAGTGGAGTCGCAGGTAGATAGGATAGTGAAGAATGCGTTTGGTATGCTTTCCTTTATTGGTCAGAGAATTGAGTACAGGAGTTGGGAGGTCATGTTGCAGCTGTACAGGACATTAGTTAGGCCAGTTTTGGAATATTGCATGCAATTCTGGTTTCCTTCCTATCGGAAAGATGTTATGAAACATGAAAGGGTTCAGAAAATATTTACAAGGATGTTGTCAGGGTTGGAGGATATGAGCTATAGGGAGAGGCTGAATAGGCTGGGGCTGTTTTCCCTGGAGCGTCGGAGGCTGAGGGGAGACCTTATAGAGGTTTACAAAATTACGAGGGGCATGGATAGGATAAATAGACAGAGTCTCATCCCCGGGGTGGGGGAGTCCAGAACTAGAGGGCATAAGTTTAGGGTGAGAGGGGAAAGATATAAAAGAGACCTAAGGGGCAACCTTTTCACACAGAGGGTGGTACGTGTATAGAATGAGCTGCCAGAAGATGTGGTGGAGGCTGGTACAATTGCAACATTTAAGAGGCATTTGGATGGATATAGGAGTAGGAAGGGTTTGGAGGGATATAGGCTGGGTGCTGGCAGGTGGGACTAGATTGGCTTGGGATATCTGGTCAGCATGGACGGGTTGGACCGAAGAGTCTGTTTCCAGGCTGTACATCTCTATGACTCTATGACTGTATGACCTGCAGACTGCAATCAGTAAGAATAGGTGACAACACCATCTCTGCAATTATCCTTAACATCGGTACCCTGTAAGGCTGTGTACTCAACCCCTTACTATACTCGTTATACACTCAGGTCTGTGTCGCCAAATTCAGCTCTAAACTCCATTTAGAGATTTGCTGATGACACCACTGTTATGGGTTGGATCTCAAACAATGACAGGAAAGTCCAGGAAAGAGATAGACAGCTGAGTGGCTTGGTGTAAAGACAACAATCTCTCCCTCAATGTCAGCAAAATGAAGGAGCTGGTCATTGACTTCAGGAAGCGGAGTGGAGGACACGCCCCTGTCTGAATCAATGGGGCTGAGGTGAAGATGATCAAGAGCTTCAAGTTCCTTGGAGTAAATATCACCAGCAATCTGTCCTGGTCCATCCACATCAATGCTACAGTCAAGAAAACACACCAACACCTTTACTTCCGCAGAACACCAAGGGAATTCAGCATGTCCACAATGACTCTTTCCAATGTTTATAAATGCACCACAGAAAGCATCCTATCTGATTGCATCACAGCTTGGTATGGCAACTGCTCTGCCCAACACCATATGGAATTACAGAGAGTTGTGAAAGCAGCCCAGTCCATCACACAAACCAACTTTCCATCCATTGGCTCTGTCACCACTTCCTGCTGCCTCAGGAAAGTAGCCAACATCATCAAAGACCCCTCCCACCCCAGTTATACTCTCCTCTACCCTCTTCCATCGGGCAGAAGACACAAAGGTTTGAAAACATGCACCAACAGATTCAAGAACAGCTTCTTCCCCGCTGGTTTCAGACTTAGGAATGGATCTCTCACATACCAGAGTTGATCTCTCTCTGCATCCTCTCTGTAGCTGTGACACAATATTGTGCATTCTGTTCTATTACCCTGAAGTACTTATGTAAGGTACAATTTGTTGGGATAGCACATAACACACTTTTCACTGTATCTCGGTACACGTGACAGTAAGAAATCAAATCAAATCCTTTCCCCTTTCTTAAATAATTATGTCACATTTGCAATTCTCCACTTCCCTAGGGCTAATCAGAGGGGCCTGGAACACTTCTGTCAATGGCTCCATGATTAGCTCCTTACTCCACCTGGGATGGACCCTATCCAGTCCTAGCGACTTCTCTACCTGCCGTTCTGCACCTCCTCATTATCCATCATTTCAAAGCTCAGTTGCTCAACACCCACATTTTCAACCAGACCATTATCACCATTTTCTAACTTGGCAAAGACTATAGCAAAATGTATATTTCGTAACGCTGCTAGATCCTTCGCTTCGGTAAACAGCTTACCCTGCTTCTTCCTTATGGGCCCCACTCTCTGGAAAGCCAGGGAGGAGATTGCAGAGCCTTTGGATTTGATCTTTATGTCATCATTGTCAACAGGAATAGTGCCAGAAGACTGGAGGATGGCAAATGTTGTTCCTTGTTCAAGAAGGGAAGTAGAGAAAACCCTGGGAATAATGGACCAGTGAGCCTTATTTTGGTTGTGGGTAAAGTGTTGGAAAGGATTATAAGGGATAGGATTTATAATAATCAAGAAAGGAATAATTAGATTAGGGATAGTCAACATGGTTTTGTGAAGGGTAGGTCGTGCCTCACAAACCCTATTGAGTTATTTGAGATGGTGACCAAACAGGTGGATAAGGGTAAATCAGTTGATGTGGTGTATATGGATTTCGGTAAGATGTTTGATAAGGTTCCCCACGGTAGGCTATTGCAGAGAATATGGAGGCATGGGATTGAGGGTAATTTAGCAGTTTGGATCAGAAATTGGCTAGCTGTAAGAAGACAGAGGATGGTGGTTGATAGGAAAATTTCAACCTGGAGTTCAGTTACTAGTGGTGTCCATGGGATTGAGGGTAATTTAGCAGTTTGGATCAGAAATTGGCTAGCTGTAAGAAGACAGAGGATGGTGGTTGATAGGAAATGTTCAACCTGGAGTTCAGTTACTAGTGGTGTCCCGCAAGGATCTGTTGTTTGTCACTTTTATAAATGACCTGGATGACGGTGTAGAAGGATGGGTTAGTAAATTTGTGGATGACACTAAGGTCAGTGGAGTTGGGGATGGTGCTGAAGGATGTTGTAGGTTACAGAGGGACATAGATAAGCTGCAGAGCTGGGCTGAGAGGTGGCAAATGGAGTTTAACGCGGAATAATGTGAGGTGATTCACTTTGGTCGGAGTGACAGGAATGAAGAGTACTGGGCTAATGGTAAGGTTCTTGGTAGTGTAGATGAGCAGAGTGATCTCAGTGTCCATGTGCATAGATCCCTGAAAGTTGCCACCCAGGTTGATAGGGTTGTTAAGAAGGAAAACAGTGTTTTAGCTTTTATTGGGAGAGGGATTGAGTTTCAGAGCATGATGTCATGCTGCAGCTGTACAAAACTCTGGTCCGGCCGCACTTGGAGTATTGCTTACAGTTCTGGTCACCGCATTATAGAAAGGACGTGGTACGGAGGGAAGGTCTTATGAGGAAAGGCTGAGGGACTTGAGGCTGTTTTCGTGAAAGAGAAGGAGGTTAGGAGGTGATTTAATAGAGGCATACAAGATGACAAGAGGATTAGATAGGGTGGACAGTGAGAGCCTTTTTCCTCGGATGGTGATGGCTAGCACGAGGGGACATAGCTTTAAATTGAGGGGTGATAGATATAGGACAGATGTCAGAGGTAGCTTTATTACTCAAAGTAGTAAAGTTAAAAATCACACAACACCAGGTTATAGTCCAACAGGTTTAATTGGGTCCAACAGGTTTAATTGGAAGCACACTAGCTTTCGGAGCAACTCTCCTTCATCAGGTGATTGTCACCTGATGAAGGAGCGTTGCTCCGAAAGCTAGTGTGCTTCCAATTAAACCTGTTGGACTATAACCTGGTGTTGTGTGATTTTTAACTTTGTACATCCCAGTCCAACACCGGCATCTCCGAATCAGAGTAGTAAGGGCGTGGAATGCCCTGTCAACTTTATGGGCATTTAAATGGTCATTGGATAAATACAGACGAACCTCGATTGTCCGAACGAGATGAGCTGGCAGTATTTCATTCGGATAATTGATTATTTGGTTAACTGATTCAATGCCTCTCCTCTGGGGCTCGGAGTTTTCTGAA
This sequence comes from Chiloscyllium plagiosum, assembly GCF_004010195.1. Lineage (NCBI taxonomy): Eukaryota > Metazoa > Chordata > Chondrichthyes > Orectolobiformes > Hemiscylliidae > Chiloscyllium > Chiloscyllium plagiosum. The sequence continues at coordinate 105,733,044 of NC_057716.1, forward strand.
ATTTCCTTTTTCCTCGCTCTGCCTGCCTTGCTCCCTCTCTCTGTCTCAGGATTTGTTTCTGAGCAGAGACACACTTGTGTGTAAGGGACCTGCAGCATTGCTCAAGCCTCAAGCATCAGTTCAATGGGATTGACACAACTAGCACTTGCTAAGTCTGCTCCCCGTTCAGGAGACTAGGCAGCAGCTCAGAGCGTGAGCCCACACACACACAGCCCCACCACCCGGGGGGCCCCCGTCTGCCCACCCGACCCACACCCCCATCCACCCACTAACCCCCATCCAATCCCGCCCTGTCTGCCCCCAGCCACCC
>NC_057716.1:105733630-105735884 GCF_004010195.1 Chiloscyllium plagiosum
CACACACACACACATACACACACATACACACACAGCCACACACATACACACACACACACACACACACAGCCACACACACACACATACACACACAGCCACACACATACACACACACACACACACACACAGCCACACACACACACATACACACACAGCCACACACATACACACACACACACACACACACAGCCACACACACACACATACACACACAGCCACACACATACACACACACACACACACACACAGCCACACACACACACATACACACACAGCCACACACATACACACACACACACACACACACAGCCACACACACACACATACACACACAGCCACACACATACACACACACACACACACACACAGCCACACACACACACATACACACACAGCCACACACATACACACACACACACACACACACAGCCACACACACACACATACACACACAGCCACACAGCCACAGCCACACCTACACACACACAGCCACACACACACACCCACACACACAGCCACAGCCACACACACAGCCACAGCCACACACACAACTTTTTACTGCAACCTTTTGACAGGTTCCACTTTTGCCCTGTACAGGACAATGTTGGAGAGATTATCTGGGAAAGGCGGGGTTTAGGGTACACCCCTGTGTCAAACTCCAGGGAAAGTTTGGAGAGAGAGAGAAAGAGCAGGAGGTCAGTCACTTGGAGACAGTACCTGGGCTCCCATCGATGTCCAGGGCTGTTCTCGGCAGCATTTCAATAAGTCAAGTTCATTTTTAATCATTGTAAACAAAAGACGCGATCAGTGTTGAAACATCTCTTTGCTGTAATGTTTCTATTGGGACCTTGAGATCTCCTTCGGATAATCCGAAATTTGGATAATTGGTATTCGGATAATTGAGGTTCCTCTGTATATAGATGATAATGGAATAGTGTAGGTTAGATGGGCTTTAGATTGGTTTCACAGGTTGACGCAACATTGAGGGCCGAAGGGCCTGTACTGCGCTGTAATGTTCTGTGCTCAATATCCTTCACTAATCTTTTACTTTTAATATGTTTGAAGAACATTTTACAACTTGTTTTTGTGCAATCTGCCATCCTGTCCGCATACTTCCTGTTAGCCTTCCTTATTCCAGCCTTAACCTCTTTCCTGCATTTGAGATACACCTCCTGATATCTACTGCTAGTATTATTTTGGTATGCATCATATACCTTCTTTTTCTTCCTTATGTTTTCATCAGTTTCCTTAGACATTTATGGTATTTCAGCGTTGGATATCCTGTATTTATTTCTCATGGGTATGTATCTAGCTTGCACCCTCTTCAGCTCTGTTCTGAAATTCTCCCACTTTTCACCCATTATTTTACCCACCAAAATGTGTTTCCAATCAATGTACTCCAGTTCAACTTTTAGACCCCTAAAACCTGCCCTTTTCTAGCCTGGGATCTTAATCATTGACTGATTTTAATCCTTTTCCAACTTGATTTCTTTTATCCATTCATGAGATGAGGGCGTCACTGGCTATGCCAGTATTTACTTGTTACGACCAGGGGTAAATCCCTCTGCTAATTAAAACCAGCCACACAGAAAAGATTCACCCCGTGCTGTATTCTGTTAAAATTTGAGAGGCAAAGACTTATCCCAGAGGTTATTATTTAAAGTAAAAATTAACAACTTTATTCTTTAAGTCCATCAGAGAATATTAAAACCAACAACTATTTCCAACTCCTTTCACTTAAACCTATCTTTTACCTCCCACTCTACAATACTAGTCCAATAAAAAATCCTGATTAAGACTCAAAAAAAAAATTCAACTTTCAAAACCAGTCAGCTGTCGAACCTTCTCTCTGTATCTTCCTCTGCGGATTTTCCTCTCTCATCTTTTCGATGTTCTACTGTGCACTCTGCTTATAGCCAGGTACCTTTCAGAGAGCTGTTCTGCGGGCAGTCTGTATTTCTTGGTGGCTTGGCAGTTCTTCCCCTAGCTGTTCAAATGTCCAATTTTATACCCCAAAACATCAGATCGTTTCATTGGTATTAATATTATCAAAATACTAAATTCAAATTTGATTGGAATCTGGTATCAAGGGGCATAGTTTAAACTGATTGGCCGAATTTGAATTTGATTAGATTAGATTACATTACAGTGTGGAAACAGGCCCTTCGGCCCAACAAGTCCACACCGACCCGCCGAAGCGCAACCCACCCATACCCCTACATTTACCCCTTACCTAACACTACGGGCAATTTAG
>NC_057716.1:105735947-105739688 GCF_004010195.1 Chiloscyllium plagiosum
TCGCCTGAGGCGGGAATTGAACCCGGGTCTCTGGCGCTGTGAGGCAACAGTGCTAACCACTATGCGACTGACTGTGTGGAGTTTGCACGTTCTCCCTGTGTCTGCGGGGTTTCCTCCGGGTGCTCCGGTTTCCTCCCACAGTCCAAAGATGCCGCCCACGGTTGTTTTTGTCGTCCATAGCATCTCAGCTGTAATATGGTTTCAACCAAGTGTTACATTGTTACCTTGTTCAGAACACTGTGTGCTGTGACAGGCAGTCCTTGCTAGATTTTCAACCCTCTTAAAAGTACAGTACTACTACACCTTCATAACATATTGCCCAGAGGGCAGGTAAGAGTCAACCACATTGCTGTGGGCCTGTAGATGAGAACAGGAATAGATGGCAGTTTCCTTCCCTAAGGGACGTTAGTGACCCAGATAAACTTTTCCTGGTAATGAACAATGTTTTCGTGGCCATAATTAGACTCTGAATTCCAGATTTATATTGAATTCAAATTCCACCATCTGTCGTGATGGGATTCAAATACAGGTCCCCACCAGAACCTGACCTGGGCCTTTGGATTAACAGTCCAGCAATAATACCACTAGGCCAATACCTCCTACTCTCCTGCAAGCCTTCCGTTCTCTAGAATAAACACTCCCAGGCCAGGTCATCCATTGTCAGATTGCATTGTTGGGTTTGGACAGGAAGCAAATAAAAAGTGTGATTCGTTTCTTTCCTGCCCTCCCTGACCACAGGATGCCTCCAAGCATGTTATTGCACATTACCTGGGTCCAGCGATAATACCATAGGCTATCGCCTCCCCTTTATTGAACCTTATTATGTTAAGATCACTATTTCTCAAAGGCAGCCCCCTACCCCCACCCCCAGTCTGATGTTCTTCACCTGCCTCATTTCCTAGGACCAGATCCAGCACAGCTCCCTCCCTGGTAGGACTGTTCCAGTTTCACTCCATGTGATATCACAAACAGTTGGAGGCACTGGATACCGTGAAGGCCATGGGCCCTGACAACATTCCAGCAATAGTACTGAAGATATGTGTTCCAGAACTTGCTGCTCCTCGAGCCAAGCTGTTCCAGTCCAGTTACAACACTGGCATCTACCTGACCATGTGGAAAATTGCCCAGGTATGTCCTGTACATAAAAAGCAGGACAGATCCAACTTGGCCAATTCCCGCCCCATCAGTCTACTCTCGATCATCAGTAAAGTGATGGAAGGGGTCAGTAACAGAGCTATCAAGCAGCACCTGCTCAGCAATAACCTGCTCAGTGACGCCCAGTTTGGGTTCCCCCAGGGTCACTCAGCTCCTGATCCCATTACAGCCTTGGGTCAAACATGGACAAAAGAGCAGAGGGATGGGGAGAGGGACAGCCCTTGACATCAAGGCTGCATTAGACTGAGTGTGGCATCAAGGAGTCCTGACTAAACTAGAATCAACGGGTATCGGGGGCAAACTCACTGCTGGTTAGAGTCATACCTGGTTCACAGGGAGATGGCCATGGTTGTTGGAGGTCAGTCACCTCAGCTCCAGGACATCTTCGCAGGAGTTCCTCAGGGGAGTGTCCTAGGGCCAACCATCTTCAGCTGCTTCATCAATGACCTTCCCTCCATCATAAGGTCAAAAGTCGGGATGTTCGCTGATGATTGTACAATATTCAGCACTATTTGCCACTCCTCAGATACTGAAGCAGTCCATGTTCAAATCAAGTAAAACCTTGGACAATATCCTGGTTTGGGCTGACAAGAGGCAAGTAACATCTGTGCCACACATGGGCTAGGCAATCATCATCTTCAATTAGAGTCAATCTAATTACTGGTCCTTGACATTCAATGGTATTCACATCACTGAATCCCCAACTATCAACATCCTGGGGGTTACCACTGACTAGAAGCTCAACTGGAAACACCACATAAACACAATGGCTACAAGAGCAGGTCAGAGGCAAGGAACACTGCGGTGAGTAACCCACCTCCTAGCTCCCCAAAGCCTCTACAAGGCACAAGTCAGGAGTGTGATGGAATATTCCCCACTTGCCTGGATGGGGGCAGCTCCAACAACACTCAAGAAGCTTGACACCATCCAGGACAAAGCAGCCTGAAAAATGTGTTGCTGGAATAAGTCCTTCTTCAGCATTCTCCTGCTCCTTCGATGCTGCCTGACCTGCTGCGCTTTTCCAGCAACACATTTTTCAGCTCTGATCTCCAGCATCTGCAGTCCTCACTTTCTCCTAGGACAAAGCAGCCGCTTGATTGGCACCACATCCATAAACATCCACTCCCTCCACCACTCAGTAGCAGCAGTGTGTACCATCTACAAGATGCACTGCAGACACATACCTAGGCTCCTTAGTCAGCACCTTCCAAACCCACGGCTACTTCCATCTAGAAGGACAAGAGCAGCAGATCCATAGGAACATCACCCCCTGCAAGTTCCCCTCCAAGCCACTCACCATCCTGACTTGGAAATATATCGCCGTTCCTTCACTGTCACTGGGTCAGAATCCTGGAATTTCCTCCCTAAGGGCATTGTGGGTCACCCTACAGCACATGGACTGCAGCGGTTCAAGAAGGCAGCTCAGCACCACCTTCTGAAGGGCAGTTAGGGATGGGCAATAAATGCTGGCCCAGCCAGTGATGCCCACATCCCATGGATCATTACAAAAGAGATTTTGACACAAACATCATAACAAGTTATCAACCTGTTTTCTATCACTATCATGACACACATTCAATCCCCAGTGAAATATCATTCCTTGCTCACCTTTATAAAACATTACTTCACTGAATTCCCCAGTTTTTCTTCATGACGTTGGAGACAATTGCTTGTTTTTTTTCCAGATTTGTGAATGTGAACCTCTTACAATTCTGATGACCCAAACCTTCCCACTTCGAACAACTTGATGATCTCTTGGAAACTTCATTGACTGAGAATCACTGCTGAAGTAATTGGTTCTCCCCTGACAGTGCGGCACTCCCTCAGTACTGACCCTCGGACAGTGCAGCACTCCCTCAGTACTAACCCTCCAACAGTGTGACACTCCCTCAGTACTGACCGTCTGACTGTGCAGCACTCCCTCAGTACTGATCCTCCAACAGTGCGGCACTCCCTCAGTACTGACCCTCCGACTGTGCGGCACTCGCTTAGTACTGACCCTCTGACAGTGTGGCACTCCCTCAGTGCTGACCCTCCGATAGTGCAACAATCCCTCAGCAACGTTCCTCCCTCAGTGCTATCTGTCCTGAGGATGAGGGTGTGTGGGTGAATCAGTGGGTTTGAGGGTGTGTTGCAGTAGAGATTGAGGCTGAGGGATAAGAACATAGAATATAGAACAATACAGTGCAGAACAGGCCCTTCGGCCCTCAATTTTGCACTGACCTGTGAACTATTCTTAGCTTGTTCCCCCTATACTATCCCAAAATCATCCATATGCTTATCTAAGGATTGTTTAAATCTCCCTAATGTGGCTGAGTTAATTACATTGGCAGGTAGGGCAGTCCATGCCCTTACCACTCTGCATAAAGAAACTGCCTGTGATGTCTGTCTTAAAAGGGAGAGGACAAATGGGCAGAGGATTAGGGTGATGGGACAATCGTGAGGGGGTGGGTTTATAGGGTAGTCGTTGAGGAGTTGGTTTGGGCACCATGTGTAGTAGTGGATTGTGGGAGTATGATGAGGGGATTCGGGCAGGGTGGACAGAGGCTGAGACGGTTGGTTATGTGGGTAGGGTGAGGGGGAAGG
>NC_057716.1:105740525-105745847 GCF_004010195.1 Chiloscyllium plagiosum
GGGGTAGGGGGTAGGGGTGAGGGGGTAGGGGTGAGGGGGACGGGGTAAGGGGGAAGGTGTGAGGGGGTAAAGGTGAGGGGTAGGGGTGAGGGTGTTGACTTGATAAATAACCAAAAACAACTCCTTGAAACTGGTGAAGGTGTTAGTGATGTTTATGGTGACCGCGGTGTGGGGATCACTCAGACTGGCTCTAGTTATGTCAGTAATTCCCTCTGTAACTAGTAGGGATCACTATCGCTCCATTTCTGGGAACGAGCGAAGTGCTTTGTTATTCTGTCTCCAGTGCTTGAGCGGTAATTCACTCTTCAATGTTACACAATGGCCATATCAGTTACTCTGCTAACCGGTGAATTAACCATTAATCAATCCCTGGCAAGTGGTAAAGTAATACTAGTTACATCTGTTAATCAAGGAAGTCAGTAGCTTCTCTGTCTTGGTGACCAGGAAAATTATTACTTTTCCTATGGTAACCAGTGATGAGAGGTGAGTTAGTGTATGTTACACCCCAGTGATCAGGGGTGAGTTATTGTATATTATACCTCAGGGATCAGGAATGAGTTTGTGTATGTTATACCCCAGTGATCAGGGGTGAGTTATTGTATGTTATGCCCCAGTGATGAGGGGTAAGTTAGTGTGTATTACACTACAGTGATCGGGGTGAGTTAGTGTATGTTATAGCCCAGTGATGAGGGGTGAGTTAGTGTGTGTTATACCACAGTGATCGTGGCGAGTTAGTGTATGTTATACCCCAGTGATGAGGGGTGAGTTAGTGTATGTTATACCCCAGTGATGAGGGGTGAGTTAGTGTATATTATACCCCAGTGATCAGGGTGCATTAGTGTATGTTATACCCCAATGATCAGGGATGAGTTAATGTATGTTATACCCCAGTGATCGGGTGTGTTATTGTATATTAAACCACAGTGATCGGGGATGAGTTAGTGTGTGTTATACCTCAATGATCAGGGGTGAGTTCATGTATATTATACCCCAGTGATCAGGGGTGAGTTAGTGTATGTTATACCCCAGTGATCAGGGGTGAGTTAATGTATGTTATACCCCAGTGATCAGGGTGAGTTATTGTATGTTATACCCCAGTGATCAGGGTGAGTTATTGTATGTTATACCCCAATGATCTGGGGTGAGTTAGTGTATGTTATACCCCCAGTGGTCGGGGTGAGATATTGTATATTATACCCCAGTGATTGGGGTAAGTTAGTGTATGTTATACTTCAGTGATCGGGGTGAGTTAGTGTATGTTATACCCCAAAGATCAGGAGTGAGTTAATGTATATTATACCCCAGTGATCAGGGGTGAGTTATTGTATGTTATACCCCAGTGATGAGGGGTGAGTCAGTGTGTGTTATACCACAGTAATCGTAGTGAGTTAGTGTATGTTACACCCCAGTGATCGGGGGTGAGGTATTGTATGTTATACCTCAGGGATCAGGAATGAGTTCGTGTATGTTATACCCCAGTGATGAGGGGTGAGTTAGTGTATGTTATACCACAGTGATGAGGGGTGAGTTAGTGTATGTTATACCACAGTGATCGGGGTGCGTTAGTGTACGTTATACACCAATGATCAGAGATGAGTTAATGTATGTTATACCCCAATGATCAGGGGTGAGTTAATGTATGTTATACCCCAGTGATGAGGGGTGAATTAATGTATGTTATACCACAGTGATCGGGTGAGTTATTGTATATTATACCCCAGTGATCAGGGGTGAGTTTATGTATATTATACCTCAGTGATGAGGGGTGAGGTAATGTATGTTATAGCCCAATGATCAGGGGTGAGTTAATGTATGTTATACCCCAGTGATCGGGAGTGAGTTAGTGTATGTTATACCCCAGTGATCGGGAGTGAGTTAGTGTATGTTATACCCCAGCATGCCTGGTCACTTTCTCAGTGTTTCTGGTTTTGAAAGAATAACGAGGTGAGTGGCTGGGAATTCACATTGTGCTGTTTTGTTCAGACTTGTTTACTAAGTCAATGTTCTGCTCTCAGACATCTGTGGTTCAGGAGCTGTGCTCACTCGGGTGGAATGTACAGTCGGTATAACATCAAACAAACACGAAGGAACATCAGGGGCCTCCAAGAGGTAACACTCCCCAGCCCTCCGCCACCAACGCTCTGACTCAAGAGAAACACAACACCAGCTCTCCACTGGCCTTTCCATCCCTTACATTTCACTCTCTCTCTCGCTGCCTACAATGTTGGGTGAGACCTATACTTGCTGGGGTTTACAAGAATGAGAGGGTTTCTTGTGGAAACCTATACAAACCTAACAGGATAGACCCAGGAAGGATGGTTCCAGTGACCAGGGAGTCCCGAACCAAGGGGTCACAGACTAAGGATATGGGGTGGGCCATTTGGGGCTGAGATGAGGAGAAATGTCCTCACCCAGAGAGTTGGGGAGCCTGTGGGATTCTCTGCCACAGAAAGCGGCTGAGGGCAAAACATTGAATGTTGTCAAAAAGGAGTTAGACACAGTTCTTAGGGCTAATGGGATCAAAGGTTATGGGGGAGAAAGTGGATTATCAGCCATGATCACTTTGAATGGTCAAGCAGGCTTGAAGGGCCAAATGGCCTACTCCTGCTCCTGTTTTCTATGTTTTGATGTTTGTCTCTCTGCTCCAGTCCTTAACGTTTACTGTCTCTATTTCCATCTACCTCTCTGGCCCCTGTTCTCTTGCTATTCTGTGTTTTTTGTGTATAGTTTGCTCCCAGCAACATGGAGCTGAATCAGATGAGAGTATTAATTTGCACGTGTTCCTCTTAGCCATTGCGAATCTTTCACAATCCTACCACGTCCCAGTTCAGGACCCCCTCTTTTGAAATGACCAATAAGGGGATGTGTGAGAAGAATTGTCCATCCAGTACTTTTCTTAACAGCACAGAAAGTCAAGAGGAGATTTATGCTGAGATCCTGAGGAATTTCAATGAAGAAAGTGAGGATGAACGGTTTCCAGGGAAATGAGGGTCAGTAACCAGAGGGACACAGATTGGAGTGAACCAGCGAAAGGTTCAGGGGTGCAGTCATGATGCTCTTGCTTATGCAGTGAGGTTGATCTAAGACACACTGACTGAGAGGGCAGTGGAAGTTCACTCAATTGGAACTTTCCAAAGGAAGTTGAATAAATACTTGAAGAGGAACACTGTGGAGAGGTGGTGACCCAGTGGTAGTACTGCTCACGCTCTGGTGACCAAGGTACGAATCTCACCATGGCAGATGGTGGAATTTAAATTCAATTTTTGTCAAAAAATGGAAATTAAGAGTCTAATATGACCCAAATTCCATCTGGCTCACTAATGTCTTTTAGGGAAGGAAATCTGCCGTCCATACCAGGCCTGGCCTACATGTGACCCACGCTGAAAATGTGTTGCTGGAAAAGCACAACAGGTCAGGCAGCATCCAGGGAACAGGAGAATCGACGTTTCGGGCATAAGCCCTTCTTCAGGATTCCTGATTCCTGAAGAAGGCTTATGCCCGAAACGTCGATTCTCCTGTTCCCTGGATGCTGCCTGACCTGCTGCACTTTTCCAGCAACACATTTTCAGCTCTGATCTCCAGCATCTGCAGGCCTCACTTTCTCCTCCTACGTGACCCACAGCAATATGGTTGACTCTCAACTGCCCTCAGGGGCAATTAGGAATGGGAAAGATGTGGTGGGATTTTTAAGAGTCACAGAGCTTTCAGAGCACAGGAAGAGGCCCTTCCGCCCATCATGCCCATGTCTGTTGTGAAGCATCTATCGACTCTCACCTCATTTACCAGCACTTGGTCCATAGCTTTGTTGGCTGGGGAAATTTCTCGTTGATAACACGGGTCATTGATGTACAGGAGTGCACTGCTAATGATTGTTCTGTCCACTTGGACATTGGTTGACTGGGATAGGCCTTTGTTGTCAAGGACTCACAGCTGTAGTATGGAGAAGGACACAGCTGTCAGACCTCCCAATCAATCGTGGCCTTCAGAAAGATGTGTCTGCCAAGATATGGGGTATTCTCAATATATTCCAGACTCTAATAACCGAAAGAACTGCATATGCTGTAAATCAGAAACAAAAACAGAAGTGTCAAGAGTCTCACCTTCCATATCTTTGGGAGCTGGAATATTCAGCTGACCGGGTCTGGGGTTAATACAAGTTTGTTTTGGCGACGTTACAGCGGGTTGAGTCTATTACGCGCAGCATTGAAGAGATTGAGAGTGCCTTACAGGTTTCGTTGAGACAGGGCAATGACACTGCAATCATTTGCAGACTATCGATCCTGTATGCTTCTTGCAGTCAGTTTAGTTTTTTTTGACACAGAGGTCAAAGAGTTATCCACCCAAGCATCACATGGGGGCCAGAGGAGGGAGGTGGGAGCGGTATTTGGAAGCACTGTGGTAATGTCACTTGAGTAGAAACCTGGAGGCCCATGCTAATCCTTTCTGGAACACGAGTTCAAATCTCCCCAGAGCAGATGGTGGGATTTACATTCTAGTTGAATTAAACTAGAATGAAAGGACAATGTCGGTAATGATGAAATGATGATTTACTGATCTTCAAAAACCCATCTGGGTCACTGATGTCCTTTAGGGAAGGAAACTGCCATCCTTACCTGGTCTGGGCTACACGTGACTCCAGACCCACAGCAATGTGGTAGACTCTTAAGTGTCCCCTGAAATAACCTAGTAACCACTCAGTTCAAGGGCAGAAACTGGTAGCCTTGGTAATGATGTTCACATCCCATGAAAGAATAAAAATAGTCATTTGGTAGCAATAGAACTTGAGACACATTTTGTTGAAGGTTTTTTTGTCTTGCACTCATCAGGATAATTCATGAGAATCACCAAAGTGAATGGAAATCAACTTTTGTACTATGTGAGAGGAGAGTGTAGCGATTGTAATGAGGTCAGCCAGGTGGACCTCATACAATAGGAGTTCCCTCATTGGGGCTTTTAACCTGGTCCAATCAGGGAGCCCTGGTTAACAGATATAAACAGGAGGGAGCTGTCTTTTGTGTACAGCTGTCAATGTTTTTTGCAAAAAAAAATATAAACAGGAGATTCAGGAGGTCTCCTCATTCTAGGGAAAAAAATAATATAAACAGGAGATTCAGCGTCTCCTCAGTTTAAGGGAAAAAAAAATAAATAAACAGGAGTACTACCGCACTTAGGCGGTAGTGTGGGGGTTAAAAAAATATATATATATATATAAATAGGGATTCGCTGTCACCCCGGGCAGGTACCGGGGTGGGCTGCCCCAGAGGTGGTCGAAAGGTGCTGAGGGTGGTTAGTGAAGCCGGAAGGTGGGTAGGCCGTCCTGAC
>NC_057716.1:105746509-105749730 GCF_004010195.1 Chiloscyllium plagiosum
TGTAAACTGTTTGAATGGTAGGGTTTGGGGCCTGGCTTTGCTGCTCCTCTCCCTTGTAAAATTGCTGTCTCTTGTATGCAGCTGTAAATGTAACTGTTTGTTGTAAACTGTTTTTGTTAAAAAAAAAATAAATAAACAGGAGGGGAGAAAAGAGAAAAAAAGATAAACAGGAGGGGAGGTGGTGGAAATTGAATAAAGATTTGTGCACTTTGTCTTTCACTGTGTCTCACACGTATACAAAAAAAACAAACAAGAGTGTAGCCACTCGGGTGTTTTCCTATCTTCCTGGTGGTGGAATTTGAATAAAGATTTGTGCACTTTGTGTCTTTCACTGTGTCTCACACGTATACACACACACCATTGGTGCTGGGGATAAAATAAGCACTACCGCACTGAGGTGGTAGTGCGGGGAAAAAAGAGAAAAAAAAATAATAAAAAATAAAACAGGGACCCTGCTCCTGGGCCCACAAAGAAAAAAAAATAAACAAACATCTGTGGCTCACTGTTTTGATCACACAGCACTGCCCTTTGATGTGAAGGGCAGTGTTTGTCACTGGCCACCCGGGTGTTTTCCTATCTTCCTGGTGGTGGAATTTGAATAAAGACTCGTGCACTTTGTGTCTTTCACTGTGTCTCACACCTGCACACACACACCATGGTGCTGGGGAGAAAAAAATAGAAAAAAAACCGAAAAAAAACAGGAGATTAGAAAAAAAATAAACAGGAGATTCTAAAAAAAAACACAAACAGGAGTTAGAGCCCGGGTGTCCTTGGAGAAGGAGCACGCGGTGTCCACCAACACCCTGGAGTTGTTCAGGGAGAGGTGGGCGCCGCAGGGAGTGGAGTGCATTATTTCTCCCTCCAACACTATTTTGATTTAGTCCCTACCCTCCCCCTCACTGTTTTGATCACACAGCACTGCCCTTTGATGTGAAGGGCAGTGTTTGTCACAAAAAAAAATAAACAGGAGGGGAGAAAAGAAAAAAAGGATAAACAGGAGGGGTGGTGGTGGAAATTGAATAAAGATTCGTGCACTTTGTCTTTCACTGTGTCTCACACGTATATAAAAAAAAACAAACAAGAGTGTAGCCACCCGGGTGTTTTCCTATCTTCCTGGTGGTGGAATTTGAATAAAGATTCATGCACTTTGTGTCTTTCACTGTGTCTCACACCTGCACACACACACCATGGGTGCTGGGGTAAAATAAGCACTACTGCACTTAGGTGGTAGTGTGGGGGTTAAAAGGGAAAAAAAACAGGAGTGCCATGGGTGCTGGGGAAAAAAAAAGCACTACCGCAGTTAGGCGGCAGTGTGGGGGGGAAAGAAAGAAAAAAAAATAAACAGGAGTAAGGTGGGAGGGGCGGGGGCTTGCTGAGTCTAAAAAAAAAAACAGGAGCCTCACTACCGCACTTAGAACACTTAGGTGGTAGTGTGGGGGTTAAATTATTTTTTAAAAAATTAAAAAATAAATAAACAGGAGGGGGGCAGTACGGTGGCTCAGTGGTTAGCACTGCAGCCTTACAGCACCAGGGACCCAGGTTCGAATCCAGCCTCGGGTGACTGTGTGTGGAGTTTGCACATTCTCCCTGTGTCTGCGTGGGTTTCCTCTGGGTGCTCCGGTTTCCGCCCACACTCCAAAGATGTGCAGGTCAGGTGGATTGGCCATGCTAAATTGCCCATAGGTTAGGTGCATTAGTCAGAGGGAAATGGGTCTGGGGTGGGTTACTCTTCGGAGGGTCGGTGTGGACTTGTTGGGCCGAAGGGCCTGTTTCCACACTGTAGGGAATCTAATCTAATCTAAAACCTCAGGTCAGGCAGCATCTGAGGAGCAGGGAAAATCAATGTTTAAAAAAAAACAGAAAAGACAAAAAAATAAACAGGAGGGTCCCCTCCAACTCTATTTTGATTTAATCCCTGCCCTCCCCTTCACTGTTTGATCACACAGCATTGCCCTTTTGTTAAGAGCACTGCTTGTCACTGGCCACCCGGGTGTTTTCCTATCTTCCTGGTGGTGGAAATTGAATAAAGATTCGTGCACTGTGTGTCTCTCACTGTGTCTCACACCTGCACACACACACCATGGGTGCTGGGGAAAAAAATAAGCACTACCGCAGTTAGGCGGTAGTGTGGGGGTTAAGAAAAGAAAAAAAAGAAAAAAAAAGAAAAAAAATAAAGAGGAGGGTCAGGATTTGAGGTTATAAGAAAATAGAACATAGAACATAGAACAAAACAGAGTATGTGTGTCGTCATTTCCCTGAAAAGTTGAACGGTGGGGTTCAGGGCTTGGCTTTGCTGCCTCTCTCCCTTGTAAAATTGCTGTTTCTCTGTATACAGCTGTCAATGTTAATTATTTTGTAAACTGTATTGTTTAATAAAATACCACATAAACAGGAGTGTCAGAGGTTCTGTTCAGTCTGAGAGCTGGCTCAGTGTCATGTACAAATGTATGTGTAAATAAAGGATTATCTGGTGATGGGATACGGTCCTTTGTGGAGTCATTTCGGTGGTGACGAGAGAAAAACACGCCTCTGAAGAGATTCACTTGCAACAATCATTTTGAGTTGAGGGTCAGCATTTCCGGCATCATGCCATTATTTATGAAGTTTGGCTGGGCCCAGCCTGTGGAAAGAATGCAACACTTTTTCCAGGTAAATGACATAGGGGCGATGGAAAGCAATGAGGAATTCTCCTGACAGCTTGTGATCCCGTGGCTTTTTTGGTTATTTGGAACCTAACTTTCCCTGAGGCACCAGATTCTAAAACCTTTCAAGAGTTGATGGAATTAATTAAAGAATATTATGACCCCAAACCTCCCTGGATCCCCTTCAAGACCAGCACATCCTTCCTTAGATACAGGGAACATGATATTCCAAATACTGTCTGACCAGAGCCTTATACAACCTCAGCATTATATCTCTGCTTCCATTCTAGCCCTCTTGAAATTAATGTTAACATTGCATTTGTCTTCCTAATTACCAGCTGAACCTGCATGTTAACCTGAAGAGAATCCTGAACGAGGACTCCCAGGACCCTCAGTGCTTCAGAGGTTTGAAGCCCTTTCCCACTTAGAAAACAGCCGAAGCCTCTATTCCTCCTACCAAAGTATATAACCTTATACTTTCCCACGTTGCATTTCATCTGTCACTTCTTTGCCCACTCTCCTAGCTGTTCAAGTTCTCCTCAGCCTCCCCACTTCCTCAACACTCTCTGTCCCTCCACC
>NC_057716.1:105750230-105752605 GCF_004010195.1 Chiloscyllium plagiosum
TTCAAATCTCTCTCTCATCCCAGGAATCAGATCCATCCAACAATAACTCAATTTCTAATCTCTCGTCCTCCAAATCCATTCCAATCTTGGTAGTCTCTTCCAGCACCACACAACATTCTCCGTTCTCTAAACTCCTTCACTTTCTCTTAATTCGGTCATGGAATGTGGGTGATGTTGACAAAGCCATTATTAATTGTCCATCCCTAACTTTTTTTCCCTTGAATGGAGTGTCTTGCAGGAACATTTCAGAGGGCAATTAAAAGTCAGCTCTGTTGCTAATGGCCTGGAGTTACACGTAGGCCAGACCAGGCAAGGATGGCAGATTTTGTTTGTTACTCACTCATGAGGCATCAGCATCACTGGCTGGGCCCGGCATTTATCGCCTGTCCCTAGTTGCCCCTTGAGAAGGTGGGGGTGAACTGCCTTGTTGAACCGTTGCAGTCCATGTACCACACGTTGACCCACAATGCTCTCAAGGAAGGCTGACAATGTCGTCTTGGTTTTTGATTTCGCCACTCTGCCAGGTTTCGGCCTCCACCTTCCTTTACCCTGTGCTGTCGGTAGACCCACATGCCCTTAGGGAGGCAATTCCTTTGCTGAAGGACATTAGTGGCTCTTCATGATAATCAATAGTGGTTGTCATAACTGAGAAAAATTTGCAATTCTAAGGGTTGGATTTGAACCTGTGACCCCTGCTGATTCCCCAAAGTGATCCAGAGGTGGGGAGGGGGTGGTGAGAGGGACTGGCAAGGTTCCTATTCACCTGAGGTATAAACCAATGAGGAATGGACAACAAATGTCAGGGCTGCCTTAATCTCATGAATGAATTTAAGAAGTATCAGATTGAGGTCTTATTGCAGAATATTAAAGGATTTGATAAGGTGGATAGAGAGGAACCATTCTCTCCGATGGGAGGCTGGAAGGGGAAGTGAGACTGTGTGTGTTGGTGAGTGCAGAACCTTAAAAATTGACCAAGGGCTGATGTCAGGAAGAACATGTTCACACAAAGGGGCAAAGGAAATCTGGAACTTTCTCCGTCATGAAAGGATCGGGGGAGGCTGGGGGTAAATGGAAATTCGACATTTCGGGCATGAGCCCTTCTTCAGGAATCAGGCTTATGCCTAAAACGTCGATTCTCCTGCTCCTTGGATGCTGCCTGACCTGCTGCGCTTTTCCAGCAACACATTTTTCAGCTCTGATCTCCAGCATCTGCAGTCCTCACTTTCTCCTGGTAAATGGAAATTTCCAATAGTGAGGGGACAGTTCTGGTGAAGTGTAATAGGCCGGATTAATGAATAATGTCAGGGTAAACAATCCTCGAGGAAACCAGTATCATCAAAACAGGCAGCAAGCGTTGAAGCCCAAGTGAACATGGGCCCTTCAGAGAATGAGGCTGGGGAAACAATAATAGGAAGCAGGAGATGGCAGAAGAGGTCAATAAATATCTTGCATCAGTCTTCACAGTGGAAGGCAGTAAAGGTATTCCAAAAATCTGCAATATTCCAGGACAGGAAAGAGATAAAGTAACTACCACTGCAATTGCATACAATTCTGGTCACCGCTTTATAGGAAGGATGTGGAATCTTTGGAAAGGGTTCAGAGGAGATTTACTAGGATGTTGCCTGGTATAGAGGGAAGGTCTAATGAGGAAAGGCTGAGGGAAATTAAACTGTATTTATTAATTAAATGCAAGGGGAGGGAAGATGAACTCAGGGCATGGTTAGGAACATGGGACTGGGATATTGTAGCAATTACAGAAACATGGCTCAGGGATGGGCAGGACTGGCAGCTTACTGTTCCAGGACACAAATGCAACAGGAAGGATAGAAAGGGAGGCAAGAGAGGAGGGGGAGTGGCGTTTTTGATAAGGGACAGCATTACAGCTGTGCTGAGGGAGGATATTCCCGGAAATACATCCAGGGAAGTTATTTGGGTGGAACTGAGAAAGAAGAAAGGGATGATCAGCTTATTGAGATTGTATTATAGACCCCCCCAATAGTCAGAGGGAAATTGAGAAACAAACTTGTAAGGAGATCTCAGCTATCTGTAAGAATAATAGGCTGGTTATGGTAGGGGATTTTAACTTTCCAAACATCGACTGGGACTGCCATAATGTTAAGGGTTTAGATGGAGAGGACAAGTGTGTACAAGACAATTTTCTGATTCTGTATGTGGATGTACCTACTAGAGAAAGTGCAAAACTTGACCTACTCTTGGGAAATAAGGTAGGGCAGGTGACTGAGGTGTCAGTGGGGGAGCCCTTTGGGGCCAGCGACCATAATTCTATTCGTTTTAAAATAGTGATGGAAGAGGATAGACCAGATCTAAAAGTTGAAGTTCTAAATTGGAGAAAGGCCAATTTTGATGGTATTAGG
>NC_057716.1:105754120-105755406 GCF_004010195.1 Chiloscyllium plagiosum
AGGGGCAACATTTTCACACAGAGGGTGGTACGGGTATGGAATGAGCTGCCAGAGGAAGTGGTGGAGGCTGGTACAATTGCAATATTTAAAAGGCATTTGGATGGGTATATGAATAGGACGGGTTTGGAGGGATATGGGCTGGGTGCTGGCATATAGGACTGGATTAACTGAGGATATCTGGTCAGTCTGGATGATTGGACCGAAGGTCTATTTTCATGCTGTACATCTCTATGATTCTATGGTAGTGCAGATGGGCTGAATGGCCTACTTGTGCTCCAGTGTTTCATGGTCTGATAGTTCAGGTGCTTCTCTGATGTCGGTCAAAGGCTACATATTTGCTAGGACAAGAGGTGAATCCCTGTCTCTCTCTGTGAAATGAGCAACAAGATCTATTTTTGTCCACAGCAGACAAAGTTTTTGTCTAACCTCTCCCCTGCCGGATGGCACCTCTGACAGTGACGCACTCCGTCGCTGCTGCACTGGGAATGTCAGCCTGGCCTTTGCCTGTCATATCTCTTGGAATGAGAGTGGACCCGGCTGGCTGTGGTCTGCCGACTCAGAGACAGGAATGCTGGTTACTCAGCCGTAGCCCGGTAATATTTGCAGAATGCTTTGAAGAAGTTTTGTTTTGTGTAAAGGTTACTGTGCCTTTGGTGATCCCGTCTTAATATATCAGAGGAAGATGTTTCCCCCTTGTGGTCCGTCTGTGAGTGGGAATCACTGCATTAAAAGAATCTTTCCCAAGAGGAGAACAAAGTAACTGGGACCCACTGGCTGTGGTTAATTGTTCATTTATAGTGGAGAGAGATTTTTGCTGTATTCCTTTTTCTCTCACACAGCACTGCAGGGTGAGAAGTTCCCTTTGATGTGTTATTTTCCAGTTATTTATTTTGGTGTCGGATCAATTTCCCACTTAAACTGACTGTGCACATTTCTGCTGTTAAATGATCCCACACTCATGCTCACTCTCTCTCTCTCTCGCATTTGCTTTCTCTTCTCTCTCTCTGTCTGTCTGTCTGTCTCTTTCTCTCTCATCACTCATTCCCTCTTTTGCTCTCTCTCCTCTGTCACTCTTTTTCTGCTTTTCACTTTTCCCTTTTTCTCTCTGACATTCTTTTCGTATCCAGTTCTCTGTCCCTCTTTCAAACCTCTCTCTCTCTAGATTCCTCGTCCTGTATATCACTCACACTTTCTTTTCTTTGTTCTCCCCTTTGCTTCTACCTCTTCATTCTGACACTCTGCTTCTCACTGTTTCTTGGATCTGTGCTCTTTCAGGCTCTCCTTCA
>NC_057716.1:105755829-105760587 GCF_004010195.1 Chiloscyllium plagiosum
CAACGTCATCTACAAAATTCCATGCAAGGACTGCCACAAACACTACGTAGGACAAACAGGAAGAAAGTTAGCCACCAGGGTACACGAACACCAGCTAGCCACAAAAAGACATGACCCTCTCTCCCTCGTAGCCCTAGACACAGATAAAAAAAGCCACCTTTTCGACTGGGACAACACATCTATCCTGGGACAGGCTAAGCAAAGGCATGCTAGAGAATTCCTAGAGGCCTGGCACTCCAACCACAACGCCATAAACAAACACATAGACCTAGAAGCCATCTATCAAACCCTCAGAAAACGAACAGGAAATGACATCACCACAAACCCCAGGAACCCCATCCAGGACAAACATATAAATAGAAAGCAGGAGACAACAGCTTTGCTTCACTTGGAGGTCGCCACTGATGATGTTACCTAGCCAGGTAATGAAACGTCTGGATATCAAACCTACAGATCAGCGAGCAAACCTACACCCTAAGGAAGGATAAGTTTGGACTTATTACTAGAGATTTTGGAAATCACGAGGATAAGAAAATTAGCACGAAGGCGCTTTACCTCGTAGTATTCATAACAAAGTTGATGAATTAACGGCACAAATCATGGTGAATGATTATGGTGTGGTAAGCATCACAGGGACGTGGTTGCAGGGGGTTCAGGACTGGCAGTTAAACATCCAAGGATTTACAACTTATTGAAAAGACAAGGAGGTGGGCTGAGGGGGCAGGGTTGCCTTGTTAGTTAAGAACGAAATTAAATCTATGGCACTGAATGACATAGGGTCAGATTACGTGGAGTCTGTGTGGGTGGAGTTGAGGAACCACAAAGGCAAAAAAACCCATAATGGGAGTTATGTACAGACCTCCTAATAGTGGTCAGGACCAGAGGCGCAAGATGTACCAGGAAATAGAGAAGGCATGTCAGAAAGGCAAGGTCATGGTGACCATGGGGGACTTCAATATGCAGGTGGACTGGGTGAATAATGTTGCTGGTGGATCCAAAGAAAGGGAATTCATGGAATGCTTACAGGATGGCTTTTTGGAACAGCTTGTGATGGAGCGCACAAGGGAGCAGGCTATTCTGGACTTAGTGCTATGTAATGAGCCAGACTTTATAAAAGACCTTAATGTAAGGGAACACTTAGCAGGCAGCGATCATAATATGGTAGAGTTCAGTCTGCAGTTTAAAAGAGAGAAGGCAAAATCAAATGTCATGGTGTTACAGTTAAATAAAGGTAATTACAGGGGCATGAGAGAGGAACTGACGAAAATCGACTGGAAGCAGAGCCTAGTGGGGAAGACAGTAGAGCAACAATGGCAGGAGTTTCTGGGTGTAATTGAGGACACAGTATAGAGGTTCATCCCAAAGAAAAGGAAGATTATCCGGGGAGGGATTAGACAGCCATGGCTGACAAAGGAAGTCAGGAAATGTATCAAAAAAAGAGAGACAGCCTATAGAGTGGCCAAGAGCACCGGGAAATCAGAAGATTGGGAAGGCTACAAAAACAAACAGAGGATAACAGAGAGAAATAAGTAAGGAGAGGATCAAATATGAAGGTAAGCTTGCCAGTAATATTAGAAATGATAGTAAAAGTTTCTTTCAATACATAAAAAACAAAGGAGAGGCAAAAGTAGAAATTGGGCCACTCCAAATTGACGCTGGAAGGCTAGTGATGCGAGATAAGGAAATAGCAGGAGAACTTAATAAATACTTTGCGTCAGTCTCCACAGTGGAAGACATGAGTAAAATTCCAACAATTAAGGAGAGTCAAGGGCAGAGTTGAGCATGGTAGCCATTACAAAAGAGAAAGTGGTAGAAAAGCTAAAAGGTCTAAAAATTGATAAATCTCCTGGCCCCGATGGGCTATGTCCATTAGTTCTGAGGGAGGTGGCTGAGGAAATAGTGGAGGCATGGTTATAATCTTTCAAAAATCACTGGAGTCAGGGAAAGTTCCAGATGATTGGAAAACCGCCCTTGATCAAGAAAGGATCAAGACAAAGATGGAAAATTATAGGCTGATTAGCCGAAACTCGGTTGTAGGTAAAATTCTGGAATCCATCGTTAAGGATGAGATTTCTAAATTCTTGGAAGTGCAGGGTCAGATTAGAACAAGTCAGCATGGATTTAGTAAGGGGAGGTCGTGCCTGACAAACCTGTTAGAATTCTTTGAAAAGGTAACAAGTAGGTTAGACCAGGGAAACCCAGTGGATGTTATCTATCTAGACTTCCAAAAAGCGTTTGGTAAGGTGCCACACGGGAGGTTGCTGAGTAAGGTGAGGGCCCATGATGTTCAAGGTGAACTACTGGCATGGATTGATGATTGGCTGTCTGTCAGAAGGCAGAGAGTTGGGATAAAAGGTTCTTTCTCGGAATGGCAGCTGGTGACAAGTGGTGTCCCGCAGGGTTCAGTGTTGGGGCTACAACAGTTCACTTTATATATTAATGATCTGGATGAAGGGACTGAGGGCATTCTGGCGAAGTTCGCCGATGATAAGAAGTTAGGTGGACAGGCAGGTAGTACTGAGGAGGTGGAGAGGCTGCAGAAAGATTTAGACAGTTTGGGAGAGTGGTCCAGGAAATGGCTGATGAAATTCAACGTGAGCAAATGTGAGGTCTTGCACTTTGGGAAAAAGAATACAGACATGGACTATTTTCTAAACGGTGAGAAAATTCATAAAACTGAAGTACAAAGTTATCTGGGATCTGGGAGTGCTAGTCGAGGATTCTCTAAAGGTTGACTTGCAGGTTGAGTCCATGGTTAAGAAAGCAAATGTAATGTTGTAATTTATCTCAAGAGGTTTGGAATATAAAAGCAGCGATGTGCTACTGAGACTTTATAAAGCTCTGGTTAGGCCCCATTTGGAGTACTGTGTACAGTTTTGGGCCCCACATCTCAGGAAGGACATACTGGCGCTGGAGCGTGTCCAGCGGAGATTCACACGGATGATCCCTGGAATGGTAGGTCTAACATACGAGGAACGGCTGAGGATCCTGGGATTGTATTCATTGGAGTTTAGAAGATTAAGGGGAGATCTAATAGAAACTTACAAGATAATACATGGCTTGGAAAGGATGGACACTGGAAATGTGTTTCCGTTAGGTGGGTAGACTAGGATCCGTGGGCACAGCCTTAGAGTTGGAGGGGGGTAAGTTTAGAACGGAAATGAGGAGACATTTCTTCAGCCAGAGAATAGTGGGCCTGTGGAATTCATTGCCACGGAGTGTAGTGGAGGCCGGGACGTTAAATGGCTTCAAGGCAGAGATTGATAAATTCTTGATCTTGCAAGGAATTAAGGGATATAGGGAGAGTGTGGGTAAGTGGCGTTGAAATGCCCATCAGCCGTGATTGAATGTCGGAATGGACTTGATGGGCTGAATGGCCTTACTTCCACTTCTATGTTTTATGGTCTTATAATAGACTTGCCTCAGACAGCCTGAGTCACTACAGAATCCCACAGGGTGAACTGACAAGGGGTCAGACTACTCAAGAGTTAATGTTGGTGTGAGTCCTGCTGTCTGACAGGCTGAGGAAAGATCTGTCAGTGTCCTCAGGTGTGGAGCACTTGTCCCACTGCATAGGGAGGTAAACGTGTTTAACCCAATCACTGCAGGTATGTCCAGCTGTATGAGGCCAGGTTAGTGTGCATCCAGGTGCGTAACTGACCCCATACAGTTCTGGACCTCAAAGTGAATGTGAACCCAACCATGTGACACTGGGTTCAGCTGTGCATGTGTAAGTACAGGTGTGAACTGTGGGTACAGGTGTGCACTGTGGGGGTATAGGTGTGCACTGTGGGTAGAGTATAGGGACAGTGTGAGTACAGGTGTGTACTGTGAGTCGAGTATGGGGACAATGTGAGCAAAGGTGTGTACTGTGGGTAGAGTGTGGGTATAGGTGTGAGCACAGGTGTGTACTGTGGGTAGAGAGTGGGTATAGATGTGAACACAGGTGTGTACTGTGGGTAGAGTATGGCGACAGTGTGAGCAAAGGTGTGTACTGTGGGTAGAGTGTGGGTATAGGTGTGAGCACAGGTGTGTACTGTGGGTAGAGTGTGGGTATAGGTGTGAGTACAGGTGTGTACTGTGGATATAGGTGTGAGTATAGGTATGTACTGTTGGTAGAGTATGGGGACAGTGTGAGTACAGGTGTGTATTGTGGGTAGGAAATGGGGACAGTGTGACTACAGGTGTGTAATGTGGGTATAGGTGTGAGTACAGGTGTGTACTGTGGGTAGAGTGTGGGTATAGGTGTGAGCACAGGTGTGTACTGTGTGTAGAATATGAAGACAATGTGAGTACATGTGTATACTGTGGGTGGACAATGGAGACAGTGTGAGCACAGGTGTGTACTGTGGGTAGAGTATGGGGACAGTGTGTGAGTACAGGTGTGTACTGTGGGTAGAGTGTGGGTATAGGTGTGAGCACAGGTGTGTACTGTGGGTATAGGTGTGAGCATAGGTGTGTGCACAGGTGTGTACTGTGGGTAGAGCATGGGGACGGTGAGTACAGGTGTGTACTGTGGGTATAGGTGTGAGTACAGGTGTGTACTGTGAGTAGAGTGTGAGTATACGTGTGAGCACAGGTGTGTACTGTGGATAGAGTGTAGGTATAGGTGTGAGTACAGGTGTGTACTGTAGGTAGAGTGTGGCGACAGGTGTGAATACAGGTGTGTACTGTGGGTAGAGTGTGGGTATAGGTGTGAGTACAGGTGTGTACTGTGGGTAGAGTGTAGGTATAGGTGTGAGTACAGGTGTGTACTGT
>NC_057716.1:105760715-105775754 GCF_004010195.1 Chiloscyllium plagiosum
GGTGTGAGTACAGATGTGTATTGTGGGTAGAGTGTGGGTATAGGTGTGAGTACAGGTGTGTACTGCGGGTAGAGTGTGGGTATAGGTGTGAGTACAGGTGTGTACTGCGGGTAGAGTGTGGGTATAGGTGTGAGTACAGGTGTGTATTGTGGGTAGAGTGTGGGTATAGGTGTGAGTACAGGTGTGTACTGCGGGTAGAGTGTGGGTATAGGTGTGAGTACAGGTGTGTAATGTGTGTACAGTGCGGTGACAGGTATCTCCCCAGATGGTGAGGGGACAGAGGTGCCCAGGCTGGGTAATTGTACAGTTGAGCTATTGCATGTTTCAATCTCCGACCTGACTCAGGTGAGAGTGGTCCCCACTGAACCACAGTTCAGATATCGACATGCTCACTCTCACCCTGCATCAGCCAGTGTCCTGGCTCTCTCTTAGTTCCTGGCTGTTTTTTCATTTAATCACTGGATTTGTACATCGCTGACGGTGCCTGGTAATTATTCTCTGTCCCTAGTTGCCCTTTGAGAAGGTCGGGGGAGCTGCCTTCTTTAACTTTCTTGATGCACAATGCCCTTAGGGAGGGAATTCCAGGATTTTGACTCAGCGACAGTGAAGGAACGGCGATATATTTCCAAGTCAGGATGGTGAGTGGCTTGGAAGGGAACTTGCAGGGGGTGGTGTTCCCAAGTATCTGCTTCTCTTGTGCTTGTAGATGGAAGTGGCTGTGGGTTTGGAAGGTGCTGCCTGAGGATCTTTACTGAATTTCTGCAGTGTATCTTGTAGATGGTACACACTGCTGCTACTGAGTGTTGGTGGTGGAGGGAGTGGATGTTGAGGATGTGATGCCAAACAAGCCGGCTGCTTTGTCCTGGATGATGTCGAGCTTCTTGAGTGTTGTTGGAGCTGCCCCCATCCAGGAAAGTGGGGAGCATTCCATCACACTCCTGACTTGTGCCTTGTAGATGGTGGACAGGGGTCAGGAGGGGAGTTACTCGCTGCAGGATTCCTAGCTTCTGACCTACAGGAGGATGGAATTGAGGAGTGTGGCAGAATGGGAGAATGGGCCCTGTGAGGTTCAGAGGAACAGAGTAAAGTAGACAATGAGAGAGCAAGTGAGAGAAAACGAAGCTAAGAGGAAATTTTCAGAACATGAGGTGAGGGATATCAGTGAACGTGGAGAGATGGAGAAGCTGAGCTTGCTCTCCTGAGAGCAGAGAAGGTGAAAGGATAGATTGAAAGCAATTATGAATGGTCTTTACTGAGTGGTGTTCCCAGGAAAGTTGGTGATCAGAGGGACACAGGTTGAAGATAACTAAGAAAAGGGTCAGGCGGAAGATGAGGATTTTTTGAGCAATTGTGATCTGCGTGAGAGGGCAGCAGAAATGATACAACAGGAGTGTTCAAAAGAGATTGGACACTTGGAAGGGAAAATGTTCAGAGGTGTGGGGAACGAAGGGGATAGTGGAACAAATTGGGGAGCTTTTCAAGGAGCTGGGCTGAATGGCCTCTTATGCTGAATGCTTCTGTGGTATAGAGATAGAGAAGGACGTATATTGTGACAGCGAGAGAGAGAGGATGGACAGAATGGGAATAATAGTGCAGAAGCAGAGAGGGAGAGTGACAGAGAGAGAGAGATTGAGTGGATGAGGATGAGAAAGAGAGCAGGGGACAATAACAGGAATGCAGGTAAGGAGAGAGAAAGAGTGTGAGAGAGAGAAAAACATAAAAGAGAGACAGAGAACCAGAGCACAGACAGAGGGAGAGGCAGAGCGAGAGGAGGGAGGGAGAGAGACAGATACAGAGATGGCGAGACAGAAACCCAGAATGAAAAGTCACTAAAACCTGTAAATGGTACAGACTAATCTGACTTGTCCTGTATAATTCAGGAAGGAGCTACAGTATGATGAGTATACTCATTTCCAGGTGTGGCTGAATGCATTTTTACTGCTGTTTGTTCCTAACACAGTGATACAGTGAGAGGGAGAGTCTGACAGTGATAGAGAGATTTACTCTGTTGGCATGGAGGATGGGTTTAGTGAGAGGATGTTAAAGTGAGGCAGTGGGGGGGTTTGGATGACCGTGGGGAGTTGTGGCTTGCACCTGTCAGGTCCGTCACACACGTTCACTTGAGGCTGAACTGGGCTGGTTTATTTTTGATCAGGAATCTGCCAGCCCTCAGATTCTAACCGTGTAAGTGAGCAACAGGGGCTCGGATTACAGAATGATATCTTTACACTGAGGGAGTGTGAACGCTTTCAGAAAAAAAGGAAAAGAAAGACAAAAACATCCACCTTCCTACATCTCCGTGTGACAGTGAATCAACTTGAGAATAACATGTTAACATTCTTGGAGACTCTTGATGCACCAGAAGGGGGCCATTTGGCCCATTGTTATCTGTACTATGCCTGTGAAAGAGCTATCCTCTTAGATCCACTCTGTGTCTCCCACTACCACCCACTCTTTCCCCCCAGAGAGCTGGGAACTTCCTCTGTTCATTGATTGGGCCAATTCCCCTTACATTTGTGACAAACTAATGTAGGGAAGGCATTTGGGAGTTGGTAGCTAAGGCTGGGGGGACTTGAGCCTGGAAAATAATGTCAAACTTGTCAATAAACCCCTGGGTATACAGGAAGCAATTGGTTTTGGATTTATCGGGAGGGAGGTGTAACCATAGGTTGGACTGTTAGGCAGCATTGGGAATGCTGGATCCAGTTTTTGAGAATACCCTCCATCGGTTTGTGTGGCACTATCACCGTGCTAAATGAACAGACTTCAAACAAATCACGCAACTCAAGACTGGGCATCCATGAGGCACTGTGGGCCACCAACAGCAGCACAACTGTACTCCAGCACAATCTGGAACCTCATGGCCCAGCATATCCCCCACTCAACCATTACCATCAGGCCAGCGGATCAACCCTGGGTCAATGGAGAGTACAGGAGAGCATGCCAGGAGCAGCACCAGGCAGACCTGAAGATGAGGTGCCAACCTGGTGAAGCCACCAAACAGGTCTACTTGCCAAACAGCGTAAGTAGCCAGGCATAGACAGAACTAAGCGATCCCACAACCAACTGATCACATCTAAGCTCTGCAGCCCTGTCACATCCAGTTGAGAATGGTGGTGGACAATTAAACAACTCGGGGAAAAAGGTCTTCAATGGTTGGAGTCATACCTGACATATAGGAAGATGGTTGTGGTTGCTTGAGGTCAGGAGAAAGTGAGGACTGCAGACGCTGGACAGTCAGAGTCAAAATGTGGCGCTGGAAAAGCACAGCAGGTCAAGCAGCATCTGAGGAGCAGGGGAGTCGACGATTCGGGCAAAAGCCCTTCATCAGGATTGGGGTTGGGGGTGCCTAAGGAGTGGAGAGATAAATGGGAGGGGGGTGGAGCTGGGAAGGAAGGTGGCTAGGAATGCGATAGGTAGATGAAGGTGGGGTACTAGGTCAGAGCAGAGGGTGGAGCGGATAGGTGGGTAGGAAGATGGACAGGTCATGAGGGCAGAGCTGAGTTGGAGAGTTTGATCTGGGATGGGGTGGGGAAGGGGAGATGAGGAAATTGGTGAAATTGACGTTGATCCCATGTGGTTAGAGGGTCCCAAAACGGAAGATGACGCATTCTTCCTTCAGGTGTCAGCTGGCTAGGACTTGGTGGTGGAGGAGGCCTAGGACTTGCATGTCCTTGGCAGAATGGGAGGGGGAGTTGACGTGTTTGGCCACGGGGCGGTGGGGCCACGGGGCGGTGGGGTTGTTTGGTGCGGGTGTCCTGGGATGTTCTCTGAAACGCTCGGTGAGTTGGCGTCCTGTCTCCCCGATGTAGAGGAGACTGCATCAGGAGCAACGGACACAATGCACGAGGTATTTGGATTTGCAGGAAATGTTGTTAGAGGTCAGTCATCTCAGCTCCAGGATATCTCTGCAGGAGTCCCTCAGAGTAATGTCCTAGAACCAAACATCTTCAGCAGCTTTGTCAATGATCTTCCCTCCATCATAAGATCAGAAGTGGAGATGTTTGCCGATGATTGCACTATGTTCAGCACCATTCGCCCCTTCTCAGGCAGTCCATTCCCTGCCTTGAATGTATATTCCCTTCAACACTGAACTTGAGTAGCAACAGTGCGTACTATCTACAAGATGCACTGCAGAAACTCACCAAAGATCCTCAGACAGCACCTTCCAAACCCATGACCACTTCCATCTAGGAGGACAAGGGCAGCAGATACATGGGAACATCACCCCCTCCAAGCCACTCACCATCCCAACTTGGAAATATATCATTGTTCCTTCACTGTCGCTGAGTCAGAATCCTGGAATTCCCTCCCTAAAGGCGTTGTGGGTCAACCCACAGCACGTGGACAGCAGTGGTTCAAGATGGCAGCTCACCCCCATCTTCTCAAGGGGCAACTAGGGGCGGGTAATAATCGCTTTGCCCAGCCAGCGATGCCTCTTTTCATGAAAGAATAGAAAAATTCTCCTGCCTTGTCTTTTCTTCCCCCATATCCCTCAGCTACATGCACAGCGACTCTGCCGGCCACTTGGGGCACTCTATGCTTGAGTCTTTGGAGTCTTCAGCGGATCTGTAATTGATTTCTTGAGTAGCACCGTCTGAGATGCACTGACCTGAGGTGATGAAGACATGTTAATTGTAGATAGTTTCCAAGATGTTATTACCCACCTGGTCTTGAACCTGGACCTCCTGGCTCAGAGAAAGGGAACTACCACAACACCGACCCCTCCCCCACACATCAACTGTATCTCCAAGGTTAGGGATACACAGATGGAGACCATTGATTGAGAAAGTACTTTGAGCACACGAGGTGAGACTTTCAGAAAGAGAGAGGAGTCTGGGGCACAGGGAGTTGCATTTACAGGAAAGCAGACCAGGAAAGGGACAGCAGTTTCCTTCCCTCAAGGACATTTAGTGAATTAGATGGGTTTTCCCCAACAATCAACAATGGTTTCATGCTGATCCTTCGAGGCTTGGTTCCAGATTTTTAATGAATTCACCTGCTGCAGCAGAATCCAGACCCAGGTCCCTAGAACATTACCTGGGTCTCTGCATTGATAATCTAGCAATAATCCCACTAGGCAATCACTTCCCCATATAATCCAGAGAATCGATGAGCAGGAGTCTGTGCGTAATGTAATTGTTGATCTACCCTTCAAAGACAGTGTTTCACCATCAGACGCCATTAGAGGCAGAGCCTCACTCTGAGATAGTCCTCCCATAGTGCATCACTCTGCTGATTAAATTCCATTTGGCATTGTTCCACCCACCTCACAAGCCCCTCTCTGTCAGCTTTCCTCCTCCTTATTTACCACGGCTCCAATTCTCATGTGGCCTGCAAACGTACGGAACAAACCCCTCTCCTCCATTCACATTTAGATCATTAATGTACACAGCAAACAGCAAGGGACTCAGCATTGAACCCTGTGGCACACCCCTCCACCATCACCCTCTGTCATTGCACCAGTTTTGGATCCAGTTTGTCAAAGTGCCTGGAGCACACAGGCTATTCTCTTCTTAACCAGTCTTCCATGTCAGACTTTGTCCAAACCTCTTTGTGCGTTCCATGTGGACTAAATGGGGTGGCACGGTGCCTCAGTGGTTAGCACTGCTGCCTCACAGCATCAGGGTCCCAGGTTCAATTCCTGCCTTGAATGTGTGAACATTCTCCCCGTGTCTATATGGGTTTTCTCTGGGTTTCCTCACACACTCCGAACTTGGGTGAATTGGCCATGCTAAATTGCCAATAGTGTTTACAGATGTGTGGGTTAGGGGCTTTAGTTAGGGGAATGGGTAGTAGGGTAAGGGAATAGGTGTGGGTGGGTTATTCTACAGAAGGTTGGTGTGGACTTGTTGGGCTGAAGGGCCTGTTTCCACACTGGAGGGATTCTAAACTGCACTACACCTTCTCCAAAAATTCAGTCAAACCAGTCAGGCACAATGTCCCGCCTCACTGCCATTCTGACTACCCTTGATTAATCTTTGCCTCTCCAAGTGCAGATTAATTCTGTCCCTCAGAATTTTTTCAGTTGCTTCCCAAACACAGATGTTGGACTCACTGGCTGACAGTTGCCAATTTCTCTCTACCTCTCTGCTTGAATAATGGCACCACATTAACCTGTGGTACCCCTCCCGTGGCTAGAAAGAATTTGAAAATTTAATGTAAGACCTTCTACAGTCTCTCACAGTATGCTTGGCTACATCTCATCAGGGCCTGGGGATTTATCCATTTTCAGTCCAGTTAAAACCACGAATACCTCCTCCCATGAAATGCTAATTTGGCAATTATATCACAGTTGCTCTCCCTGATTTCTAGACCTATATTAACCTTCTCTATAGTGAATAGAGATGTGATTGACTCGTTTACTTCCTCTGTATCTCTTCTGGCTCCACACACACACGTGCAGATACACACACACACGCGTACAGACATGCTCACGCACACGTGCACACACTCTCGTCTTCTTTGGTCCTTTATGGATCCTACTATTTCCCTATTTACCCTCTCGTGCCTAATATACTTTTTAAAAAAAAGACTCCTTTGGATTTTAATGTTACCTGCCCGTTTTCTCATGGAGAAAGTGAGGATTGCAGATGCTGGTGATCAGAGTCAAAAAGAGTGGTGCTGGAAAAGAACAGCAGGTCAGGTAGCGTCCGAGGAGCAGGAGAATCGACGTTGAGAGTTTTCTCATGTCCCTGCTTTGTTTTCCCAGTTTCCTTTGTAAGGAACCCTTGCACTCTCTCTATATGCCTCCGGGGTTTCCGGTGCTTTGAGCCCTCACTATAAACCATAACATAAACCCTTTTATTCCTTTAGAAAATCCCTACAATGTTGCAGCAGGCCATTCAGCCCATCGTATCCAACTGAAGAGCATCCCACCTAGACCCGCCCTTTACCCTCTAACCCTGCATTTCTCATAGGCACTCCACCGAGCCGGCATATTTTTGGACTGTGTAAGGAAACCCACAGACACTGGGAAATGTCTGTGTGGAATTTGCACAATTGCCTGAGGGTGGAATCGAACCTGGGTCCCTGGCTCCATGAGACAACAGTGCTGACCACTGAGCCACTGTACTGCCCTGTATATTCCTCGACATGCCCGGTTCTCTGGACTAGTTGTTCCCACCCTCAACCTGGGCAGGAACATGTGAGCCCTAATCTCTCACTATTGCCCTTTTGAATGTCTCACACTGCTCTGATGAGGATTTTCCTGAAAATAACTGCTCCCAGACCCTGTTGTAATAAATTGGCCTTCTCCAAATTCAGAACCCTTATTTCCATGACTTCCTGAAATCTCACTGAGTTACAGTGGGCATGTGCCTCACTGGGTATGACACTGCACTGGGTGTGACCCCTCACTGGGTACGAGCCCTCACTGGGTATGAGCCCTCACTGGGTATGACCAAGTGAATTTGTGATTCCTTTACTCGGGTGTACACAGCCTTTTGCCTCTGTTGCCCTGAAATAAGGTTCTTTGAGTTTTCCTCCCTTATTGCTGCCTTTTTTGAAATACACGTTCCCACATTCTCTAGCATAGCAACTGCAGGAGGCCATTCAGCCCCTCTGATGTGCATTGCCATTCTATCCAATGCAGGCTGACTTGTGACCCAGCTCCAATTCCCAGCCCTTCCTTCCTGCCCCATTGGTGCTATTACCCAGGACCCCCTGTCACATTCCGTTTTGAAAGTTTCCTGCGGATCCCGTCTATCGACAGCCTTTGGGAAGAGGAGCAATTTCCAGATGGATCCTCGTTTTGGAGGAGCATGTCCTGGTCTCACTCATGGATAACCTGGCTCCTGTTTTGTCCCCTTGTTCCCGAATCCCCTCTGCCACACAACCATCAGAAAGGTTTGTCCCTATCAAATCGCTTTAGCATCTTAAATATCTCAGTTAGGTCACCCTCAACCTTCTCAGCTGCAGGGAATTTGATCCAGGTTTATGCAGCCTGTCCTTATAACATAACCCTTTCTGTTCTGGTGTCATTCTGGGGAGCGTTTGCTGTCCCAAGTCAGTCCTGATCATAACTGAACCTACTTTCTCCAGATGGGCTCTGACCAAGTCTCTGTATAACTGAATGTTAACCTCCCCCACTTTACATTTCAATTCTCTTCAGGGAAAAGTCCATTAGCTTTTGTTATGAATGATACTTTTTAATGAGTGCCAGATTCCAGCTGGAGTCTTTCAGGGAAATGTCTTCCCCCAGAGAGTGGGGAGCTTGGGGAATTCTCTGTCACAGAGAGTGGTTGAAGCCAAAACATTGAATGTTTTCAAGAAGGAGTTAGATACAATTCTTCAGGCTACAGGGATCAAAGGGTACAGGGAGAATGTGGGAATAGGGGACTGAGCTGGATGATCAGCCATGGTACAATTGAATGGGGGAGCAGGCTGGAAGGGCCGAATGGCCTACTCCTCCTCCTGTTTTGTACACTTTAATGTTGATCTCCACATTCACTGCTTTTGAAGTCTCACTAAGAAGAGGTTATTCACCAATGTCTTTTTAAGATCCAGATTGGGGATCTCTCACTCCCTCAGATTGAATTCCGTCTGCTTTGCTTGTGTTCATTCACTTTCTTTCAGTGGGACACAGACATTACTGACTGGGCTCAGCATTTATTACCCGTCCCTATTTGCCCCTTGAGAAGGTGGGGGTGAGCTGCCTTCTTGAACCGCTGCAGTCCATGTGCTGTAGGTTGACCCACAATGCCCTTTGGGAGGGAATTCCAGGATTCTGACCCAGTGGCAGTGAAGAAACGACGATATATTTCCAAGTTGGGATGGTGAGTGGGTTGGTGGGGAACTTGCAGGGGGTGGTGTTCCCATGTACCTGCTGCCCTTGTCCTTCTAGATGGAAGTGGTTGTGGGTTTGGAAGGTGCTGTCTGAGGGTCTTTGGTAAATTTCTGCAGTGCATCTTGTGTATGGTACACACTGCTGCTACTGAGTGTTGGTGGTGAAGGGAGTGGATATTTGTGGATGTGGTACCAATCAAGAGGCTGCTTTGTCCTGGATGGTGTTGAGCTTCTTTAGTGTGGATGTAGGTTTGCTCGCTGAGCTGGAAGGTTCATTTCCAGACGTTTCGTTACCTTACTAGGTAACATCTTCAGTGGACTTCACGCGAAGCAATGCTGAAAATTCCTGCTTTCCATTTATATGTTTGGGTTTCTTTGGGTTGGTGATGTCATTTCCTGTGGTGATGTAAGGTAACAAAACATCTGGAAATGAACCTTCCAGCTCAGTGAGCAAACCTACATCCAAAACCTCAACCTCAGCTACAAATCTTCTCAAAACTCGCTTCTTGAGTGTTTTTGGGGCTTCCCCCATCCAGGCAAGTGGGGAGTATTCCATCACACTCCTGACTTATGCCTTGTAGATGGTGGAGAGGCTTTGGGGAGTCAGGAGGTGAGGTACTCGCTGCAGGATTCCTAGCTGCTGACCTGCTCTTGTAGCCGGTGTAATCTATATCTCTGGTCCAATCCAAGTCAGTTTCTGAATGTGAGTGTGTCCTCTTATAAATTCCTGGCCTCACCTCAAAGTGAACTTCACCTGCTATGTTAATGTCACCTGCAAGCTGCATTTACAGGGTCTGATGTTTATAAAATGAAAACCCTTGAAGCATTTTGTATTCTGAATTTGACTTTTGGAACTTGCTGTCTCAGAACGTGGTGATTATTGAGTATTTTAAGGCGAAGTAGATCAATCTGAGTACCAGGGCAGGGATGTCTTACTGCGGTTAACCAGGGCCTTGGATGCGACCATCCCACTGTGTGTAGTTTTGGTCTCCTTGTCTGAGGAAGGATATTCTGACAATGGAGGGGTGGAATGAAGGTTTCCCAGTCTGATTCCTGGGATGGCAGGACTGACTTATGAAAAGAGACTGGATCAGTTAGGACTATACTCACTGGCGTTTAGAAGAATAAGGGAAATCTTATAAAAACCTATAAAATTCTAACAGGGCTAGACAGGAGTAAATACAGGAGGGATATTCCTGCTGACCAGGGAGTCCAGAACCAGGGAGTCACAGTCCAACGATATGGGGTGGGCCATTTTGGACGGAGATGAGGAGAAATGTCTTCCCCCAGAGAGTGGAGAGGATGTGGTTGAAGCCAAAACATTGAATGTTTTCAAGAAGGAGTTAGATATAGTTCTTAGGGCTCAAGGAATCAAACGGGTTTGGGGAGAGAATGGGAGCAGGGGGCTGAGTTGGATGATCAGCCAGGATCACATTGAATAGTGGAACAGGCTCGAAGGACCGAATGATCTACTCCTACTCCAACATTGTGTGTTTCTGTGTTGGATAGGGGAATGAAAGATTTTTGGGGATAGATAGGAACGTGAAATTCAGAACTCAGACCCGAGACCTTATGGAATGGGAGAGCAGGTTTGAAGGGCCGAATGGACTGTTTCGGCTCTGTTCTCAGTCATTCCTGATCCGGATGCCTACTCACCTCCTGCCACCTTCGGAATTGCCTTCAGTGTTCAGGCTTCTCAAAGCCCTTGCTTTGAGTTGTTGTCATTGCTCTTGCCTGATATTCCTCGTTCCTCCAACGTTCCAAGTTCAGTTGCCTGTTCCTGTCGAGCGTTGGTCTTTGTTTATTTAAAGATGAGCTTCTTCAAAAGGAAATATTTGGAAGCTTGCAGTGGGAGATGCTGCGGACTCTCACTTCAGCCCGGGAGAGTCGGATGCAGGACAGGAGGAGTTAAAGAAAGTGTTGGTCATTAAAGCTGGAATTTGTGTGTCAGCTGTTGACTGGAGTAAGGCAGTGAAACATCAGCTTCGGCTCAATGGAAGGGGCAGGCTACGGCCGGGGTAACTGACTGACTGACTATTCACAAACCCCACCTCTGACAGGGGGCAAAAACAAACTCCAATACCCCCTCCCCCGGGTCAAGGAAAGGGAATGCAAGGGAAAACAGTGGGGAGAATCCAGCTGGGAACGAGGCCGGTATTCCAGTGGGCAAGAGAAGGAGGAGAGAAAAGACATTTAGGGAAGAGCGAAAGGAGAGAGCGTTGAGCCAAGTGAAAGGGAAAAGAGAGAGATTTCCAGGATTCTCTGTAAAGGAGGTGAGTTGAACTGTGTTCCTGTCCTATCCTCCCTTGGTCCTGGCGGGGGGGGGGCCTCTGAATTTTGGGGCAGAGTCAAAGGTTTAATATTTCACTTTGGATCTAAATATCCTTCAACAGTTGGGGATTTACAGGGGCAGTGGTTTTGTGGAATTAGTGTGTTTTCTGTGTGTTGTGGAGTTGGGGAGGCTGAATGCCTACTTATTAACCCATTCTCACCACATCGTCTTGTAAGTGGCACTTTGGAAAATGCTCCCTGTGAACCGTTCACCCCAATGTAACATCCAGTAATATCTAACACCCATTCGCCCCACCCCCACAGCATAACCCCCAGACCCACTAGGTACACGCACCACCCCCCCACCCCCTTCCATCCTCCAGGAACACAGACAGGTACCAGTGCACTACACACAAGGGGAGAAGGGTAGGAAAGGGTTAATCTGGTTGGGAGTGGGTGTTGAGTGACATGCAGGGGTGAAATCACAGTGAGCTCCACCCAAAAACAACAACAACAACAACAACTGGGGTTTTCATAGCACCTTTCCGTGTAGTTCAGAGAGTCCCAAGGTGCTTGACAGGACCGTGGATGACACACAGTTTGAAAGTATGTGGTGTAAGGAGACACTCAGTCAGATGATTGAGAGCTCAGTCAGGGGTTTGAACGAGGGAGCGAGGTTTGGAGGCCGAAGGAATTCCTTTGAGCCCTGGCAGCTGAAGGCCAGACAGCCGATGGCAGTGTGAGGGGAATCAGGGCAGGGATAGAGGAGGCAGGTATCCCGGGGTGGGGCAGGGACGGGGTGGGGTGGTGGGGTGGGGGGAGTAGGTGACAGAGTTAGGGAGGGGGGGAGGTGTAGGGGCTGGAGGAGGTTACAACGATAGGGAGGGAGGTGTAGGGGCTGGAGGAGGTTACAACGATAGGGAGGGAGGTGTAGGGGCTGGAGGAGGTTACAACGATAGGGAGGGAGGTGTAGGGGCTGGAGGAGGTTACAACGATAGGGAGGGAGGTGTAGGGGCTGGAGGAGGTTACAACGATAGGGAGGGAGGTGTAGGGGCTGGAGGAGGTTACAACGATAGGGAGGGAGGTGTAGGGGCTGGAGGAGGTTACAACGATAGGGAGGGAGGTGTAGGGGCTGGAGGAGGGGACAGCAATAGGGAGGGAGGTGTAGGGGCTGGAGGAGGTTACAACGATAGGGAGGGAGGTGTAGGGGCTGGAGGAGGGGACAAGGAGATGGAGTCAGAAGCCTGGCAGAGGAGATAAATGAAAAACCAAGACAGCATTGTGGATCAATGTGTGGCACATGGACTGCAGCGGTTCAAGAAGACAGCTCACCCCCACCTCCTCGAGGGGCAACTAGGGACGGGTAATAAATGCTGGGCCCAGTCAGTGATGCCCACATCCCATGAACAAACAAAACTGTTTTTTTCATACTGAGCAGAACATTGCTGGACCAGGAGATGTTACTGAAAGATAGGATGGTGGGTGAATGGGGTTTGGTTAGGAGGCAGACTACAGAGTTCTGCTTGTTTATAATCATCAGGACAGCACGTTGGGACAGCAGGCTGGAGTAGTCAAGTCGGAAAGTAACAGAGACTGAAAGATGAAGGATTCAACAGCAGGTGACAGGGGACAGTGATGTTAGGGAGATGGGACTGGGCAGGATGTAGCATTATGTGTGTTCAAGACAAAGTCTGATAGACTTCTGGATGTTAATGGCTATAATATGGAGAACACAGTAGATGGCTTTGAGGTAAATGATCAGTCTTGGTCTAGAATGGTGGAACAGGGTGAATGGCCTACACCCACTCCAGTATTCCTATGAGTCATCTCCAACCAGGTTCAGAGTGGGATTGGACTTTATCAAGTCTGATAGCCCAGTGACAGGCCATGGGTCCATAGGGATCCAGAGCCGGTCAGTACTCCCATTGTCTCTCCGGGAAAGTGGATGTGCACAGATTATTGTATTGGAGAATTTCCTTTCTCTGACTGGCCCATTCCAAAAAAACCTCAAGTCTCCATTCCAAATCTCCCTTCACATTTCCAATCCTGCCCAGATCCGATCTCTTCCCTCATTCTCCAATCTAGCAGCTCCCACTCATTAACACCCCCCGACTCTCTATGGTTTTCAATCTCTCCCCCAGTGCAGGGAGTACTTTCCAGTCCGAGGTGCTGATTTTCAGAGAAGACATGACGTGGGGAGTGAGTGTAAAAGGGACCAGGGCCACTATTTCAGAGAAAAAGCAGAGAGAGTTTGTCATGGCCGCCAACATGGCACAGCAGTTAGCACTGCTGCCTCACAGCGCCAGAGACCTGGGTTCAATTCCCGCCTCAGGCAACTGTCTATGTGGAGTTTGCACATTCTCCCCGTGTCTGTGTGGGTTTCCTCCGGGTGCTCCGGTTTCCTCCCACAGTCCAAAAATATGCAGGTTAGGTGAATTGGCCATGAGAAATTGCCCGTAATGTTAGGTGAAGGGGTAAATGTAGGGGAATGGGTCTGGGTGGGTTGTTCTTCGGAAGGTCCGTGTGGACTTGTTGGGCCGAAGGGCCTGTTTCCACTCTGTAAGTAATCTAAATCATGGTGTCCTCAACCTTGCAACTTGTGGCTGTCTCTGGTTGCTCTGCTCTATAGAGCAGTTCTTCATTGGTTGGTACAGTGCTTTGGGGGCATCATGAGCTTGTGATTGGTGCTACATAAATGCAAGTTCTGTCTCCCTGTAAGGATTGGATGGCTGTAGAGAGCAAGAGTGGGCAGGACAGCATGACTCATCAGTAATTGTTGTAGCTGAGAATTATAAACATCATGACAGCAATTTGTAACTTGATTGAAATCCTTTTGTTTCCTGCTCATTCGAGAAACTCTGTTCCCCACATTGACTGGGCTCCTGTTTTATTTATTCATTCATGGGATGTGGGTGTCACTCGCTATTATCCATCCCTACTTACCCAGAGGGCATTTGAGAGTAACCACATTGCAGTGGGTCTGGAGTCACATGTAGGCCAGACTAGGTAAGGATGGCAGTTTCCTTCCCTAAAGGCCATCAGTGACCCAGATGGGTTTTCCCAACAATGGACAATGGATTCATGGTCATCATTAGATCCCTAATTCCAGATTCTTATTGTATTCAATGCCACCATCTGCCGTGGTGGGATTTGAGCCCAGGTCCCTCAGAACATTACCTGGCTCTTTGGATTAACAGTCATTGTCATAGAGATGTACAGCATGGAAACAGACCATTCGGTCCAACTCTTCCATGCTGACCAGAGATCCTAAGTTAATCCAGCAATAATACCACCAGGCGATTGCCTCCGATTCCCCTGCAAATCTTCTGTTCTCAGGAATACACCCTCCCAGCTGGGTCATAGAATCCCTACAGTGTAGAAACAGGCCATTTGGCCCAACAAGCCCACAGTGACCCTCCGAACAGTAACCCACACAGACACATTCCCACAGACCCTATTACTCCACATATTACCCCGGACTAATGCACCTAACCTACACATTCATAGAACATGGAACAATACAGCGCAGTACAGGCCCTTCGGCCCTTGATGTTGCGCCGCCCTGTCATACCAGTCTGAAGCCCATCTAACCCACACTATTCCATGTACGTTCATATGCTTGTCCAATGACGACTTAAATGTACTTAAAGTTGGCGAATCTACTACCGTTGCAGGCAAAGCATTCCATATCCTTACTACTCTCTGAGTAAAGAAACTACCTCTGACATCTGTCCTATATCTATCACCCCTCAATTTAAAGTTATTGCCCCTCGTGCTTGCCATCACCATACTTAGAAAAAGGCTTTAGATTAGATTAGATTACAGTGTGGAAACAGGCCCTTCGGCCCAACAAGTCCACACCGACCCGCCGAAGCGAAACCCACCCATACCGCTACATTTACCCCTTACCTAACACTACGGGCAATTTAGTATGGCCAATTCACCTGACCCTGCACATCTTTGGACTGTGGGAGGAAACAG
>NC_057716.1:105776261-105779351 GCF_004010195.1 Chiloscyllium plagiosum
GGTACACCACTGGTAACTGGACTCCAGGATGAACATTTCCCATCAACCACCACCCTCTGTCTTCTTTCAGCAAGCCAATTACTGATCCAAACTGCTATATCTCCCACAATCCCATTCCTCCACATTTTGTACAATAGCCTACTGTGGGGAACCTTATTGAACACCTTGCTGAAATCCATATACACCACATCAACCGGTTTACTCTCATCTACCTGTTTGGTCACCTTCTCAAAGAACTTCCTGAACACCATGGGCAATTTCCCATGGCCAATTCACCCTAATCTGCACATCTTTGGATTGTGGGAGGAAACTGGAGCACCCGGAGGAAACCCACGCAGACACAGTGAGAATGTGCAAACTCCACACAGAGAGTCACCCGAGGCTGGTGTCGAACCTGGGACCCTGGTGCTGTGAGATAGCAGTGCTAACCACTGAGCCACTGTACCATCATGTCCATCTATTTTCAGATTGCATTATTGAAAGCAAAAGATAAGATTCATTCATTTTCTATCCTGCCCCCCCTAACTACAGGACAAATCCAAACATGTTACACTGAATGGTTTTACCTGTGAGAGGTCAGTGGTATTGCCAGTTTGTAAGATCTCTCACTCAGACACAGACGCACACGCAGACTCTCTCACACACACACACGCAGATGCGGACACACACGCACACACACGCAGAGACACACACGCACACACACGACGGGTGGGCTGGGGGAGATTAACTCTGAGCCAGCCCCATGTTCAAAGGGCCAAGACATTGTTACTTCTAACTCCCCTGCCCCAGCCCTCCCTTGATCTCCAGCCAATTAACCTCCTTCAAGAAGCAAAATCACTGAGAAAATTCCCTGCCATTTTGGGAAAAGAATTCTGGATATTTCCTCTCTCATTTCCCTGAGATGAATGCTACCCAGTGCTAGCAATCTGTTTTATACCAGCATTGACTGGGCTGGGGGTGGGGAAGGGGGATGGGAGGGGCGCAGAATATGAATGAAACCACTCCCCCACCGTTCTTGGAAATAGTGGTTCAGTGATAGAACATAGAACAGTACAGCACAGTACAGGCCCTTCGGCCCTCAATGTTGTACCGACCTTTTATCCAACTCTAAGATCAGACTAATCTATATACCCTTCATTTTACTAGCTTCCATGTGCCTATCCAAGATTATGCTTAAATGTCCCTAATGTCTCTGACTCTACTAACACTGCCGACAGTGCATTCCACACACCCCTCACTCTCTGTGTAAAGAACCTATCTCTGACATCTCCCCGAAACCTTCCTCCAATCACCGTAAAATTATGCCCCCTCGTGATAGACATTTCCGCTCTGGGAAAAAGTCTCTGGCTATCCATGATATCAATGCCTCTCACCCTCTTGTACAGATGGTCTTGCTGCTTTTACCTGCACAGGGAGACTGTCCCTTCTGTTACACACCAACAACATTGCAATCCCTTAGTCCTGCGCCCTAGTGTCTGCTGTAATTTCCCTTAGTGCTCATGTCCAGGCGTGTGATTTCAATCTGGAATCGAGGCTGCTAACATGAAGAGACTGGATAGAGTAATTCTGTTCCCACTTGTCAAAGGAACAGGAATGAGAGGGAATTGCTTTAAAGTGAAGGGCAAAACCAAGGGTGATGTGAGAAAGTGCTTTGTTTCACTCAGTTTTGGGGTGAGACTGGCTCGGCTGGGTTTGTTTCCTCTGGAGCAGAGGAGCTGAGGGAGGGGGCAAGGTGTCTGACTGTGGTGTGCAAAATTAGTCAGGGGAGATTGTGAGAATCCTTTCCCCATGGGAGACGTGTCTGCAAACCAGCTTCCCAGCTTGGTGAACAGGCCCACAACAACTGCAGACATGTCTACGATCAGAGGCCATCTGAATTTAAGGTGAGGAGTAAGTGGTTTTGAGCAGATCTGAGGGGAAATGTTTCTCCCCCAAAGGGTGATGGAAACATAGAACATGCTGGAGGCAGGGATTCTCAAAACATTTAATAAGCATCTGGACGGGCACTTAAAATACCAGGCCAGAAGAGACAATGGACCAAGTGCAGGGAAATGGGATTAGTGTAGATTGGTGTCTGTTGGTTGTCATGGACACGATGGGCTGAAGGGTCTGTTTCCATGCTGTATGACTCTGATTTGCACAGCAAGAAGTTAGGATATGAATGCACTCCCTGGAAATTTGGGGGAGGCAGTTCAATTGAACCATTCAAGTGGGGAATTGGATGGTTATTTGGATAGAGATGGCGTGCAGGGAGATGGGGCAGGAGATTGGCATGAGGTGCTGACACTCATTTGAAGAGCTAGTGCAGACTTGATGGGCTGAACGGCCTCCTTGGACAGAGGCACAGGCTCATGGCAGCAGTGAGTC
The DNA here is from genome assembly GCF_004010195.1 of Chiloscyllium plagiosum. Classification (NCBI taxonomy): domain Eukaryota; kingdom Metazoa; phylum Chordata; class Chondrichthyes; order Orectolobiformes; family Hemiscylliidae; genus Chiloscyllium; species Chiloscyllium plagiosum. The sequence continues at coordinate 105,778,629 of NC_057716.1, forward strand.
AGACCCCTGGTCCAGTATGACCCCATCGATAATCATCTAATTCATCATAGAGTCATAGAGATGTACAACTTGGAAACAGACCCTTCGGTCCAACCAGCCCATGCTGATCAGATATCCCAACCCAAAATTAGGGCGCATGGTATTGGGGGAAAAGTACTAACTTGCATTGAAAGTTGGTTGGCTGATAGGAAACAAAGAGTAGTGATAAACGGCTCCATTTCGGAATGGCAGGCAGTGACCAGTGGGGTATCGCAGGGATCAGTGCTGGGACCGCAGCTTTTTACAATATATGTTAATGATATAGAAGATGGTATTAGTAATAAAATTAGCAGATTTGCTGATGATACTAAGCTGGGTGGCAGGGTGAAATGTGAGGAAGGTGTTAGGAGATTACAGGATGACCTGGACAGGTTAGGTGAGTGGTCAGATGCATGGCAGATGCAGTTTAATGTGAATAAATGTATGGTTATCCACTTTGGTGGCAAGAACAGGAAGGCAGATTACTACCTCAATGGAATCAATTTATGTAAAGGGGCAGTACAGAGAGATCTGGGTGTTCTTGTACACCAGTCAATGAAGCTAAGCATGCAGGTACAGCAGGTCGTGAAGAAGGCTAATAGTATGTTGGCCTTCATAACAAAAGTGGTTGAGTATAGAAGCAAAGAGGTTCTTCTACAGCTGTACAGGGCCCTGGTGAGACCACACCTGGAGTACTGCGTGCAG
>NC_057716.1:105780020-105784842 GCF_004010195.1 Chiloscyllium plagiosum
ATGGCTAGTTCTCCCTGTATTCATGTAAATCTTTTCTGAACCCTTTCAAGTTTCACAACATCTTTCCGATCGGAAGGAGACCAGAATTGCATGCAATATTCCAACAGTGGCCTAACCAATGTCCTGTACAGCCGCAACATGACCTCCCAACTCCTGTACTCAATACTCTGACCAATAAAGGAAGGCATACCAAACGCCTTCTTCATTATCCTATCTACCTTCGACTCCACTTTCAAGGAGTTATGAACATGCACTCCAAGGTCTCTTTGTTCAGCAAGACTCCCTAGGACCTTACCATTAAGTGTATAAGTCCTGCTAAGATTTGCTTTCCTAAAATGCAGCACCTCGCACTTATCTGAATTAAACTCCATCTGCCACTTCTCAGCCCATTGGCCCATCTGGTCCAGATCCTATTGTAATCTGAGGTAACCCTCTTCGCTGTTCACTGCACCTCCAATTTTGGTGTCATTTGTAAACTTACTAACTGTACTCTTATGCTCGCATCTAAATCATTTATATAAATGACAAAAGTAGAGGACCCAGCACAGATCCTTGTGGCACTCCACTGGTCACAGGCCTCCAGTCTGAAAAACAACCCTCCACCACCACCCTCTGTCTTCTATCTTTGGGCTCGTTCTGTATCCAAATGGCTGGTTCTCCCTGTATTCCGTGAGGTCTAACCTTGCTAATCAGTCATGGGGAACCTTGTCGAACGCCTTACTGAAGTCCATGTAGATCATGTCCACTACTCTGCCCTCGTCAATCCTCCACTAGTATAGAAGAAGGCCATTCAGCCCATCATGTCTGTGCCAACAATCTGCAAACAATCTGCTTTAGCCCCCAGGGACTGGCCAGGGACTGGGATGAAGCCAGTGGCTGAGGAATGAAGGTTGTGGTGTGTACTGATGGCTAGTGGCTTTGGTATGGGCCCTCACTCAGACTGAGGAGACTCCTTCCCGTCCAACAGTGTTTGGGAATGAGCAGCATTGGATCTCAGAGTTAGTGGAAGGCCTGAGAGAGGCAGTAGAACAATTATCCTGTGGGTAATGTCTATGGGTCAGTAATCCAGGAAGCCCATGTTCCGGTAACATAGGTTCAAATCCCACCACGGCTAATCAGGAAGTTCAAATTTAACAAAAATTTGGAAGAGGAAAGCTAGCCTAATGTGAGCCAATGGCTCACATGTTAATCAGGGAACCAGGGAATGTTTGGGTGATTCAAGTTCGAATCCAGTCACAGATGGTGGAAATTGAATTTGATAAGAATTTGGAATTACAAGTCTAACAATGACCATGAATCCATTGTTAACTGTTGGGAAAACCCCATCTGGGTCACTCACGTCCTTTAGGGAAGGAATCCGCCATCCTTACCTGGTCTGGCCTATATGTGACTCCAGACCCACAGCAGTTTTGGCAGTGAGGGGTGGGCAGTAAATACTGACCCAGTCAGTGAGATCAATGTCCAATCGCTTTGAAGAGGAAAGGGGTGCAGAGTCTCCCGAGTGTAAATGTTTGCAGATGAAGTTGCTAAGGGTTGGACATTGAGCCTCTAGATTGGGTCTTGGGACTCAGAAACCTCACTGAGCTACAGAGCAAGTTCCAGCATCAGGCAGGTCTGGCATGAGCTAATCTCCGACGGAAAAAGCTGGAAAAAGCACAGCAGAGGAGCAGGGGAGTCGACATTTCAGATAGGACCCTCCATCAGGACTGGGAAAATGTACCAGCCCACTGCACCCCGATAGATACACACACACACAGTCACAGTCTCATGGATACACACAAACGTATGCATACACAGACACACACACACAGTCACACACACGTAGACACCCACCCTGGTGCTTCATCAGGGCCGTGAGCTCAGGGGGAGGGAGACTGTCTGACAGACTTTCAGCTCCTGCTTCCTGATGAAGATATGGATTTCCTTGGCACCTCCCTGCCTGGAACTTTTTAGCTTCTGACCAGGTCTCAGTCTCACCCTGCAGTCTGGTGACCCCCCCCCCATGCCCTCGAACTCCCACTGACGAGTGGGTGGGGGGAGGGGTTGCGGGGTTAGTGACAGCAGCAGGGACGGACAGGGCAAAGATTCAACACTTATTTATTGCAAAGTGTCACTGAATGGTCCTGCAACACACTGACTGGGGGCTTTATTATCCGGACAATGATGGGAATGGGGTGCTTGTGTCTGTCTGTGTGTGTGTGTGTGTATGTACCTGTTGTGTGTTGGAGCCGGGAAGGCAGTGGGTATGACCCCCATTCCAGAGCACTTAATGACAGCTGACATTCCAACATGGAGTGCCGCACTGTCGCAGGGCCAGCGCTGAGGGAGTGCCACACTGTCGCAGGGTCAGTACTGAGGGAGTTCTGCATTGTCAGAGGGTCGGTGCTGAGGGAGTGCCATACTGTCGGAGGGTCAGTACTTAGGGAGCACTGCACTGTCAGAGGGTCAGTGCTGAGGGACGTCAGTATTAAGGGAGTGCCGCACTGTCAGAGGTCAGTACTGAGGGAGCGCCGCACTGTCAGAGGGTCAGTGCTGAGGGAGTGCCGCAATGTCGGAGGGTCAGTGCTGAGGGAGTACTGCAGTGTCAGAAATGCTGTCTTTCTGCTGAAATATCAGACCAATGGTTTCTGGGCCTCCCACCATCTCCTTGTCACTTCCTGGAGAAGGCTATCAGAGTTTTTCCTGATGTCCTGAGTCAATGTCTATCCCTCTAGAAAACTGAGGGTGCCGGAGTAGGCCATCTGGCCCACTGGGTCCGCTCTACTCTTCAATGTGATGACGGCGCTAGAGAAATGCAAGTCCCTTTTTTGTTTAGCAGACAGCAGCACGCATCGGCGCACAGGGGCAGAGAGCCGAGTCCCCGCTCGGTGTTCAGCACAGACTCGGCTGCAGGTGTCAGTGTGGGAGACACTGCGATCCCCTTCAGCGCAGCACCCTCCTTCGCCCCCACCAGGGAACACCCCAGGGACTGTAAAACACAGACAGGCAGACACACACACACACTGCTGGAGACACTCCAGGGGTCTGGCAGTTCTGAAGTCACAGCCAGAGACAAATACTCTCTGCTGACAATTGCAAACCTTTCACAGCAGGGCAGGCTCACAAGATGATTTAGGAGGGAGCTGAGTTGAACGGGCGTTGAGGCAGGAGGCTGATGGGAGCTGAGCCGCTCTGAGGTTCGCGTTGCCCATTCTCGGTTGTGGTTTGAGGCAGTTCCAAACGGGAGGGATTCATAACTTGGCAAGAAGACAAGACTGACAGAGAGCTGAGGAACATGCCCAGCAAGCCAAGTTACAACAAATTACAAGTGCTCACCATTAAACTGCTGAATTTACCGTCTTTCTGTTGCTATCTGCAATGATTAAAATAACTTATGTTAAAGTGATAGTCCTTACCCTATCAAAGGACTCTCACAGGCATGTGGTCCCCCACTGCTGTTGGTTAAACCATTGATTAATACAGAGATCTCAAGTTCTCTTTCTTCATTCAGAACCTTCCAGAAGGTTCTCACGCTCAAATAAGATCATGATGTGGAAGAACTGGTGTTGGACTGGGTTGACAAAGTTAAAAATCACACAACGTCCAACAGGTTTATTTGGAAGTACTAGCTTTCACATACAGATACCTTGAAACTTTACAGCACAAAGACCACTCACCTTCCTGTCTAATCCCACATTCTCTCCTCCTGGTCTGTATCCCTGTAAATTACCTCAAGGGCATATCCAAAAGTTTACTTCTTAAAGAAACGACGGTTTCTGCTTTGATCACTGTTTCAGTCAATAAGTTCCAGACTCCCAAGGTGAGTGAAAAACTTATTCCCCGTTTCCCTTTTCAACCTTTTGACCAATTACTTCCCATCTCTCCCCCTTCCCTGCCCTCGGTTCCTGACCTCTGTGCTCCTGCTGTGTACCCAGACCTCATACAGATGGAAAGTGTGAAGATAAAATCCAGTACCAGGGTACTGTGCTTGAATGAAGGGGACAACAATAAAATGAGGGAGGACTTGGCGAAAGTATACTGGATACAAAGACTTTATGGTGGGACAGTTGACAAGCAGTGGAGGACTTTCAAAGCAATTTTTTGAAGTGCCCAGCAAAAGTATATTCCAGTGAAAAGGAAGGACTGTAAGAAAAGGGGTAATCTGCTATAGGTGTCTAAGGAAATAAGGGAGGCTATCAAACTGAAAGAGAAGGCATATAAAAGTGGCCATAAACAAGGAATCTAAATGATTGGGAAAACCTGGAAACAATCATTGTTACAGACGAGGTAGTGTTGGGCAAGCTAATGGAGCTAAGGGTAGACAAATCTCCTGGCCCAGATGGGATGCATCCCAGGGTACAAAAAGAGATGGCAGGAGAAATAGCAAGTGCACTGCAGGTAATTTTCCAAAATTCACTGGAGTCTGGGGCAGTCCCAGCAGACTGGAAAACAGTGAATGTGATGGCACTGATTTTAAAAAAGGGAGGTAGACAAACAATGGGGATATATAGACCAGTCAGCTTAACCCCTGTGGAGTCATAGAGTCATAGAGATGTACAGCATGGAAACACCCTTCGGTCCAACCCGCCCATGCCAACCAGATATCCCAACCCAATCTAGTCCCACCTGCCCATATCCCTCTAAACCTTTCCTATTCATATACACATCCAAAAGCCTCTTAAATGTTGCAATTGTACCAGCCTCCACCACTTCCTCTGGCAGCTCATTCCATACACGTACCACCCTCTGTGTGAAAACGTTGCCCCTTAGGTCTCTTTTACATCTTTCCCCTCTCACCCTAAACATATGCCCTCTAGTTCTGGACTCCCCGACCCCAGGGAAG
>NC_057716.1:105785120-105792736 GCF_004010195.1 Chiloscyllium plagiosum
ATCTGGTCCAGATCCTGTTGTAATCTGAGGTAACCCTCTTCGCTGTCAATTTTGGTGTCATCTGCAAACGTACTAACTGTACCTCTTATGTTCACATCCACATCATTTATATAAATGAAGGAAAGTAGAGGACCCAGCACCGATCCTTGTGGCACTCCACTGGTCACAGGCCTCCAGTCTGAAAAACAACCCTCCACCACCACCCTCTGTCTTCTACCTTTGAGTCAGTACTGAAGTCCATATAGATCACACCTATCGCTCTGCCCTCATCAATCCTCTTTGTTACTTCTTCAAAAAACTCAATCAAGTTTGTGAGACATGATTTCTCACGCACAAAGCCATGTTGACTATCCCTAATCAGTCCTTGCCTTTCCAAATACATGTACATTCTGTCCCCCAGGATTCCCTCCAACTACTTGCCCACCACCGAGGTTAGGCTCACTGGTCTGTAGTTCCCTGGATTGTCCTTACCACTTCTTAAACAGTGGCACCACGTTTGCCAACCTCCAGTCTTGCAGCACTTCACCTGTGACTATCGATGATACAAATATCTCAGTAAGAGGCCCAGCAATGACTTTAGCTTCCCACAGAGTTCTAGGGTACACCTGATCAGGTCCTGGGGATTTATCCACCTTTATGCGTTTCAAGACATCCAGCACTTCCTCCTCTGTAATATGGACATTTTGCAAGGCGTCACCATCTTTTTCCCTACAGTCTATACCTTCCATATCCTTTTCCACATTAAGTACTGATGCAAAATACTCGTTTAGTATCTCCCCAATTTTCTGCGGCTCCACACAAAGACCGCCTTGCAGATCTTTGCCCGACCTGCTGCGCTTTTCCAGCAACACATTTTCAGCTGGGGCCCTATTTTCTCCCTAGTTACCCTTTTGTCCTTAACATATTTGTAAAAACTCTTTGGATTCTCCTTAATTCTATTTGCCAAAGCTATCTCATGTCCCCTTTTTGCCCTCCTGATTTCCCTCTTAAGTATACTCCTACTTCCTTTATACTCTAATGATTCACTCGATCTATCCTGTCCATACCTTACATATGCTTCCATCTGTTTCTGAACCAAACCCTCAATTTCTTTAGTCATCCAGCATTCCCTATACCTACCAGCCTTTCCTTTCACCCTGACAGGAATATACTTTCTCTGGATTCTCGTTATCTCATTTCTGAAGGCTTCCCATTTTCCAGCCGTCCCTTTACCAGCGAACATCTGCCTCCCGTCAGCTTTCGAAAGTTCTTGCCTAATACCGTCAAAATTGGCCTTTCTCCAATTTAGAACTTCAACTTTTAGATCTGGTCTATCCTTCTCCATCACTATTTAAAATCTAATAGAATTATGGTCTCTGGCCCCAAAGTGCTCCCCCACTGACACCTCAGTCACCTGCCCTGCCTTACTTCCCAAGAGTAGGTCAAGTTTTGCACCTTCTCTCGGTCAAGTTTTGCACCTTCTCTCGTAGGTACATCCACATACTGAATCAGAAAATTTTCTTTTACTCACTTAACAAATTCCTCTCCATCTAAACCCTTCACATTATGGCAGTCCCAGTCTATGTTTGGAAAGTTAAAATCCCCTACCATAATCACCCTATTATTCTTACAGATAGCTGAGATCTCCTTACAAATTTGTTTCTCAATTTCCTTCTGACTCTTAGGGGGTCAATAATACAATCCTAATAAGGTGATTATCCCTTTCTTATTTCTCAGTTCCACCTAAATAACTTCCCTGAATGTATTTCCGGGAATATCCTCCCTCAGCACAGCTGTAATGCTATCCCTTATCAAGAATGCCACTCCCCCTCCTCTCTTGCCTCCCTTTCTATCCTTCCTTAGCATTTGTATCCTGGAACATTAAGCTGCTAGTCCTGCCCATCCCTGAGCCATGTTTTTGTAATTGCTATGATATCCCAGTCCCATGTTTCAACCATGCCCTGAGTTCATCTGCCTTCCCTGTTAGGCCTCTCGCATTGAAATAAATGCACTTTAATTTAGTAGGGAAGATTCTTGAGTCTATTATCAATGAAGCAATAGCAAGGCATCTCGATAGAAATTGTCCTGTTGAGCAGATACTGCATGGGTTCATGAAGGGCATGTCATACTTAACTAATCTTTTGGAATCCTATGAAGACATTACGAGCAAGGTGGAAAACGGGGACCGAGTGGATGTGGTGCAGCTAGATTTCCAAAAGGTGCCACACAAGAGGCTGCTGTGTAAGATAAGGATGCAAGGCATTATGGGTAAAGTATTAGTGTGGATCAAGGATTGGTTGACTAACAGGAAGCAAAGAGTTGGGATAAAAGAGTACTATTCTGGTTGGCAATCAGTGACTAGTGATGAGCCTCAGGGATCAGTGTTGGGACCACAATTATTTACAATTTATTTCGATAATTTGGAGTTGGGGTACGGTGTCAAAGTTTGCAGATGACACTAAGATGAGTGGTAGAGCATAGTGTGCAGAGGACTGAGAAACCTTGCAGAGGAACATAGATTCATTGAGTGAGTGGGCAAAGGTCTGGCAGATGGAGTACAATATGAATAAATGTGAAGTCATCCATTTTGGTCAGAGTAACAGTAAAAGGATTATCAGTTGAATAGTAAAACATTGCAGCACGCTGCTGTGCAGAGGGACCTGGGTGTCCTTGTGCATGAATCACAGAGGGTTGGTCCGCAGGTAATTAAGGCAAATGGAATGTTGTCCTCCATTGCTAGAGAGATGGAGTTTAAAAGCAGGGAGGTTATGTTGTAGCTGTATAGGGTGCTGGTGAGGCCACACCTGGAGGACTGTGTGCAGTTTTGGTCTCCTTACTTGAGAAAGGATGGACTGGCACTGGAGGGGGTGCAGAGGAGGTTCACTGGGTTGATTCCGCAGTGGATGGGGTTGGCTGATGAGGAGAGACTCATTAGACTGGGATTATATTCATTGGAATTCAGAAAAATGGGGGGGGGAGGTCTTATAGAAACATATAAAATTATGAAGGGAATGGATAAGATAGACTGCAGAGAGAATATCTCCACTGGTGGGTGAAACTAGGACAAGAGGACATAGTCTCAAGATTAGAGGGAGCAGATCTCGGACTGAATTGCAAAGGAACTTCTTTACCCAGAGGGTTGTGAATCTATGGAATTCCCTGCCCAGTGAAGGAGTTGACGCTATTTCAGTAGATGCTTTTAAACCTAAGATCGATAATGTTTTGAACAGTAAAGGAAATGGTGAGAGCGTGGGTAAGTCCACTGAAAGATCAGCCATGATCTTATTGAATGGTGGAGCAGGCTGCAGGGGACAGATGGCCTACTCCTGCTCCTAGTTCTTATGTTCTCATCGTTTTCTACATCTTGATAAAATCTCCTGGCAGCTTATCCCACTGCCCCAGTCTCTCCCCATAGGCCTGTATCGATCCCCAAACTAACCCCACTGCCCTGCGCTCTCCCCATAGGCCTGTATCGATCCCCAAACTAATCTCACTGCCCCATTCACCCCCCTTCCATAGTCCTGTATCAATCTCCAATATAATCCTACTGCCCCCGTGTCCTTGCCATAGCCCTGTCTGATCAGGCGGAGGTCCTCTGACCTGCACTGGGGGGGGGGGAATTTGGTGTTTGAAGGCTTTCCTTTTCTGGGCTGGCCTATGTGTGACTCCAGACCCAAAACCATATAATTGACCTCTGACCTTGTCATCAGCTGTTGAGGGTCTGAGTCTCCACTAGTTCCTCCTCAAACCTCATCATGCTCCTCAATCTTTAACACATCCCCTCCTTGAGCAAGTATTTTCACACTCTCCTCACTGCTGTTCAGGTTAATGCGATAACATATCCTGTGGAGCCCGTTTTTATGTTAAAGTTAGATTTGTGTTGTTGAATTTCCTGTGGGGAGGACAAGATAATGAATTTGACACAATCCCTCTGGAAGCAGGACCGATATTCCAGTTAATGGCACCTGTTCCTCACACACTCATTCACCTTGCTCTGGCACAGCTCTCACAGTCACCCTCTGCTACCCCCCCACCCACCCTCCATCGCTCACTAGTTTGGACACATATCCAGGATCAGAGGTGAGGGAAGGAAATGGCAAATACCCCTGGAGGCAACAGACTCCGTGACAGATAACCAGTTAACCTTCCCAACAAGGAGGTATGGGGGTTGTGTTTTAGTAGAGCTGAAAACAAGTTTAGCAGATATTAGGGAAGGCAATTAGAATTCTGGCCCTTATTTCAAAGGGAATTGAATCTACAATTGATCTACAAGCTTAAAGCAATATAAGGCACCAATCAGACAACAGCTGGAAATATAACGGGTCCTTTATCTAAGGAAAGACTTATTGGCATCAGAGGCAGTCCAGAGGAAATACATGCAACTAGGAGAAAGTGAGGACTGCAGATGCTGGAAAGTTAGAGTTGAAAGGTTGGTGCTGGAAAAGCACAGCTGGTCAGGCAGCGTCCAAGGAGCAGGAGAGTCGACGTTTCAGGCATAAGCTCTTCATCAGGAATGTGTCATGAAACTGCCTGATGAGGAGAGGTTGAGTAGGTTGGGTCGGTACTCACTGGAGTTTAGGAGACCAGGAGGTGACTTTATTGAAACATTGAAGATTCTTAGAGGGCTAGTCAGGGGAGATGTGGAGAGGCTGTTTCTCCTTGTGGGAGAGTTTGGAACCAAAGGGATCTTCTCCGAATAAGGGAATTCACATGTAAGACAGAGATGGGGAGGAATTTCTTCTCTCAGAGAGGAGAGAATCTGTGGAATTCTTTACCACAGAGGGCTGTTAGGTCATTAAATATATAAAAGTCTAAGATAGAGGGAGTTTTGAGAAGATTTGTAGCTCAGGTTGAGGTTCTGGATGTAGGGTTGCTCATTGAGCTGGAAGGTCCATTTTCAGACATTTCATCACCATACTCGATAACATCATCAGTGAGCCTCTGGTGAAGCACTGGTGTTGGTGACCCGGTTTCTATTTATGTGTTTAAGTTTCCTTAGGTTGTTGATGTCATTTCCTGTGGTGGTGTCATATCCTGTGGTGATGTCATTTCCTGTTCTTTTTCTCAGAGGGTGGTAAATGGGGTCCAGGTCGATGTGTTTGTTGATAGAATGCCATGCTTTTAGAAGTTCTCGATTAGACAACACATCCATCCTAGGACAAGCCAAACAGAGACACGCACTGGAACTCTACGGACAAACACATTGACTTGGGCCCCATTGACAACTCTCTGAGAAAAAAAACAGGAAATGACATCACAAGAAATGAGATCACTGACCCAAGGAAACCTAAACACATAAATAGAAAGTGGGTCACTAACACCAGTGCTTCAGCAGAGGCTCACCGATGATGTTACCGAGTATGGTGACAAAACATCTGAACGTGAACCTTCCAGCTCAGTGAGCAAATGTCCAGGCTAAGATAAATGTTTAATCCATAAGCGGAATCAAGAATTATAGGGAAAAGGCAGGAAAGTGGGGTTGAGGATTCTTAGATCAGCCATTGAACGGCTGAGCAGACTCGATGGGCTGATTGGGCCTCCTTCTGCTCCTACATTTCATGGTCCTGAACATTGTCTTGTTGCTGTTTGTGGGAGTTTGCTGTGTATGAACTATAACCGTATTCCCTATGTCACAACAGAGACATTGCTTCATTACCTTATAGCCCACAAGCTGCTCCACAATGTCCCAAAGTTCCAAAAGGAGATGGATAATTTCAAATTCAGTCGATTTTATGTCTTATCTCCTTTAGAAAATTGAAGAATTCCATGCTCCAATACGGAAAGTCACTCAGAGCATTCTGCCTGTACTGGGTCTTTAACAGAGTTCTCCGGTTCACCTAACCCCCTTCTGCTCCTTCTTCAGGGTCCTGAACATTTCTCCTTTGGAAAGTTCCTGTTCTATCTGTTTCCCCAGCTCTTTCAGATCGCAACAACTCACTGTGTCAAAATAAAAGCATGAACATTCTCCTCACCTCCACAATGATCTGGCTGGTTTAGCAATGATCTGTGATTTATCTCCTGTTGCTGGTGGAAAGTGACTGCCTCTTTTTTTAACTCCCTCTAAACTGTTTCTCATTTTGAATGCCTCCGTCAAACTTTCTGTTACTTTTCCTGGCTCTAAGGGGAACAACCCCAGCTTTTCCAATCTCTCCACTTTCACACAACTCCCTCATCCCTGGTTTCATGTCTCCCTCTGCATCCTCTCTATGCTCCTGACATTGATTGGCACCACAACCACTGCCTACACACCGACACTCAGTAGCAGCAGTGTGTACTATCTACAAGATGCTCTGCAGACATTCACCAAAGACCCTCAGACAGCACCTTCCAAACGCACAACCACTTCCATCTAGAAGGACAAGGGCAGCAGGTACATGGGAACATCACCCCCTGCACGTTCCCCTCTGAGCCACCATCCTGACTTGGAAATCCTGGAATTCCCTCGCTCACAGTCAACACCCAGCTCATGGACTGCAGCGGTTCAAGAAGGCAGCTCACCCCCACCTTCTCAAGGGGCAACTAGGGACGGGGCAATAAATACTGGCCCCAGCCAGCGACAGCCACAGCCCATGGATCTGGTAAGCAAAACCTTCCTAAAATGTGGTGAATTCTGAAGAGTTAATCACAACACAGCTGCAGAGGGTTCCCCTGTGCTTGTTTAAAACAAAAGTTCAGCAATAATGTCTTTCTTTCGAACTCTGTTCCTCTATTAATAAAACCAACGATCCCCATAGCGATTACAACAGCCTGATCGACTGGAGCTGCTATCCTCAAAGGCCACTTCTGTTCTTGCAACACCTTGAAAATCTTTCAGTTAAAGTCTCGGATTGTAGGTGGTGAATTCTGGTACTTGGGTCTATCAAATAAGAGCCTTGGTCACTACAACAGGAAGGAATTCGCACACATAAATGGTATCATTTAGTGGGACAGAATTTAAGAATTGCTCAAAAAAGACACTTTTTATGGAATATTCAGATCTTCCAGTCATCAGGACAAATCTCAAGAAATATCAATTATTAATAATTAATTGTGAATGGAATATCCTTGATTGCCAGGTGTACTCCACTACAGGAGAAGTTTTTACAATGTCACCTCTAATTGTTGTATCTTAGGTGTAAGTACCAGGTACAAATGTTGGATACAAAGAGGAATAAAAGGAGAGGTTGTAGCATTGGAGTCATACAGCACAGAAGCAGACCCTTCGGCCCAACCAGTCCATGCTGACCATAATCCCAAACTAAACCAGTCCCACCTGCCTGCTCCAGGCCCCTATCCCACCAAACCTTTCCTAAAGTGTCTAAACATTAAGTTAGGAATAAGACAGTTATAACATAGTGAAAGTATTGACATTATAGTCCAATTTCAAACAGACATTACATTGCAGCAGCTCAGTGCTAGGTCCCAGTCCAACGAGTTCTGTTCCGCTCTGAGCCTCCAGTTCACTCCGCCCGAAACCCAGCTGGTCCAAGGCCATTTGCACTGCTCCCTTCCCCTCTCCCTGCTCCGGGTCTCCCTTCCCCTCTCCCTGCTCCGGGACTCCCTCCCCCTCTCCCTGCTCCGGGTCTCCCTCCCCCTCTCCCTGCTCCGGGTCTCCCTCCCCCTCACACTGCTCCGGGACTCCCTACCCCTCTCCCTGC
>NC_057716.1:105795039-105804955 GCF_004010195.1 Chiloscyllium plagiosum
CCGGGACTCCCTCCCCCTCACACTGCTCCGGGATTCCCTACCCCTCTCCCTGCTCCAGGACTCCTTACCCCTCTCCCTGCCCCGGGACTCCCTCCCCCTCACACTGCTCCGGGATTCCCTACCCCTCTCCCTGCTCCAGGACTCCTTACCCCTCTCCCTGCCCCGGGACTCCCTCCCCCTCACACTGCTCCGGGATTCCCTACCCCTCTCCCTGCTCCGGGACTCCCTACCCCTCTCCCTGCCCCGGGACTCCCTCCCCCTCACACTGCGCCGGGACTCCCTCCCCCTCACACTGCTCCGGGACTCCCTCCCCCTCACACTGCGCCGGGACTCCCTCCCTCTCACACTGCTCCCGGACTCCCTCCCCCTCACACTGCGCTGGGACTCCCTACCCCTCACACTGCGCCGGGACTCCCTACCCCTCACACTGCTCCGGGATTCCTTACCCCTCTCCCTGCCCCGGTACTCCCTCCCCCTCACACTGCTCCGGGACTCCCTCCCCCTCTCCCTGCTCCGGGTCTCCCTCCCCCTCACACTGCTCCGGGACTCCCTCCCCCTCTCCCTGCTCCGGGACTCCCTCCCCCTCTCCCTGCTCCGGGACTCCCTACCCCTCACACTGCTCCGGGACTCCCTACCCCTCACACTGCGCCGGGACTGCTAAAAAAAGAGGAGAAAAAGAAAAGAAAGAGTAAGACTGGGCAGAGCAGAGGAGCTCTGGGGTGGAAATCCAACATTTATGCTGCATGAGAATAATTATTCGATTAGCAAATGGACTCAGCTTGGTAAAGGCATTTTAATAGACAATGTGTCAGGTAATGAGGATTGAAAGTTCACTGCCAAGCTTTGTTTAAATTGTAATGTTGACTATAATTTGTTGAGGCATTGCGCTGAGAATTGAACTAGCAAATGGCTGTTACCTGGCACGTCGATTCTCCTGCTCCTTGGATGCTGCCTGACCTGCTGCGCTTTTCCAGCAACACATTTTTAAGCTCTGATCTCCAGCATCTGCATGAACATATTCTTTCAATCCACAGTGAAACAGGGTCCTGTACATTCATATGTGAAGCCTCCAGTCTTTATGGAAGTACCAGGTGGTGTCTTTATTTTCTTGTCAGTGTAATTCTTTGCCCATTTAGGATCACCCTGAAAAAAATTGTTCAGTTGCAAAATCTGATGTTAGACACTATGGTTTGGGTTGTGCGAGCACAGTCTGGTTGCAACCATCGAGACTTGATGGGCTGAACGGCCTTCCTTCTGTTCCTTCATCATGTGGTGTAAAAACCAAGAGGGCAAAGGTTGGCAGGTGGAGGTTAAAATTGTCTGGGAGCTGGACGTCATCAATACTCAATGATGTTGCAATTCCAACGTGAATGTGCAAGGACCTCTGCCCCTCCACATTTATATCTGTAACGTTCAGAATTTTGTTTAAAAAAAACACACGCTGTTGATCAAAGGATGACATTAATATGTTGTAAAAATAGCTCAGGACAGAGCAGCCCAAGAGCTATTTACACCCCACAGGGGGTGCAGCTGAGTCTGTCAATTAAAGACATCAGCTCAGTGTACATGAAACAGCAGGCAGTAACTCTGACCCACTCAGAGATAGCTCACACCAACGTGTCAGGCACCTTCACTTAACCTGCTGCACATGTTCCAGAAAGTTCCATGCGATACCTCGCACATGGACTGCAGCAGGTCAAGGCAACTTACCTTCTCCAGGATAATCCTGGACGAGCAATAAATGCTGACCCAGCCAGCGATGTCTACATGAGCTGAAAAATGTGTTGCTGGAAAAGCGCAGCAGGTCCGGCAGCATCCAAGGAGCAGGAGAATCGACGTTTCGGGCACATTTTTCAGCTCTGATCTCCAGCATCTGCAGTCCTCACTTTCTCCTAGCGACGTCTACATCCCATGAATGATCATATTAAAAAACAGTAGGCTATTCAGCCCCCACACCCCTCTCTGCTGGGGGTATTGATGGAGACAGGTAGGAGGCTGGGGGAACACAGCAAGCCAGGCAGCATCAGGAGGTGGAAAAGTCGACGTTTCACGTGTAACCCTTCTTCAGGCGTGTTTATGTTACATACTGGCCTCTTCGGGTTCTCCTTCACCTCAATCCTTCTCCTCCCTGTGTTTATGCAGCTTCCCCTTAAATCCATTCTGTTTGACCACTCACCAAGTTCCATATACTCCCCACTCTCTGGGTAAAGAATTTTCTTTCATTTGAAGTGTGTTCATTTCTAGTCTCCCTCCTATCGGAAAGATGTTGTGAGACCTGAAAGGGTTCAGAAAAGATTTACAAGGATGTTGCCAGGTTGAAGTATTTAGCTATAGGGAGAGGCTAAACAGGATGGGGTTGTTTTCCCTGGAGCGTCAGAGGCTGAGGGGTGACCTTATAGAGGGGCATGGATAGGGTAAATAGACAAGGTCTTTCGGCTGAGGTGGGGGAGTCCAGAACTAGAGGGCATAGGTTCAGAATGAGAGGGGAACGATATAAAAGAGACCAAAGGGACAACTTTTTCACACAGAGGGTGGTACGTGTATGGAATGAGTTGCCAGAGGAAGAGTGGTAGATCCATGTACAGCTAAAACATTTAAAACTCATTTGGACAAACATATGGATGGGAAACATTTAGATGCATATGGGCCAAATGAAAGCAGATGGGACTAGCTTAATTTGGAAAACCTGGCCAGCATGGACATTCAGAAAAGCTTCACGCAGATTGAGTGAGGTTGTGTGAAAGATAAATTATATTTTGCCCTGTAAAATCATGCAAAGTACTTCTGGAGATGCCTGGGAAAGTAACAAGCGGATTTGATAAAGGGGATCTTTTAGACACCAGGCTTTCCAGAGTTGGTGGAATTTAAAATCCATCAATAAAATCTGGAAAGTTAGCTGTCAATAATCATCATTATGAAATCACTGTCGTAAAGACTTATCAGGTTTACTTTAGGGAAGGAAATCTGTCGTCCTTACGCAGTCTGGCCTACACGTGACTCCAGACCCACAGCCAACGGGGTTACTTCTTAACTGCCCTCTGAAATGGCCGAGCGTGAAACTCAATCGAGGGGTAATGAGCAACGCACACCCAATGATGGCCTGTCAGTGATGCCCACAGGAAAGAGTACAGAGGATCTGAGAGACTCCTTGCTCCTGTCAGTGTCCCACCTTCAGCCCTGCAGGCTTTTCTGTGCAATGTAGGTTTCCATCCAGAATCACCTCCTTCTCCCCAGCTCCCTGCTTCAGACTGAGCTGTGTCAGCATCGCAGGTTAATATCCGTATTCCAATGACATTGCTCGAATTAGGGTCAGCAGCTGAGATGCTAGTCCCCAGAATAAAAACTTATCAATGGAAATAATCAAAATGATTATAAGTGCAGGGGCTGTGGTTATTTCCCGATGTCTTTTTGTGATGTGGATTCCAGCCTCAGGCTGTGCTTATTTGACCAAATCAGATAAACTCAGATAGCAGCAATGAGAAGCTTCAAGGTCCAGTGCATTTTACAGTCGTGTTAATCAGTCTCCACTACATTTCAATGCAGCAAATATAAAGAATCTCCTTTGAATTAATTTATTCTCCAGTTGTTCATCCGGATTCAACAGTGCGCATGAATAAGGAAATCAGCGCTGTTTAAGATCAGACTTGAAGGGGAAAGAGGCAAGACTGAAAGATAAGATGCTGATTGATGAACAGAACAATACCTTCCCACTTCAAACAGAACTCCTCCTGATTCTCTACAATCAGAAACAAAAGACTTTCTTCTTTCTTCTAGTACTGTGAACAACCGTGGGACGTCCCCACAGCACTTTACCGCCAATTAAGTGATGTCATCGATGTTGTAATGTAGGCAAACATGACAGCCAATTTCCACACAGCCAGCTCCCACTGATGCAATGATGGGACAGTGACCAGAGGTGTTCTCTGAGGAGTTAACATTTACCGAGGCACTGGTCTCCCTCGTCATTCTCGAATAGTGAGGCATCTGTTCAATATTTTGTTTGAAAGTTAAAGATCACGCAACACCAGGTTATAGTCCAACAGGTTTAATTGGAAGCACTAGCTTTCGGAGCGCTGCTCCTTCATCAGGTGGTTGTGGAGTATAAGATTGCAAGACACAGAATTTATAGTTTGAAAGACAGTGCCTGTGACTGTGCAGCAGTCCTTCAGCTCAACACTGGGTGAACCAGCTTGGATCCTGTGCTGGGGATGTTTGAGAGGGATAAACAGCATTTCAGTGCAATCAGAGTAGTTGCTGACTGGGTACTTAGTAAGCTACAACAGCTTTGCAGAGTGCCTTATATTTAGAATTTGGGTATGTGCTAAACTGGGCTGACTGATGTGTTTGCAATCATTCAACCTTGGGGTAAATCATCAGAGATTTATAGAATACAGTGAACTATTTTGCTGTTAATCAATTTTAATCTTCCACCAAAACACTTTGGAGACCAGGGTTGGAAAAGGAAGGATCTGGAGCAGGGATGGAGGAGTGGATTTGAGGTATAGATCAGTCCGAATCGAATTAACTGCTGAAAAGGACTCAAGGGAATGGACTAACTCCCTGTTGATACTCTGTTCCTAATGACTCTTTCTGATGAATAGTCACTGATAATGAAATCAGAACTGAGCTGGGTCAAAGGTCAGAACAGGCCCTTTGGCTCAACTCTTCCATACTGGCTTTAAGATGAGCATCCTCAATCAATGCTTCACTGAATTCTGTAACATGCCTGTTCTTCTCCCAGATTTCAAGATGTACAACACGGAAACAGACCCTTCGGTCCAACTCATCCATGCCGACCAGATATCCCTAATCTAGTCCCATTTGCCAGCACTTGCCCCTTACCCTTCCAAACACTTCCTATTCATATACCCTCTCCAGTCTCCATTTAAAACAGCTATTAGATGCATCTAGTCCTGTGTTAGCTGGTTACACAGTCTCACCACTCTGATGGGGGCAGGGTAGGTGCCTAGACTGATCCCAGGTACAGAGGTGGAGAAAGCGAGGACTGCAGATGCTGGAGATCAGAGTCAAAACGTGTGGTGCTGGAAAAGCGCAGCAGGTCAGGCAGTATCCGAGGAGCAGGAGAGTTTATGCTCGAAACATCAACTCTCCTGCCCTTCGGATGCTGCCGGATGGGCTGTGCTTTTCCAGCACCACACATTTTGATCCAGGTATGGAAGTACTGCCTTATGAGGACAGGTTGAGTGAATTGGGCCTGTGTTCATTGGGGTTTATAAGAATGACAGGTTGCCTTATTGAAACATACAAGATTCTTCAGGCACAGAAACAGAGGTTGCTGGAAAAACTCAGCAGGTCTGGCAGCATCTGGGAAAATAAATCAAGGCTAATGTTTCGGATCTGGTATTCTGAGGAAGGGTCAATGGACCTGAAATGTAAACTCTGATTTCTCTTCACAGGTGCTGCCAGACCTGCTGAGCTTTTCCAGGAACTTCTGTTTTTGTTCCTAATTTACAGCATCTGCAGCGCGGTGGCTCAGTGGTTAGCACTGCTGCCTCACAGCACAGGGATCCAGGTTCAATTCCTGCCTCAGGCAACTGTCTGTGTAGAGTTTGCACATTCTCCCCGTGGGTTTCCTCCCACAGTCCAAAAATATGCAGGTCAGGTGACTTGGCCAAGCTAAATTGCCCGTAGTGTTAGGTGTAGAGGGGTGGGTTGCTCTTTGGAGGGTCGGTGTGGACTTGTTTGGCTGAAGGGCCTGTTTCCACACAGTAATCTGGTTTTTATTAAGATTCTTCAGGGACTTGACAGTGTTAATGTGGAGGGGCTGTTACTCTTTATGGGACCAGAGGGAATCAGCTCGGGGTGGGGTAGGGGTCACACATTTATGACAGAGATCAGGAGGAATTTATTTTCTCAGAGGGGAGTGAGTCTCATAGAATTCCTGCTGTGTGGAAGCAAGCCATTTGGCCCATTCCGTCCACGCTGACCCTCCCAAAGGAGTCTATGAAATTCTTTCCCACTGAGGGCTGTCGAGGCTGGGTCGTTACATTTATTCAAGGCTGAGATAAACAGATTTTTAATCAGTAAGAGAATTGAGGGTTATGGGGAAATTGCAGGAAAATGGAGTTGAGGATTCTCGGCTCAGCCATTTTCTCATTTGAATGTAGGAGCAGTTTCGATGGGCTGATTGGCCGACCTCTGCTCCTGTGTCTTGTGATTCCCAACTGGCTGTAGCAGTGGGCTGAAATGTGTAAAGTTTTACAGGGACTTGTTTGGGTAGACACTGAGAGATTGTTTCCCCACCTACCCCTCCCCCGACTGGGGAATCTAGAACATTCTCAGGGTCAGGGTGTGGCCATTGCAAAGTGAGAAGAGCAGTAAGCAATGTGTTCACTCTAAGCGTTGTGAATTTTGGGATCTCTCTGTCCGGGAGAGCTGATCGTCCTCAGCTGTTGTGTATGTTCAAGGTTGAGATTGAGAGATTTCTGACTCGGAAGAGAATAAGGAAGTGATCTTCTGATAAAGATTTACCCTTGACTGGTTTGGGTGACAGAGCAGACTGAGGGACTGGATGGAGTCCTAGACACATAGAGCTTTTACAGTGTGGAAGGAAGCCCTTTGGCCCATTGAGTCTGTGCTGGTCATCAAACATCCATCAATTTTAATCCCATTTTCCAGCACTTGGCCTGTAGTCTTGTATGCTTTGGCATTTCAAGTGCTCATCTAAACAATTCTTAAATGTCTTTGAGAGTTCCTGCCTCCACAATCCTTTCAGGCAGAAAGTTCCAGATATCCACCACCTTCTGAGTGAAATAAAATTCCTTCAATTGTCCTGTTCCTTACTTTAACACTGTGTCCCGAGTTATTGTCCTGCTATAATGGGGGAAGGTCTCATCTGATCAATTCTGTCTATGCCCCTCAAAATTTTGTCCACATCAGTCAGGTCCCCCTGCATTCCCTGAGCCTTCTCTGCTCTAGGGAAAACAACCAGAGCTTATCCAGCCTCTTCATTGCTGAGTCGCTCCATCCCAGGCAACATCCTGGTGAATCTCCCTCCGCACTCCCCTCCAGTACAATCACATCCTTCCTATAGTGTGGAGAGACCAATACTGTACACGGTACTCCAGCTGTGGCCTGTTGGACATTAAAGACAGCTCCATCCCAAACCCTCCCTTGCTCTCGTATTCAGTGCCTTGATTAATAAAGGCAAGTATCCCTTTGGTCTTCTGAACCACTTTCTGTCCCATGGGCATGCAGACCCAGGTCCCTCTGATCCTCTGGACTTCCTAAGGTCCTACCAATCATTGTGCATTCTCTAGTTAATCCTCCCAAAATGCATCACTGCACTCTGGTCAGGACTAAATCCCTTCTGTCATTGTTCTGTCCATCTCACCAGCCTGTCTATATCGACCTGTTGTCTAAGGCTCTCCCCCTCACTGTATAGCATGCCGCCAGTTATCATGTGGTCTGCAAGCTTACTGACCAAACCTCCTCCATTCACATTTAGATCATTAACGTACACAACAAACAGCAAGGCACCCAGTACTGATCCCTGGGGTACACACTAGACCCAGGCTTCCAATTATAGAAACACTTCTCACGGGTGCCTGCCACTAAGCCAAATTTGGATCCAATTTGCTAAATCCTGTGGACTCTTTGCTTGTTAACCAGTTAGAATTAAATCATTCCTGGAGCTACTTCATTAAATTACCTGCAAAACCTTGACCAAAGCTTTGCTGAAGTCCATGTAGACTTCATCCCCAACACTACTGTCATGCACACAGCTCGACACATCCTCAAAAAATGTAATCAGCTTCTCCTACTCCTATTTCTTACCCTCTCATCATTTTCAGGCTCAAAGAACAATTGTCCTTGTGGCTTTTCACAGATTTTTGTCTGGAGAGACATCACGGAGATTCAGGGATAATCCTAGTTTTTCCCAGATTGATTCCTGAGATCGCAGGACTGATTTATGAAGAGTGACGGGACTGGTTAGGATTATATTCACTGAGGTTAAGAAGAACGAAGAGGATCTCACAGAAACCTGTAAAATTCTAACAGGGTTACACAGGGATAAACACAGGAAGGATGTTAGGAGAAAGTGAGGACTGCAGATGCTGGAGTTTATCAGAGTCAAAAAGTGTGGTGCTGGAAAAGCAAAGCCGGTCAGGCAGCATCTGAGGAGCAGGAAAGTCGACGTTTTGAGCACATCGTTTCTGATAAAGAGCTTATCCCTGAAATGTCGACTCTCCTGCTCCTCGGATACTACTTGACCCGCTGTGCTTTTCCAGCACCACACATTTTGACAAGAAAGGTGTTCCCAATGACCAGGGAGTCCAGCACTGGGGTGGGAAGGGTCACAGTCTAAGGATACAGGGTAAGCCATTTTGGACAGAGATGAGGAGAGATGTCTTCACCCAGAGAGTGGAGAGCCTGTGGGAGTCTCTGTCACAGAAAGTGGTTGAGGCCAAAACATTGAATGTTTTTGAGAAGGAGTTAGAAATGGTTCTCATTATGGGGATTGGTTAGCTCAGTTGGCTGGATAGCTAGTGAGGTTCAATTCCCACATCAGCTGAGGTTACCATGAAGGACTCTCCTTCTCAACCTCCCCCCTCACCTGAAGCAGCAGATACCTCTCTCTGTTTCGGGTGAAAGTGAGGATTGCAGATGCTGGAGATTAGAGTCAAGAGAGAATTGCTGGAGAAGCACAGCAGGTCAGGCAGCATCCGAGGATCAGGAAAAACGACGTTTCGGGCAAAAGCCCTTCATCAGGAATCCTTTCTCTGTTTCTCATGGGAGAGTAGGACCATGCAATATGATGCTTTAAGTTTAGTTCCTAGGCCGATCAAAGGGTATGGGGAGAAAGCAGGAACAGGGACTGAGTTGGACGGTCAGCCATGGTGCTATGGAATGGCAGGGCAGGATCAGAGGGTTTGGCAAACCATGGCTATGGTGGGGGTGAAGTACAACTTCTGATTGAGTCCCAGCCCAGAGTGATGTCCATCCATAGTTACATTTCCAGGCAGTTCCAGAGAGAGAGTCACTCTCACTCTCACATCCAGTCTGTATCCTGCCTGCAGGCTGCAGGAAAACTGGCAGCTGGTTCAGCATTCCTGCCGCATAACTAACTAGGTAGGAAGAGATTATCTTGTCATTACCACCTTTGTTGTGTGTACAAAGTTGAAAATCACACACAGCACCAGGTTACAGTTCAACAGGTTTATTTGGAAGCACTAGCTTTTGGAGCGCTGCTCCTTCATCAGGTGGTTGTGGAGGTTAAGATCATGTTCACAGAATTTATAGCCAAAGGAGTCCAGTGTCATGCAGATGTGATACAGTGAACAATCTTAGATTAAATACTTTCTTCTTTTAAAATGGGATATGCTGGTTTCTGTTCTTTGATATATAAATCCCAGATCTTCCCCCAAATTACATTCCCAAGATAGCTCGGGTTTTTTAACAGTAGGTGTGATGTCTGTCCGTGTCCCAGTGCTATGCTGTGTGGGAGAGCTTGCAGTGCAAAGATTTCTGCTGCTTTCCTAATTTTACAACAAATCCCATACGTATAAAGAAGGACTTATTCACCTGTAAAACACAGACTTCCGTCGTTTTGAAAAAGAAATGAAAATATTTCTTCCTTTTTTGGGAGAACCACATCCGCTCAGACTGTAATGTCCCAATCTGTTTTTAAAAAAAGCCCATGCTTTCCCCAGTTTTTGTTTCAGTCCCTGATATGTGGGGTGGAGTTGGCTGGACAGGCAGTTTGGAATGGCAACAGCGCGGGTTCGATTCCCACATCGGCAGAGGTTACCATGAAAGGCCACTTATGGAATATTGGGTGCAATTCTGGTCTCCCTCCTGTAGGAAAAATGTTGTGAAACATGAAAGGATTCAGAAAAGATTTACAAGGATGTTGCCAGGGTTGGAGGGTTTGAGCTACAGGGAGAGGCTGAAC
>NC_057716.1:105805570-105807668 GCF_004010195.1 Chiloscyllium plagiosum
GAACCTGGTCCAATCAGGGAGTCCTGGCTGACAGATAGAAACAAGAGGGTCAGGGGTTCTGTTCACTCAACTCCCACATACACCCCAGCTCCATCCATTCTACTTCATGTCACCCAACCTGCCCCCACAACACTCAACCCAGCAATCCCTTATCCACTCACATCCCCATGGCCCATCATGCCCTCAATGCCTATCCAACACCCTCCAATCAACCGCAATATCCCTTATACCAAATTATGTCCTCCCACACGGGCCTTCATAGACCCCCAAGCCAATTCAGTGCCAATTCCTGGTTTGCCATCCTTCTCCCTTACACCTACCATGCCACAATGGGCAGACTTCAGGACCCACGTTGAGCTAAGACTATTAAATAAAGGATAAGGAGTTGGCCATTCAGCCCCTCCAGCCTGTTCCACCACGTTCCACTACTCAATGAGATCTCTCCTGGAGGCTCTGGCCCTCATTCTCAGATTAGTAGGGGGACTAAATTGGGTTGGGATATCTGGTCGGCATGGATGGGTTGGACTGAAGGGTCTGTTTCCATGCTGTACGTCTCTATGACTCTATGACTATGAGCAACTTCACATTTTCCCACAATGTAGTCCATTTGCCAACTCTTTGTCCACTTTCTTAGCCCAGTAGTACCTCTCTGTAAAGTGTGTGTGTCCCTTTCGCAGCCTGCTGTCCCACCTGTTTTTGTGTCCCCTGCAGTACTTTCACTTCCTTCCTCGGAGAAATGAAATCGTGTGAAGGTTGGTGTGTCTAATGCGGGCTTTAAATGAAAGGAAGAGACACCCTCATGTAAAAGACCACACTGACTGCCTTTCCAATCCACGAAATGCTATTCAAGAACACTCATTGTTCCAGTTCAAAGAGTCTATCACCACTTGAGACTGTCAATCAAACTGTGAAAAGGCAGGCACCCCTCCATGATAATGGAAGATTGTGATAACCGTCAGGTATACTAGTCCGGTCATGGCAGCTTATGTCAACAAGTAGAGTAAAATAGAAAGCTTTCTTTCTGTATTCTGGTCTGGACATTTTAAAAAAAAGATGGTTATTTGAATTCCTCAATGTTTTTGACAGGTGGTTTTAACTGGTCTGTTGATAGATCCAATGGACTAATGAGTTAACGATTTTACACACATTCCTGACTCCTGTTAACAATTGCACCTGGAAGCTTCTGTTCTTGAAAGAGCAGGTTACTGTCCGAAAGCTGTTCCGGGGACATGTCTAAAGTAGTACATCCCCTCCCCGAAAAGGTATCCTGACTAATCCATACAAGTCCACAAAGATCAGACCTGGGCTCAAATATTGTACAATGAAGGCCGTTTGGAGATTTGATTTTTGGAGGCTAGTTTTTGATTTTCAGGTGTGTGGTAGTGGGGAGTGACGGTCTAGTGGTATTATCACTGGACGATTAATCCAGGAACTGAGGGAATATTCTCGGGTCCTAGGTTTGAATCCCACCACGGCAGATGGTGGAATTTATATCCAATAATGAATCTGGAATGAAGCCCATCTGGGTCACTCAGGGAAGGAAACTGCCATCCTTACCTGGTCTGACCTCCACGTGACTCCAAACCCACTGCAATGTGGTTGACTCTTAACTACTCTCTGGGTAATTAGGGATGGGTAATAAATGCTGGCCTGGCCAGTCATACCCACAATCCCATGAATGACTAAGCCACAGATAACAAGGCCTGCATTCATTTCTCAACAATCACCAACTCTGATTCTATCTCCACCACTCCATCTCCTTCCTGCTTTGCAGACTCTCTCTCCCATTTGTTGAACCTCAATCTCCCTTGACAGCACCTTCCCATTCTTGCTCAGATCCTCCAACATCCTCCTGCTACTGTTACTTTACTATTCTGCCACCACACCTCTCATTTCTCCCGATGTCACAGCGTCGATTCCCTCCAGATCCTCCACATCCTCCTGCTACTGTTACTTTACTATTCTGCCACCACACCTCTCATTTCTCCCAATGTCACAGCGTCGATTCCCTCCAGATCCCCGACCCTCGGTGACATTCCACATCATTGCTCCCTAATCACTGGCTCTACTCTCTCATCTCCAGATTCATTCCCCAATC
>NC_057716.1:105810447-105810806 GCF_004010195.1 Chiloscyllium plagiosum
CTCACTCCCTGATCTCCAGTCTCACTCCCTAATCTCCAGCCTCCCTCCCTAATCTCCAGTCTCACTCCATAATCTCCAGTCTCACTCCCTGATCTCCAGCCTCTCAAACCCCTTATCTCAGTCTCACTCCCTAATCTCCAGCCTCCCTCCCTAATCTCCAGTACTCCCTGATCCCCAGTCTCTCCCTCCCTAATCTCCAGCCTCTCACTCCCTAATCTCCAGCCTCCCTCCCTAATCTCCAGTCTCACTCCCTGATCTCCAGCCTCACACCCTGATCTCCAGCCTCTCACTCCCTCATCTCCAACCTCACTCCCTGATCTCCAGTCTCACTCCCTGATCTCCAACCTCACTCCCTGATC
>NC_057716.1:105810813-105811770 GCF_004010195.1 Chiloscyllium plagiosum
TCTCCCTGATCTCCAGCCTCACTCCCTGATCTCCAGCCTCACACCCTGATCTCCAGCCTCTCACTTCCTCATCTCCAACCTCACTCCCTGATCTCCAGTCTCACTCCCTGATCTCCAACCTCACTCCCTAACCTCCAGTCTCACTCACTGATCTCCAGTCTCACTCCCTGATCTCCAGTCTCACTCCCTAATCTCCAGTCTCACTCTCTGATCTCCAGTCTCACTCCCTGAACTCCAACCTCACTCCCTGATCTCCAGTCTCACTCCCTGATCCCCAGTCTCACTCCCTGATCTCCAATCTCACTCCCTGATCTCCAGTCTCACTCCCTGATCTCCAGTCTCACGCCCTGGTATCCAGTCTCACTCCATAATCTCCAGTCTCCCTTCCCGATCTCCAGTCTCATGCCCTGATCTCCAGTCTCACTCCCTGATCTCCAGTCTCTCTCCCTGATCCCCAGTCTCACTCACTGATCTCCAGTCTCACTCCCTAATCTCCAGTCTCACTCCCTGATCTCCAGTCTCACTCCCTAATCTCCAGTCTCACTCCCTAATCTCCAGTCTCACTCCCTAATCTCCAGTCTCACTCCCTAATCTCCAGTCTCACTCCCTAATCTCCAGTCTCACTCCCTAATCTCCAGTCTCACTCCCTAATCTCCAGTCTCACTCCCTAATCTCCAGTCTCACTCCCTAATCTCCAGTCTCACTCCCTAATCTCCAGTCTCACTCCCTAATCTCCAGTCTCACTCCCTAATCTCCAGTCTCACTCCCTAATCTCCAGTCTCACTCCCTAATCTCCAGTCTCACTCCCTAATCTCCAGTCTCACTCCCTAATCTCCAGTCTCACTCCCTAATCTCCAGTCTCACTCCCTAATCTCCAGTCTCACTCCCTAATCTCCAGTCTCACTCCCTAATCTCCAGTCTCACTCCCTAATCTCCAGTCTCACTCCCTGATCTCCA
>NC_057716.1:105812305-105821771 GCF_004010195.1 Chiloscyllium plagiosum
TCGTTAGTAATGAAATCTAAGCTTTGACAAAGGGTCAGTTAGACTCGAAATGTCAGCTCTTTTCTCTCTTTACAGATGCTGCCAGATCTGCTGAGATTTTCCAGCATTTTCTCTTTTGGTTTCAGATTCCAGCATCCGCAGTAATTTGCTTTTATATATGAATGAGGGAGGGGCTGAATGGCCTACTGCTGCCCCAGTGTGTCAGTGGGATGGAATTTCAGGATGACGGTTGGGGGGGGAGCAGGAGGAGGAACTGGGAAAATGGGTGAAGGTGGTACAGGAGGGAGAGCACTGACACAGAGAGGACAGAGTCAAACTTTAAGATGTGGGAAAAACACTTATGTGAAATCGGGATCAGGAGCTGTACATCCTTTCAGGTCAATACCTCACTGTTGCCACTAGGCAGCGCAAGAGTTCCACCGACTGCTCTCCAATCTCCATCTGCTCCCAAGTGGGCATTGTCACATTCTGAGGGGTCATTCCCAAAGCTGGTTCCAGGGGAGTCACAGTCTGATTCTTGAAAATTCACAGAGATCACATAGAGCCGGGATTTCAAACAGTTTTCCATTTATTAATCTCCTTCTCTCCACACAATTCCCCCTTCATTTGCTTCCCCAACACTCTGCAATTATTACCAATGATTAAAGTCAGCCCTTCTTAACTTTGCAATCATTTACATTTCCATTCCCAGACAGGTAAGGACACAGCCTTTGGGGGGGTTGGGTGGCAACAATTAACCCAATCTGGGGCAAAGGCAGGAGGGTGGAGCGAGGTCGTGACACTGGTTAGAAGGGGCATTGCATGCTCAATGGGCCAAATGGCCTCCTCCTGCACAACAATAATTCTATGATTCTGGGATAGCAAGAGGCCAGAATTAGAACATCTGGACACCTGGAGGAGGGTATGGGCTGGAGGGGGTGACAGAGATAGGGAGGGGGTGACAGAGATAGGGAGGGTGTGTGGGGGCCTTGAGGGGTTGACAGGGATAGGGGGTGCATTGCCTGGAGTTCTGTAAAACTGCCTGACGACAGCTCTCGGATTGGTCATTCGATTGTAATTGTAGAACACTTAAGCCACTGCCCCTGCTGGCTCCCTGGGGCGTGAGTGAGAGGCTGGAAAACTCAGTAAACCTTAAAATAAAGAATTCTAACAGGTCTTTTGCTGGGTCCATTGGAGCACCTTATATTCCCCTGCTCCCTTCGTTAAACCTCCTGCCATTCCCTTTCCTACCCAGAGGGCAGTGGAGGCCCAGTCTCTGGATTCATTTAAGAAAGAGTTGGATAGAGCTCTCAAGGATAGTGGGATCAAGGGTTATGGGGATAAGGCAGGAACAGGATACTGATTAAGGATGATCAGCCATGATCATATTGAATGGTGGTGCACGCTTGAAGGGCAGAATGGCCTACTCCTGCACCTATTGTCTATTGTCACATTGTGACCCTCTCTGTGTCAAAAGGATGTTGTGGGGATGCCAGAGGTTGGGAACAGAAAGTAGGGCCCAACCTGTTGAGGTAAATCTACATTTTCAATCAATATCATCACTCCAACGCTGTGCCTGGGATCTTACTGTGCACCATTTCTGACCTGAAACCACTGGCTGCACCTGATTGATACCTCATTGACAGTAATGGGCTCTGGGATGTTCTGATGTTGCTAAGGTGCTTTTGAAAGGCAGGATTGTTCCTGCTTGTTATAGTGGACCCAAGGATCACCAGACGTAATCTTTCTGATAATAAAAGGGACTGTTTATGGTGGGGGTTCACACGTTTCCAGCTCCAGGAAGATCAATCTGAGCACACTTTGAAAACATTTCCCAACAAACGAGGATTCTCACTGGCTCCTCGCAACACAGCCACAAACAGGAGAGCTCTCAACGTCAGCCCGCAGAGACTGGGCCCAGACACTCACCGACACACAGCACAGCCTTCCTAGCAGCAAAAACATTGAAGAAGCTAGACTTAGAGAAGCCCAGGGATTTCAGAGGGTGTAGGGGCTGGAAGGGGTTACAGAGATAGGGAGGAGGTGTAGGGGCTGGAGAGGGTGACAGAGATAGGGAGGAGGTGTAGGCGCTGTTGGAGGTTATAGAGATTTTAAAAGTTAGTATAAAATGGGGGTACAATTTTATGGGCGGGATGAGGAGCAGAGGGATCTGGGTGTTTATGTGCACAGATCATTGAAGGTGGCAGGACAGGGGAGAGAGTAGTTAATAAAGCACACAGTGTTCTCAACTTTATTAATAGGAGCATAGAATATAAGAGCAAGGAGATGATGCTGGACTTGTACAATACCCTTGTTCGACCTCAGCTGGAGTAATTATACAGTTGTGAGTACCACATTACAGGAAAGCTGTGAGTGCACTGGAGAGAGTGCAGAGCAAAATACAGTAATGAGAACTGGGTAACCATGCTCGTTTGAACAGCCAGTACAGGCACAATGGGCCAAATGGCCTCTTTCTGCTTTGTGATTCTGGGATCAGTAACAACATGGTTGACTCTGAACTGCCAATAGAAATATCCCTGGTGAGACGCTCAGCTCAAGGAGCTGTTAGGAACAGTCAATAAATACTGACCGGAACCACATCCCATGAGAAGTGAAGCAGAGATCAGATTCCGAAAGACCGGTGAGCCTTACGTCTGTTGTAGGAAAGGTTTTGGAAAGGATTATAAGAGATAAGATTTATAATCATCTAGCAAGCAACAATTTGATTTCAGATAATCAACATGGTTTCGTCAAGGGCAGGTGATGTCTCACAAATCTCATTGAGGTTTTTGAGAAGGTGACCAAGCATGTAGATGAGGTTAGGGCAGTTGATGTTGTGTACATGGACTTCAGTACAGCCATGAGGTTCCACATGGTAGGCTGTTGGAGAAAACACAGAGACATGGGATTGAGGGTGAGTTAGCAGTTTGGATTAGAAACTGGCTTTCTGAAAGAAGGCAGCGAGTGCTGGTTGATGGAAAATATTCAGCCTGGAGTCCGGTTCCTAGTGGTTGCCACAAGGATCTGTTTTGGGACCACTGCTGTTTGTCATTTTTATAAATGACTTAGACACAGGCATAGGTGGATGGATTAGTAAGTTTGCAGATGACACTAAAGTCGGTGGAGTAGCAGACAGTTTGGAAGAATGTTACAGATTGCAGGGGGACTTGGATAAACTGCAGATTTGGGTTGAGAGGTGGCAAATGGAGTTCAATGCAGCTAAATGTGAGGTGATGCACTTTGGGAAGAATAACAGGAAAGCAGAGTACTCGGTCAATGGAAAGATTCTTGGTAGTGTGGATGTGCAGAGGGATCTTGGAGTCCATGTACAGAGATCCCTGAAAGTTGCCATCCAGGTGGATAGTGCTGTTAAGAAGGCATACGGTGTGTTAGGTTTCATTGGTGGAGGGATTGAGTTCCGGAGCCACAACATCATGCTCTAACTGTACAAAACGCTGGTGCGGCCACACTTGGAATATTGTGTACAGTTCTGGTCCTCATATTTTGGGAAGGATGTGGAAGCATTAGAAAAGGTGCAGAGGAGATTTACCAGGATGTTGCCTGGTCTGGAGCGAAGGTCTTATGAGGAAAGGCTGAGAGACTTGGCTCTGTTCTCATTGGAAAGAAGGCTAAGAGGGGATTTGATAAAGAGATACAAGATGATCAGAGGATTAGATTGGGTAGACAGTGACATTTTCCTAGGATGATGGTGTCAGTTTGTACGAGGGGGCATAACTACAAATTGAGGGGTGATAGATTCAAGACAGATGTCAGAGGCAGGTTCTTTACGCAGAGAGTGGTTTGGGCGTGGAATGCCCTGCCTGCCAATGTAGTCAACTCAACCACATTAGGGAGATTTAAACAATCCTTGGATAAGCACATGGATGATTTTGGGATGGTGTAGGGGGACGAGCTGAGCATAGTGGGTGGCACGGTGGCACAGTAGTTAGCACTGCTGCCTCACAGCGCCAGAGACCCAGGTTCAATTCCCGACTCAGGCGACTGACTGTGTGGAATTTGCACATTCTCCCCTTGTCTGCGTGGGTTTCCTCCGGGTGCTCCAGTTTCCTCCCACAGTCCAAAGATGTGCAGGTCAGGTGAATTGGCCATGCTAAATTGCCCATAGTGTTAGGTAAGAGGTAAAGGTAGGGGTATGGGTGGGTTACACTTCGGCGAGTCGGTGTGGACTTGTTGGGCCGAAGGGCCTGTTTCCACACTGTAAGTAATCTAATCTAATCTAGTTCACAGGTCGGTGCAACATCGAGGGCCGAAGGGCCAGTTCTGCACTGTATTGTTCTATGTGCTGTATTCCCAGTTATCCAGAGTGGCATGCTTTAAGTGATCCCTGAGTAAGATGAAATCTGAGAGTTCATCACCTCAGGTCACACGCTATAATATGGTGATGATATCATGAGTAAGTCTCTTAAAGGCACATTGACGTACACTCTGTCAGCCAATTAATGTCAGAGTTGGTGGGGGGAATGCTGGGAAAACGTGGCAGAATGTCCAATGCACACCCACCTCCAGTGGACTGACCAAACAAGGAGGTCAATTTATTCATAAAAGCATAAAAACATAGAAGATATGAGCAGGAGGAGACAATTCGACCCTTCTAGCCTGTTCTGCCATTCATTACAGACATGGCTGACCATCCAATGCGATAGCCGAATCCTGCTTTCTCCCCTTAACCCTTGATCCCATTCTCCCCAACTGTTAAGTCTAGCTGCCTCTTGAATACATTCAATGTTTTGGCACCAACTCCTTCCTGTGGTAAGGAATTCCACAGGCTCCCCACTCTTTGGGTGAAGAAATGTCTCTCATCTCTGTCCTAAATGGTCCATTCCGAATCCTCAGACTGACCTCCGGTTCCGGACACACCCACCATCGGGAACATCCTCCCTGCATCCACCCTGTCTAGTCCTGTTAGCATTTGATAAGTGTCTGAGATCCCCCTCAAATCTGAGCAAAAACAATCCTGACCTAGTCAATCTCTCCTCATACGTCAGTCCCACCATCCCCGGGATCAGCCTGGTAAACCTCAGCTGCACTCCCTTGAGAGCAAGAGCATCCTTCCTCAGAAACGGATTCCAAAACTGCACCCAATACTCTAGTGTGGCCTCACCAAGGCCTTGTATAACTGCAGCAACACATCCCTGCTCCTGTTCCGTGCTGGTCTGCCATTGGTATCCGAAGGGCTGCCTCACTGGCTGTGAAACCTCACTACATGTTCCGTGACGCAATGATGGGCCCAAGGGCAGAAAGAGACTGTGATCCTGTCCACAAATAGCCCCGGAGGGGGCTTCACCTTCACCCCAATGTCTAGATTAGAGTGGTGCTGGAAAAGCACAGCAGTTCAGGTAGAATCTGAGGAGCAGTAAAATCGACGTTTCAGGCAAAAGTCCTTCATCAGGCCCATACTGGCCTGAGGACACTTCACCTCAGACACTGACTGGAGGAGACAGAAGGGCTCCACTCTATTGAGGTTCCCTCGGCTCAGCTCCCTCCCTCAGGGTTTCACCCTGTGTCTCAGAGCCCATCAACAATGGGGTCATTACATTTTCTTGAAACTGATGCTCATGCATAGGACCCTGCCGTCTGTAGGGATGAGAAAGACACCCAGGCATTTTCCAACTGGGGAGACACCTTAACCCTGGTGCGATCCCTATGGCAATGCATGGACCACTCTGAATTGAAATGTGTTTTGTGAACTTATTCCAAAACGTTTTAGCAATAAGCTCAGAGTCATCATCATCACTGAGACTTGTTTGGAAACTTTAGATTCACACGCAGATCTCAAACTTCAACAGTCCCCAGACTGAGATTTGAACCTGTGACCCAGGAGTTTCGGCTGGCTGCTGGATTATTACATTATTGCTCTACCATGACCAGCTCACAGGGAGCATTAATCTGCCCTAGGGTTCAGTTACAGCGTTTGCCGAAGCAGAGTTACTGAATTGCAAAGTCACTTTGCACCTCTGGTTTTCTCTCTCATTTCTGTGTCATGTTGTGATTTTAATACCCAGTCCAGAAACTAGAGCATAAAATCAAGGCTGCCTCTCTCCATACTGCACTGAGGGAGTGCCACTCTGTCATAGGAACAGGAGCAGGCCATTCAGCCCTTGATCCTGCTCCACCATTCAATAAGACCCTGGCTGGCCAGTGACCTATCGCCATATATCTATCTTGGACCTACATACCTTGATACCCTTGCTTAATAAAAAACATTGTCTGGCTATGTGCGTGGGAAATCATATCTTATAAACTTGATTGAGTTTTTTGAAGAAGTAACAAAGAAGATTGATGAGGGCAGAGCAGTAGATGTGATCTATATGGACTTCAGTAAGGCGTTCGACAAGGTTCACCATGGGAGACTGATTAGCAAGGTTAGATCTCACGGAAAACAGGGAGAACTAGCCATTTGGATACAGAACTGGCTCAAAGGTAGAAGACAGAGGATGGTGGTGGTCAAGGGTTGTTTTTCAGACTGGAGGCCTGTGACCAGTGGAGTGCCGCAAGGATCGGTGCACTTAATGGTAAGGTCCTAGGGAGTGTTGCTGAACAAAGAGACCTTGGAGCGAAGGTTCATAGCTCCTTGAAAGTGGAGTTGCAGGTAGATAGAATAGTGAAGAAGGTGTTTGGTATGCTTTCCTTTATTGGTCAGAGTACTGAGTACAGGAGTTGGGAGGTCATGTTGCAGCTATACAGGACATTGGTTCTGCCACTTTTGGAAGACTGTGTGCAATTCTGGTCTCCCTCCTATCAGAAGAATGTTATGAAACTTGAAAGGGTTCAGAAAAGATTTACAAGGATGTTGCCAGGATTGGAGGGATGGAGCAACAGGGAGAGGCTGAACAGGCTGGGGCTGTTTTCCCTGGAGCTGAGGGGTGACCTTATAGAGGTTTATAAAATCATGAAGGACATGGATAGGGTAAATAGACAAAGTCTCTTCCCTGGGGTCGGGGAGTCCAGAACTAGAGGGCAT
Source organism: Chiloscyllium plagiosum (assembly GCF_004010195.1). Taxonomy (NCBI): domain Eukaryota; kingdom Metazoa; phylum Chordata; class Chondrichthyes; order Orectolobiformes; family Hemiscylliidae; genus Chiloscyllium; species Chiloscyllium plagiosum. The sequence goes on from NC_057716.1 coordinate 105,819,267, forward strand.
AGGTTTAGGGTGAGAGGGGAAGGGTATAAAAGGGATCTGAGGAGCAACTTTTTCACACAGAGTGTGGTGCTTGTATAGAAAGGGCTGCCAGAGGAAGTGGTGGAAGCTGATACAATTTAAAAGGTATCTGGATGGGTATATGATTGGAAGGTTCAGCAGGATATGGGCCATTAATTTAGGTTAATTTAGGATATCTGGTCGGCATGGACGAGTTGGACTGAAGAGTCTGTTTCTGTGCTATACATCTCTATGACTCTATACTTTTTTTAAAAAACATGGAATCAATCACCATGGAAACACATTGATTGTTGTAAAAATCCATCTGGTTCACTAATGTCCTTTAGGGGAGGAAACTGCCTTCCTTATCTGGTCTGGCCTACATTTGACCCCAGACCCACAGCAGTGTGTTTTACTCTAAATTATTTACATTAGGGACGGGTAAGAGATGCTGGCTCAGCCAGTGATGTCCACATCCTGTGAATGAATAAAATAAAATGTGTGTCTGTGGGTGAGACAGTATGTCTGTCCTTGTCTGTGTGAGAGAGGCTGTGTTTGTGGTGAGGTGGTGTGGGTTTAAGGAGGCGTGAAATGGTTAAGTTGCCTGTTATCACAATAGGAGAATTGATCTGGAGCAGTTTGACGTCACTGTGATTGATCTGTGTGTGTATATAATTTATCACCTACAAGAGAGGGTGTGCAGCACACGGGAATATTGCAAGAGGCTGGTGTTTCAAAGAGGCAACTAGGCCTGTATTTATCTCTCTCCCCCGGTAATCTGTATAGCTGCTGAATTTGTACTCTGTCTGCCTTTCTGCATCAGCCGAAGTGTCCCGCACAATTGAGACTGACAGAGGGAGACTAGAGAGAAAATTATTTGTTTTGTTGATTTCGAAACGCGGATTGCTGTCAGCACGGAGGAGAGGCTGTCCTGATTGGAAGTGTTTACACACACACTCAGACGGACAGAGACATACACGCATACAGACAGGGACATATAAAGACACACAGAGACAGACTCACACAGACAGACATACAAGGATACACACAGAGACAGATGTACACAGACACAAACATATACAGACACAAAGCTACACACATAAACATCTACACGGCCATGAGTTCAGTACAAATTAAACCTGTAGGACTATAACCTGGTGTTGTGTGATTTTTAACGTCATAAAGATAGTTAGTCTGATATTGAATTTTCCAAAACTTGACACACACACACACACACAAATACACACAAACATAGGCAGACATTGACGCAGAGGAATAAACACATTGGCAATGAGATAGGCAGAAACAGTGAGATGCATACACAGCAATACACAGTAGCACACACAGAGACGCAGAGAGATACATAAACAAATACGAACAGACTGGCATAAAGGCACACACAGACACACACGGAGAGAGACGCACAGACACATGCACAGCGGGCTGAAATAGCAAAAATGCAAGGAGGGTTGTTTAGTTGCTCTATCCAGTAGCTGCCAGTCAGGAGGCTGAGGCTGGAAGAATTATCGTCAGGCAGTTGCTGAATGATCAGGCAGAACCGGTCGCATCAGCAAGAGACCCTGAGCCAGGCTGGGAACATGAAAAAAATCTGGTCAAAAAAACGGCTTCAGGTAAGAGACAGAGAGAGATGTAAATGGTGCTGAATATCAGAGAGATTAAGAACTGTGTGTCTGTGTGTGTGAGACTGTAGGTGTATGTGTGTGTGTTGAGGAGAAGGGGAGCCTGAGGCACAGAATACTTCACCCCAGGCAGAGAGACAGTTGTTGCTGGTGCGGGACTCAGTTTAATAGCGTTAAAGGGGGATTAGCTGGGGATGCTGGGTGTGAGGGGGGATATAGGGAATTGTCCTTGCATGGTCGGAATCCCCCTCCCTTCTCCCTCTTCCCCAGTGTGATAGGGTACGTTACAGGAAGGATCCCAGAGCTCCATGGAAAATGCTGGAAATAAAGCTCAGGGCCCAGGACCCTGGAGGGTCTGTTAGTAACTCAGGCCCCAGGATTCTGGGAGGGTCTGTTAGTAACTCAGGGCCCAGGACCCCGGGGAGGGTCTGTTAGTAACTCAGGCCCCAGGACCCCGGGGAGAGTCTGTTAGTAACTCAGGGCCCAGGATCCTGGGAGGGTCTGTTAGTAACTCAGGGCCCAGGATTCTGGGAGGGTCTGTTACCACGTCATGATGCAATTTTAGAAAAAGCTGCTGTTTCCCCGGGGACCAAGCCCTGGTCTGGGGAATTCTCTCACCTCCCTCCTCCCCCTCAACTCTCACCTCCCTCCTCCCCTCACCTCTTAACCCCCTCCTGCCCCTCACTTTACCCCTTCCTCCCTCTCACCTCTTACTCCTCATTCACCTCCTCATGTCCTACTTCCTCCCCTCCCCTCACCTCCTACTACCTCCTCCTCTCCTCTACGTTCTCCCTCCTCTCTCCTCAATCCCTCTCCTTCATTCGCTCAGCTCTCACCCCTCCCCCTTCACTCCTCCTCCCCTCCTCCC
>NC_057716.1:105822298-105825230 GCF_004010195.1 Chiloscyllium plagiosum
TCTGTTGTTTCTCTTTCTCTTTCCAAAATCTCCATCTCCCTCCATCCCTCCCTGTAAACCCCCCCACTCCCTCTCCAACCACGCATTCTCCTCAATCCTTCCCTCCAGTCCGTCCTCCCATCCTCCTCCTTCCCCTTCACCAAACCCCTATCCCTCTATCCCTCCCTCCCTCCATCCCTCAATCTCCTTCTTTCACCCTCTGTTGTACTCATTCTATTCCAGTCCCGTGCTCCCCCCTTCCCTGGCCAGGCTAAATTTGCAGATGGATTAATGACTGATCAGTTGGGTGAATTGGACATTGTGGATTGGCCGGTTGTAAATGTGGGGGTGGTGGGGAGGCCCGTGTTGCTGAAGTGATTCCCTCACCTCAATCATGACCTCTCCCCGTAGCCCCCGAGAGAAACTCTTTGACTGTTCCCACGGATGGAATTAATGAGGCAGGGTGTAATGTAGTTAGCCAGCAGTGAAGTGTTAACACCTTACTGAGCATGACGATCCTCTCCTCCCCGTTCCGATTAGTCATTTCTCCTTTACACAATATCATTCAGGCGGAGAGGAAAACCATCCCCTCCTGTCTGTGCCTGAGTGGGTTGAAGGAGCCCAATGGCCTCCTGCTGTACTGGAATAATTGTGTAGTTCTGGGTAATGGCTGAGTGGGTATGCAAACCATTCAGTGAGTTGAGAGAGTTGATTGAGTGCTGTCCTTCCTCACGTTTACATGGAAGATAGGAGCAGGAGTAGGCCATTCGGCCTTTCGAGCCTGTTCCAACATCCAATACGATCCTGGCTGTTCATTCAGCTCAATACCCCAATCCCAGTTTCCCTCCATATCACTTGATCCCTTTAGCCATAAGATCAGAATCTACCTCCTGTGGTAGTGAATTCACCAGGCTCCCCACTCTCTGGGTGAAGACATTTCTCCTCATCTCAGTCCTAAAAGGTTTACCCCTTATCCTTAAACTATGACCCCCTGGTTCTGGACTTCCTCATCATTGGGGATATTTGTAGGGCGGCATGGTGGCTCAGTGGTTAGCACTACTGCTTCACAGCACCAGGGTCCCAGGTTCGATTCCAGCCTTGCGTGACTGTCTGTGTGGAGTTTGCACATTCTCCCCGTGTCTGTATGGGTTTCCCCCCACAGTCCAAAGATGTGCAGGTTAGGTGAATTGGCCATGCTAAATTGCCTGTAGTGTTAGTGTTAGGAGGGAAATGGGTCTGGGTGGGTTACTCTTTGGAGAGTCGGTGTGGACCAGTTTGGCTGAAGGGCCTGTCTCCACATTGTAAGGAATCTAATCTAACCAGTCTCATCCTGTTAGAATTTTATAGGCTTCTATGAAATCCCTCATTTTTCTAAATTCCAATGAATACAATTCTAACTGACTCATTCTCTCCTCATACATCTGTCCTGCCATCTCAGGAACCAACCTGGTAAACTTTCACTGCACTTCCTTGATAGCAAGAACATACTTCCTCAGATAAGGAAACCAAAACTGCACATAGTATTCTAGGTGTGATCTGACCAAAGCCTTGTATAATTGGAGCAAGACATTCTTGTTCCTATACTTGAACCTTCTTGCTATGAAAGCCAACATGCAGTTTGCCTTCTTTATTGCCTGCTGCACCTGCACACTTAGTTTCAGTGACTGGTGGACAAGGACAATCAGGTCTCATAGAACATAGAACAGTCCAGCACAGTACAGGCCCTTCGGCCCTCAATGTTGTGCTAACCTCTTATCCTACTCTAAGGTCAAACTACCCTACATACTTTTCATTTAACTATCATCCATGTGACTATCCAAGACTCACTTATATGTCCCTAATGTATCTGACTCTCCTCCCACTGCTGGGAGTGTATTCCACACACCCACCACTCTCTGTGTAAAGAACTGACCTCTGACATCTCCCCTAAACCTCCCTCTAATTACCTTAAAATCATACCCCCTCATGACAGACATTTCTGCCCTGGGAAAAAGTCTCTGGCTATCCACTCTATCTATGCCTCTCATTCATCTTATGTACCTCTATCAAGTCACCTCTCACCCTTCTTCACTCCAAAGAGAAAAGCCCTAGCTCCCTCAACCTTTCTTCATAAGACATGCCCTCCAGTCCAGGCAGCATCCTGGTAAATCTCCTCTGCACCCTCTCTAAAATTTCCAAAATCTTCCTATAATGAGGTGACCAGAACTGAACACAATACTCCAAGTGTGATCTAACCAGGGCTTTGTAGAGCTGCAGCATAACCCCGCGGCTCTTAAACTCAACCCCCCTGCTAATGAAAGCCAACACATCATACGCCTTCTTAACAACCCTATCAACCCTATGGAAATGGACCCCAAGATCCTCTGTTCCTCCACACTGCCAAGAATCCTGCCTTTAACCCTGTAATCTGTATTCAAATTTCCCAGGTTAAACTCCATCTGCCACTTCTCAGCCCAACTCTGCATCCTGTCAATGTCCCGTTGCACCTTCAACAGCCCTCCACATTCCCCTCTCTCAACTTATAACCATTCAAATTATAAACTTCCTTCCTATTCTCGCTTGCTGATATTTACCTACTTGGTATTGTATCTGCCATGTGAACATTTCTTAGACAAAGGCCAATGCCCTGGCGACAGATGGAATCCTGAACCTTGACCTGACTGATTGAGGTTCAAAGGTCATTTATGCGCCAATTGCTGAGTTGAACATTGGAGGATTCCAGCCACAGTCGGGCTGGATATTGGGAATGGGGTTAGGGGAGGGTAGAGAGGTGGTGAGGGGCTTGCAGAGGGTTGGGGACTGTTAGGGACGGTAAAGGCTGGGTTGTGCTGGGGAAGGTCAAGGGGAGTGAAGTTGAGGTGGTTAAGTAGACCTGAGGGAAGGGGTAGTGCAGGGAGGTGTGTTGGAGTCAGGTGTCAGGGTTACAGGGGGTGAGGTTTGTGGAACGGGTTGT
>NC_057716.1:105827709-105830710 GCF_004010195.1 Chiloscyllium plagiosum
GGGTGAGGTGTGAGGAGTGAGGGGGTGTTGGGGGTGAGAGGATGAGGTGTGGGGTGTGAGGGGGTTTGGGGGGTGAGGTGTGAGACGAATGAGAGTGATACTGAGGCGGGTGAATCCTTGAAGCTGATTGGTGAGAGTGAGACCCCCCCTCCATGCTCTGGGTAAACAAGACAAGGACTGACAAAGGTCACCAAAATGAACAGGGTGATTCAGACACATTGTATTGGGCTGTTCTCTGTTTAATTTAATTTTATCCCCTTCTCACATTTGACTCAGAGGCTGAGTTATTTATTTGTGAGTGTTACATATGGTTATGATGAATCATCAAGTGACACAACACAGGAGGAGGCCATTCAGCTTCTTGTGCATATGCTGGCTCTCTGAAAGATCAATTCAATTAGTCTCCAAACCCCCATCCACGATCTTACATTAGCTTCTTCGAAGCATTGGTCTAATTGCCCTGTTTGAAAGTTCCTGTGGAATCTACTCTCTCCGGCAGCACCTCCCAGAACATAGCAACTCGTCAAAAATAGCTCTTTGTTTTCTCCCTGGTTCATTTTCCAATCACTTTAAATCTGTGTCTTATGCTTACTCGTGAGGATTACGGAAACAGTTCCTTTTTATTTAATCTATCACACCCCTTTATAATTTAGAGTTGAGTGTGTTGCTGGAAAAGCACAGCAGGTTAGGCAGCATCCAAGGAGCAGGGAAATCGACGTTTCAGACAAAAGCCCTTCATCAGGAATAAATCCTCAGATGCTGCCTGACCTGCTGTGCTTTTCCAGCACCACCCTCTCGACTCTGACCTCCAGCATCTGCAGTCCTCCCGTTCTCCCTTTGCAATTCTGAATGCCTCCCCTGAACCGTCCTTGTTCTAAGGGGAACAAACCCACTTTCTGCACTCTCTCCACGTTCACTGAGCTGCTCCCTGTTCACTGCTCCCATTTGGGTAAATGTCACTCTGCAGTCTCTCTAAGTGTCCAGACATCCTTTGTAAGGAGTGGGGCCCAGAGCTGACCACAACGGTGATGCTTAACAGGACCCAAGCACTGTTTGTTCTTCAGGCTTTCAGAATCACATCTTTGCTTTTGTGTTCTGTGGCCTCCATTAATTGTAGGCACTTTATTTAAGAAGGATGTTAAAGCCTGGAGAGTGTAAAGGAGATTTACTGAAATGATCCCAGGATTGAGGGATTTTAGATATAGGGAAAGATTGGGCTTATTCTCCTTGGAGCAGGGAAGATTAAGATGTAGCCATATTGAGGTGTTCAAAATTACCAACAGTATTGACAGAGTAAAGAAGGATATTCTGTCTCCAGTGGTTGGTATGTCAGTAACTAGGGGTCACACTTTCAAGATTGTCAGTGAGAGGGCTGGCACTGAGACGGGGAGAAACTCTTTTCCTTGGAGAGTGATTAGGATTTGGAAGCCGCTGCCTGGGAGACTGGGAGAGGCAGATTCCACAGGAGGTTTCAAAAAAGAGCTGGAGATATATTTGAAAGGGATGAACTTTTAGGTTTACAGAGAGAGGGCTGGAGTGCAGGAGTAGCGGGGTAGCTCTTTCAGGAGCTGGTACAGACACGATGGGCCGAATGGCCTCCTTCCATCCTGTTAAATTCTTTGATTCTTTTAAAAACACAGGGATCCCATTGACTTTTCCATCTCCTTGGCCTGCCACCATTAAAGATCTGTCTTCATGTACTCTCGGGCCTCTCGGTTCCCACTGAAGGATCAATTAATTTCTCCAATGAATAGCGAGAAGATCAAAGCTATTGTCATGAGACTTTGACGCAGCCTCCCTGCCCAGTCACTGACTGTGTCTCTCCCACTGGCACCAGCCTGACTCTGAACCAGACTCTGCCTGGCACCTTGTGCCACATTGAGTTTGGCGAGGTGCTCCCAACCTCACTCCTGCAGCATTACTGAGAGCCACCTATTTCTACCATCACCCCACTCCACCCCACCACCTCGCTCCTGTGCTGCCGAAAGACTCATCTGTGTCTCTGTCACCTCCAAACTCCGCTATCCTAATCTGGTCTCCAACATTCTAGCTTCACGAAACTAGACATCATCCAAAATTCTGGACTCTGTGCCCGAGCATCCCTGTGCTCACTGACCTACACTGGCTCCCAGTTAAAGTCTATGCAGTAATGTTCTGGAGAATTGGGTTCAAATCCTGTTCATGGATTCAGTTTAAACGAAAACCTAGAATTAAGACTTCAATAATGAGCACCGTTTTAAAAATTCATGGGATGAGGGTGTCACCGGCTGAGCGTGGCATTTATTGCCTAGCCCAGAGGGTGGTTAGGAGTCAACCACATTGCTGTGGGTCTGGAGTCACATGTAGGCCAGACCAGGTGAGGATGGCAGATTTCCTTTCCTAAAGGACATTAGTGAGCCAGATGGGTTTTCCCAACAATTGACAATGGATTCATGGTCATCATTAGACTCTTAATCCCCGTTTTTTTTTATAGAATTCAAATTCCACTGCTTGCTGTGGTGGGATTTGAGACTGGGTCCCCACAACATGAGCTGGGTCTCTGGATATACTGACTGGAGCATCGTCTCCCCCATGGCTATGATCAGGGGGAAAACCCATCTGGTTCATCAGTGTCCTTTATGGAAGGAAATCTGGTATCCATACTTAGTCTGACCTGCATGTGACTCCAGACTCACAGTAATATGTATTTAAATATTAAATGTCCTCAGTAATTAGGGATGGGTAATAAATGCTGGCCTAGCCCACAAATTGGGAAATAACTAAAAAAAGGCAACAAATGGTCTTGCTTTTCAAACTCCATCCTTTGAAAATGTCTCACTTCCCTCTTTATCTCTCTAACCTCCTCCAATTCCACATTGGTTTGAGAACTGTGCTCTCTAACCCTGCCTTCTGGACTCCTCCTGATTTCAGTTCCTCTCCCATTGACAGATGTATCCTCAGTTGCCTAGCAACTGGAGAAACTGGCATAGTTTCTCCTTCGAGCAAAGATCACACAAACAAG
>NC_057716.1:105831210-105909181 GCF_004010195.1 Chiloscyllium plagiosum
TTTGGTTCAGCTAAAACTGGTGCGGTGATTAATCCTCCTTTAAAATTCTCAAATGCCTCCTGGCATTGTTCTGTCCACGGCAATTCTGTGTTCTTCTTTAATAAATCCAACAGTGGTTACAATACAGTGGTTGTGGAAATTCCTCAAAGCCTTCGTCTTTGTGTTCCATGGGATCAACCTTCCATGGCCAATGTAGTGTCCCAAGAACGTCACCTCTGCTTTCGAGAAATCTGTTTTCTTTAAGTTTAATACCAAGTTTGCTTCTTGTAATCGTTCAACATGGTCTGCCAACTGTAACATGTGAGCTTTCAATCACTTGCTAAAGAACACTACATCATACAGATAAACTACACAATTTGTACATCTGGACACCACTCTGTTTCTGAGTCTTAAATGTGTCTGGAGCATTATTCATTCACATGACGTACTCTAACTTTTTTGTCATATCCGGTATCTTTACCAGATAGTTTAACTGACTCAACACTTCTTTTTTAATTTGAAAGGGGCAACTAAACCTGGCTTTGAAGGGTTTTCCTACCACTGGTGGCAATAATAACACGTCATCCCCACGGGAAATCGTCAAAGTTTCAGGGATTTTATCTGCCACCTGCTTAATTCCATGCTGTGTCCTCTTCAGGTGCTGTTTAGTTAACTCACCTACTCCATCTAATTTCTCCCTCACCTCAGATACAGAATCCAAGTGTGAGATCTCCGATTTCGGTCCTGTCAGTTTATAGTTAATTAATTTCAAAGGACCTCTCACTTCATAGACGATTATTAACTCAAAGGAAGTAAAGTGAGTAGATTTATTTGGGGCATCTCGAATGGCAAACAATATAATGAGACGCCTTTATTCCAATCATTCGGGTAAATCAGACAGTACGCCGTTAATATTGTCTGCAGCATCTGATGTCATATTTCCAAGACTCCCTGGAATTCGGATTGCGATGCACTTGATTTAAACTGCTGTGTGCCGAAGCTATCCAAGATGTCCTTAAACAGCTGAGCGGTTAAATGAGACCCTTGGTCTGACTGAATCACACTGCGTAGCCCACAGTGAGTAAAGAAAGCTACCAACTCCTCCACTCCCCTTTGGCCTTAACACACCGTAATGGAATTGCCTCTGGAAATATGGTGGACACGTCCATTATGATCAGCAGATATTGGTTTCCACTTTAATTTGGAAAGGGGAGCTACACAACTAATCATAACCCACGTGAAAGGTTCTTCGAATACAGGAATTGGCAACAAAGGTGCTGGTTTTAATACTGCCTGTGACGTACCTACCATTTGGCATCTATGACATGTACAACAAAAAATAACCACGTCCTTGTGCATTCCAGCCACTAGAAATGCTTTAGCCTGAGTCTTCCGTGCATCAACTCCTTTGGCTTTTTCTTTCGGTTTTCCTTCCTGTTGTAACTTATGCAGCTGAAAAGAGAGAGCCCAGTATCTGCTCCTCTAAATGTCTGAGTGGTACTGTGGAGTCCTTTGAAAAATCTTTGTCAATAATTTTCGACTGACTTGCAAAAACCAATAATTGGGAGTAGGTTCTTTTTTCAAATAATTTGTTAATAATAATAAATCCCTGAGCATTTTTCTTTTAATTCCCTGTTCCCTGGTCTTACTTTAGCTTCACCACCAAAAGGGGTGCCTCTCCTATCTTGGATCCTGCTCATTCATTCTCAAGAACAAACTGCATTCCTGGAACTGACACCCTGTCACTCAATCTCACTGTTACTTCCCCAACCTTGACTTGGCACTCCAACCTAATGTTAAACAGGAAATGCTTAATTTCTGTCCGCATTCCACAAATTATCATGCTGTTGAGTAACATGTCAGAAAGAGTGAAAATACTTCAATATCTTACTATTGGAGGCCGAGAGAAAGTGAGGACTGCAGATGCTGGATATCAGAGTTGAAAAGTGTAGGGCTGGAAAAGCACAGCAGGTCGGTAGCATCCGAGGGGCAGGAGAGTTGACGTTTCAGGCATAAGTCCTTCATCAGGAAAGTGGGGGGAAGGGAGGGAGAAGGGGGTTGAGAAATAAATAGGAGGGTGGGGATGGAGCTGTTTGGGAGGTAGCTTGGAAGGCAATAGGTAGATGCAGGTAGGGGGTGATGGTGACAGGTCAGAGACGAGGGTGAAGTGGATAGGTGGTAGGACATTTGGACCCCTCAAACTATACAGCATCAACGTTGACTCCACCAATTTCCAAATCTCCTCTCCCCAACCTCATCCCAGATCCAACCGTCCAACTTAGCACTGCGCTTTTGAACTGTTCTAACTGACCATCTTCCTTCTCATCCATCCACTCAAACTTCCCCTCAGACATATCACTGCCACTCCCACCTACATTTTCCTATCGCCCTCCCAGTGACCCTCCAGCCAGCCCAGCTCCTACTCTCGTATTTATCTTTCAGCCCTCTTGTCCCCCCGCCACATTCCTGACGATGGGTTTATGCCTGCTCTTCGGATGCTGCCTGATCTGTTGTGCCTTGCCAGCTCCTTGCTTCTCAACTATTAGATACTGAACAGATCCCGTATCTTGCAAAATTATAACTTCTTGTCCTCCCCCCACACCCCATTTTTTCTTAGTAAGGTTTATCTACGAAGGCAAATTCTTTATAGAGATCAGGCACTAACTCCATACACAGCCCCTGTCTAGGCTGTGCACTCTCCTGCTGCTCCTCGGCTCTACTTGGGTTCACGAATACCACTGGCCTAAACTATTTTACCACATCTTTTTCCAAAGTGTCTTCCTTCAACCCCCAGCACTGTGTGTCCCAGCTTACTGCAGTGAAAACAACTTTTTCCCAGTGCACTTCTTAAACCATCGGTACTGTAATTTTATGTGTTCCGCTCCGTTATAGTGAGAACACCTGAGGCTGTTCACCACATTTCAACCCCCTTGGGCTTCTTTTTCACCGATGGTAAACTATTGCCAGTGTGCTTTCCTCTATGTTTTGTAGTGTAGGATCTCCTCTTCTCCCAATTTATATCCCTCAACAGGACGAAAATCCTCCCAGAAGCTAAATTTCATCTCATGCACCAATGCATAGTTAACTGCCATTTCTGCTGCGCTTCTCACTTCTTGAACTTTCTGTTCATTCACATGAATTCCTACCGTCTCTGGAAGTGAGTCTTTAAACTCATCCAGCAGAATAATATCTCATCGGGCCTCACAGGCCTTATCCATTTTTAAGGCCTGCACACATTTATCAAAATGACTGCGGTTATTTCTTTCAAACTCAACATAACTCTGACCTGGTTCCGTCTCTATATTTCTGAACCACTGTCTATATTCTTCTCGTACCAATTCATATGCACTCAAAATAGCCTGTTTGTCATCTGCAACATTTCTTGCTCCCTCGTGTGACAGCACTGCACATACCTCTCAAACTGTGCCAACCATGTTAGTCTGAACTAGCATTACCCACATGTTCACTGGACACGCCATCTGCCGAGCCAATTTTGCAAATGAAATAAAAAAGGTTTTGGCATTTTTCTCACCGAAATATTGCAATGTATTAACACAATTGTATACATCCCTACGTTCTCCCTTCATCTTCATTCTGCTAATTTAACTTTCTTATCTAATTCCAAATTTATGAATTTCAAATACTCCCCATCTTCCTTTTTCCTCACTTTCTCTTTCGCTATCTTCTCTCTCTCTTTCTGTCTCTCTCTTTATCTTCTAACTCCAATTGCTCCATTTGCAATTTAAGTTTTTTCTAACTCGACTGCAGTTTCCTGCTTCTCTGATACACCAAAGTGCTTGACCAACTCCATTATGGTGACAGCTTTCCTTTTGTCCCTGGTGAAATCCAATTATAATCTACATGTTAATTGTAAAAGTATGCCGTTCCTATGTCGTTCTAAACTTTCTTGGCAAATATGTGAATCATCTTCAAACCTCAGAACCTCTTTAGTAATATTAAAACCATTTATTTTAATTTAACCATCCGCAAGGAAACAAAATTAAATGAATTTTGTCATCTGTTTTATTAGAAGTTCTAGGTCACTAACTGCCAAATGATGGAACCTGCTGGGACCTTTTGCATCCCATATCTTTTCAAATCTGTCCAACTCCTGTACGACAAGCCCTCAAACCATTATGATGGCGATATCGAACTGCCCTGTTAATTAACCACACACCCAGAAAAGCTCATCTCACCTCCTACCCTGTTAAAACATGAGTGACAGAGAAGTCCCAAATTCGACTATTAAGAGAAAAATAACCATTTCTAATTATGCAAGTTAGCTCGCTGAGCTTGAAGGTTTGTTTTCAGATGTTTCGTCACCATGACTAGGTAACATCATCAGTAAGAGTCTCTGGTGATGCACTGGTGGTATGTCTCGTCTTTCTATTTATAGGTCTTGGTTTCTTAAAGTGCGTGATGTCATTTCCAGGTTTTTGTTCAAGGGAAGGTAGATAGGATCTAAATTGATGTGTTTATTGATGTACTTCTGGCTAGAATGTCATTCTTCTAAGAACTTCCGTGCGTGGCTTTGTCCTAGGAAGTGTGTGTTGTCGCAGTCAACGTGGTGTCCTTTTTTGTCTGTATGTATGGAAACTAGTGATGTCTCTTGGTGGCTAGTTGGTGTTCATATATCCCGCTAGCACGACAACACACATTTCAGCAGAATGAGAGTTTGAAAATGGAAGTTTTTCCACATCAGAAACCAGGGTAGGTCACTGAGTGCAGGGCTGATGGGTGAATGGGTCTCAGTGAGAATTGGAGAACAGACAGCAGAACTGCATTGTAAATATTGCAGCTCGAAACTGCGTATTCATGTAGTGCTCTAGACCACAGCAGCAGGAGACGCAGACATGCATTCAACCACAACCTGTAACTTTCTGCCAGGGTAACGCCTCAGTCTGCCATTACCATCAACACCATCTATGGCTCAGTGACGAGTGTGGGTGAACATATCAGAGTCAGAATCACATGAACCTTAACCTGATGCTAACTCATTAAATCTACCGGACTTGACCTACAGATCTGATCGAAGCCCTGCAGTTCTGCCACAGTCAGTCATAAATGGTAATGGACGATTAAACAAATGACAAAGGAACGGGCTCCACAAACATCCCCATCCTAAATAATGGAACAATTCTGCACATCAGTGAAATAGAGAAGGATGTTTTATCTGCACCATCCTCTGCCAGAAGTGTTGAGTCGATGATACACCTCACCCTCATCATTATGCCAACAAAATCGCAGGTGCCATTCTTTAGCAGATGCGATTCACTGCCCGTGACATAGAGAAACAGCTGAACACAGTAGATACGACAAAGGCAATGAGCCCTGACCCCATTCCTGCTATGGGGCTGAAGGCTTGTGCTGCACGACAAGCCGTGTCCCTGGGGAAGCTGTTTCATTCCAGTTACAACTCTGACATCTCCACGGCAATGTGGAAAATTACTCAGTTATGTCCAAATCCCTAAGAGGGGAATAATTACAATCTGAACAATTACTACACCCTCAGTCCCATCTCGACAGTCAAATTGGTGGGAGTTCTTTTTGACAGAGCTGTCAAGCAGCACAGAAATAACCTGTTCAGTATGGTTTCAGATAGGTCCCCATGTCGAAATGGTGCTGCTGTGGATATGTCACTGGATTACCAGACCAGGCTAATGCTCTGGCAGCGGGTGGAAGTTAAAAACAATTAATAAAATATCGAGATCTAAAATCTGGTGTCAGTAACAGTGACCTTGAAGCCAATATGGATTGTAAACATAATTTCCTTCTCCAATGTATTTTTAGGAAGTGAATCTCCCGTGATTTCCTGGGCTGGCATAAAACTGACTCCAAAGACCCTGACATGTGATAAACATTTCAATGGTCTCTGAAACGGTCAATCAAGGCACTCATTTGTATCAAACTACTCCGAGGTCTTAAAGGATAAAACCGGACAAAACATCCGGCGTCAGCATCAGTGTCGGAAAAGGGCATGGGAACACAGTCTTGTCGACCCTGCAAAGACCTCTTTCCTAACATCTGAGAGCTTGTGACAACATTTACAGAGTTTTCCCACAGACTGCACAGAAACAGCGGGAAATGAGTAGGTCATACAACACATTGAGTGTCCCCCATTCTAGTTCATGGAAAAAATCTCCTCAATGCACTTACCCCAAACGATGCACATATCCGTTATTGTGACTAACCTTGGAAAACTATAATATATGAAGTGCAGTAGTACGTTTGGTCCACCGAGTTTGGTACCCAACTCAATGTAATGATGGTTTGCCTTTCATTTCCACACCGTACTCTGTTCTCCCACCATCCCTTTACTGTCTCTAAACCCTTATTTATAATCAGTGTCTTGGTTTCCATGGCGAGAGAATTCCCCATATTCACCAGTCAGTGAGTGCAGACATTTATTCTCATCTCAATGCAGAGTGGCCTGCCTGTACCTAATACAGTGGATCCTTGTTTTATAAGTCCCAGCCAGGGGAATTATCATCCCTGCTTCCAAACTGTCTCACCCTGTCAGAATTTTATATATTTCACTGAGATCTCCACTCATTTTCCTAAACCCCATGGAATACTGGCACAGTCACCCCAAACTCTGCTCCCACAACAAGCCCGTCATCCCAGAGATCAGTCTGGTCATCCTTCGCTGCTCTCCCTCAATGTCAGGTTTGTCCTTTATTAGGTACAGAGATCAAAACTGCCCACAATACTGCACAATGTTTGAGATCATGTCTCACCAAGGCCCTGTACAGCTACGTAAGACACCCTTTCTCCTGCGACTCAAATCCACCTGAAATGAAGATCAGCACACATTTATCTGCTTAACTGCTTTCTTTCCTGCAATATTGCTTTCAGTGACTGTTGTACAAGAAGATCCAGATCCTTTTCAATGTTATAGCTCCCCATTTGCTGGTTCTATATACACTGGTAAGCGTGGCAATGTCATTCCTAGTATTGACTCCTGGTTGCAGAACTCCCTGCGCTGCATGGGCCTCAGTGTTTTATGCAGAAGGAAACAACAAAAAGGAACATACGTCCCTTTCTAGATCAACATTTTTCATCTAATCCTTTTCAAATGGTAGGCTGCAAATTTATCATTTCCATCAAAGGGCACACCGTCACCTGTATCCACGTTGTTCCCCATCTGTCACGTATTTACCCATTCACTCCACTTGTCTTAGTCTTCTCGGTGTTTTTTTACATCCTCCTCACCTACTCACAATCCCACATCCCTTAGTGCTGTCAGCAAGCTGGGATATATTGTATCTGATTCCAGCAACCAAATGTTTAAAGGGCATTGTGAACAGCTGGACCCCAAGCAGCGATCCGTGTGACACCTCAGCAACATTCCTCTGTTAATTTCTATGTATTTACTTCGTGAACCTGGGTGTCACTGGCTGGGCCAGCATTTATTGCCTGTCCCTAGTTGCCCTTGAGAAGGTGATGGTGAGCTGCCTTGTTGAACACTGCAGTCCACTTGCTGTGATTGACCTCCAATGCCATTGGGGAGTGAATTCCAGGATTCTGAACCAGTGACTGTGAAGGAGCGGTGATATATTTCCAAGTCAGGATGGTGAATGTCTTGGAGAGGCACCTTAAGATGATGGCTACATCTGCAGCCCTTGTCCTTCTAGATAGACGTGGTCGTGATTTGGGATGGTGGTCTCTGAGGATCTTTGGTGAATCATTTCATTGCAGCGTGTAGATAGTAAAACACTGCTGCTGCTACTGAGCGTTGATGGTGGAGCATTGTAGATCAAGGGACAGTCAAACTGGTTGCTTTTTTCTGGATGGTATAAAGTTTCTTGAGTGTTGTTGGAACTGCATTCATCCAGACAAATTGGGAGTCATCTATTACACTTCTGACTTACGCATTGTAGATGATGGACAGACGTTTGGAAGTCAGGATGTGAGTTACCTGCCGCAGTATTCCTAGCTTCGGACCTGCTCTTATAGTTACTGTGTTCATGTGGCGAGACCAGTGAGTGTCTGAGCAATGATTACCCACCAGGAATTTGATACTGCGGGATTCAGTGATAGTAACACCATTGAATGCCAAGGGGCAGGTTAGATTGTATTTAATTGGTGATGGTTACGGTGTGGCATTTGTGTGACCTGAATATTACTTGCCACTTGTTAGCCTGGATACTGTCCAGATCTTGTCGCATTTGAACATGGACTGTTTCAGTATCTGAGGAGCCACAAATGTTGCAGAATATTGTACAATCATTGGCGAACGTCCCCACTTCTGACCTTAAAATGGAGGGAAGTTCATTGATAAATCAGCCCTGAAGATGTTTTCGGCCACTGCTCAAGGGACTCCTACAGACGTGGAGCTGTGTTGACTGACCTTCATCAACCATGACCATCTTCCTACGTGTCAGGTGTGATTCTAACCAGCGGGGAGTTTGCCCCTGATACCCATTGATTCCACTGTTGCTAAAGCCCCTTGATACCACATTTTGTCAAAGGCAGCCTTGATATAAAGGGCTATCGCTCTCACACCATCTCTGGAATTCAGTTCTTTTGTCCATGTTTAAACCACGGTAATGAGATCAGGAGCTGAGAGGACCTGGTGGAGCCCAAACTGGACGTCATCGACCAGGGTATTGCTGAGCAAGTGCTGCTTAAAAGCACTGAGTTCTTCCACCACTCTACTGATGATCGAGAGTAGACTGTTGCGGTGTTAATTGGCCAGAATGGATTTGTTCTGCTTTTGATATACAGGAGATACTTGGGGTAATTTTCCACATAATCGGGGAAAGCCAATGTAATTGTGTTGAAACAGTTTGGCTAGCGGAGTGGCAAGTTATGGAGCACAAGTTTACAGTACTATTGTCAGAATGTTCTCAGAGTATGGACGCTTTGGAGTATCCAGTATCTCCAACCGCTTCTGGATATCACGTGGACTGAATCAAATTGGTTGATGACTGGTAACTTAATTGCTGAGGACGACTGGAGGAGGCCAAAATGGATAATCCACTCAGCACTTCTGACTGAAGATTGTTGCGAATGCATCAGCCTTATCTTATAGACTGAAGTGCTGGGCTCTTCCATCATGGAGGACTGGGATATTTGTGGAATCTCTTCCTCCAGTGAGTTGTTTAATTGTCTCCAACGTTTCTCGACAAGGTGTGGAAGGACTGCAGAGCTTAGATCTGATTCTTTGCTAGTGGGATCACTTATCTCTGTTTATCACTTATATCTTATGCTGTTTTGCGCACAAGTAGTCCTGATTGGTGGCTTCACCAGGCGGACACCTCATTTTCAGGTGTGCCCAGTGCTGCTCCTGCCATCTTGCACACTCCATTGAAACAATGTTGATCCTCTGGATTGATAGTAATAGTTGTTAGGGGGATATGCCAGGTCATGAGGTTCTCTGGGTGTACAATTCTGCTCCTATATATGAACCACAGCACCTTGAGCTGCAAGATCTGTTCAAAGTCTGTCCTATTTAGCACCGTCATAGTACCACCCAAAATGGTGGAGGCTATTCTCATTGTGCAGGTGTGACTTTGTCTCCACAATGACTATGCGGTGGCAACTCTTACTGATACTGTCATGGACAGATACTTCTGCAACTGGCAGAATAGTAAGGCTGTGGTCAGTATGTATTTTCCTCTTGTTGGTTCCTTCACCACCTGCCACAGAACCAGTTCAGCAGTTCTTTCCTTTAGTACCAGGCCAGCTCGATCAGTATTGCTGTAGCTAAGATACTCTTGGAGGTGAACAGTGAAATCCTCCACCCAGAGTACATCTTGCGTCCGTGCGACACTCAGTGAATCCTCCAAGTGTTGTTCAGCATGGAGGAGTACTGATTCATCAGTTGAAAGAGGCTGGTACATGGTAATCAGCAGGAGGTTTCCTTTCCCATGTGTAAACTAATGCCATGAGACTTCCTAGGATACGGAGTCACTGTTGAGGATTCCAAGAGCAATTCCATTCCAACTGTATCCCAATGTGCCGCCACTACTGCTGTATCCGTCCTGCTGATGAGACAGGAGATATCCAAGGAAGGTGTTGGGGAGTCTGGGACATAGTTTGAAATGGATCATCCACTTAGTACTTCTGACTGAAGATTGTTGCGAATGAATCAGCCTTATCTTATACAGTAAAGTGCTGGGCAATTCCATCACGGAGGAAGGGGTTATTGGTGGAATTTCTTCCTCCAGTGAATTGATTAATTGACCCAAACGTTTCTTGACTAGATGTGGAAGGACTTATACCTTAGAGAATCATACCTTACCGACAATGTCAGGCTGTTGCTTGACGAGTCTGTTTATTTCTATTCATTGTTTCCTGCCAGCTGTCCCATTCTAGAAACATGCCCATACATTAGACCCAATCCACTAAGATTTGATTATGCAAACTGGGCTTGGAGCTGTACCAAAATTTTTCTAAAAATCAAAATGTTTAACATATATTGCTTTTCTTTCATTTGTCTCCAATTCTGTTTCTCAAACATAATTCCCCTTTCATAAATCTATGGAATGTTAGCGTTGTCTATGACCATTACTTTCAGCCCCAATAATTTCTCCTAAACCATTTGCTTACTATGTTCTATGTTGCATGTACTCTATTATTTTCCCACACCAGACTTGGTTTTCCTTGTATTGTTTGAACGTTCTGTGAAGACAGAACTGAAGTAGTGGCTTCATAGTTCTGCAATTTCCCTGTTCTCCATTCTCCATTCTCTGGTTTAAAACTGTAAGGAAACTGCACTTGTTACTCATATTATTCACATTGACATGATTTATCAAGTTATTGCAGTTCAGTCTTATACCCTTGTGAATATACTCTTCAGAAAGTCATCAATTCCTGCCTTAACTGCTCAATAATTGACCTTACACACCATACACTCACAGGAGCATAGACTCTGTGCCAACAGAAATACAGCACGGTCTATATGAGTACCACTTTCCTCCAGCAGGCCCCGAGCCTGGAATGTTATGACACATCCAAGTGCTCGTCCAAGAACGTTTTAATGATTGAGAGGTTACCTGTGATAAATTCCTTCTCAGGAAGTAATCCCAGAACACAACACCCTCGAGCTGAATAAAATGTTTAAATCCTCTCTTGAAACTCAAACCTTTCACTTTAAAAGTGTGCTCACTTGTTCTTGACCCTCTGACGAAAAGGAACAGCTGCTGTCTATCCACCCTGTCCGTGTGCCTCATCATCTTATCCTTCTGAATCACTGCCCCTCAGCTTTCTCTGTTCTAAAGTAAACAACCCGAGTTTAATCAGCCTCTCTCATAGCTGATATGCTCCATCCCAGGGAATATCCTGGTGAATCACCTCTGCACCCTCTGCAGTACAATCACAGCCTTCCTGGAATATGTCTCCCAGAACTACATACAGTACTCCATTTTGGCCGAACCAAAGCCCTGTATTGCTCGTATAATCTACGCCCTGATTAGGAAATACAACACCCAAGGTCCAATTCTTAACTAGTCCATTAACCTGTCCAGTCACATTCAGGGATGTGTGGAGAAGCACACTCTGAGGTTCCCAGTGTGCTGCCTTTCAATGAGTCCTCCCCTTCTCCTTCTCCCAAAGTGCATCACCTCATTTATCAGGGTTACATTCCATCTGCCATTGATGTGTCATCTGACCATTCTATCTGCATCTTCCTGTAACTTAAGGCCTTCCTCCTTACTCCTAACCACCCAGCCAATCTTTATGTCAAACATACACTTACATATCACACCTGCCCCACTCTCCACCTAGCCCCCTCCACATTCACATCTATAAAGTGTTATGAATAACACAAACAATAAGGGACACAGCACTGATCCCTGTGGTACACCAGGAAACACTGGTCTCCAGTCACGCAAACAGCCTTCTCCCGCCACCCTCTGTCTCCTGCTAATAAAACAGTTTTCGTTGTAACTTGTCAAGTTAACCTTCATACTGTGAGATTTTACATTATTTTTCAGTTTCCCAGATGGAAATTTGTCAAAGGTTTTCCTAAAAACTAAACAATCGACCTCGTCAAAATAATTCAATCAAATCCAATGGATATGACTTCGTTCTGATAAAGTCATGATAATTATCCCTGATCAAACCTTGCGACTCTGATTGGAGTTCGATTTTCTCCTTCCTTATTTTTTCCAGTAGTTTTCGTAACAGTGATCTAATACTCGCTCATCTATAGTTACCTGGTCTATCTCTCCCACCCTACCTTGAAATGGAATCGTATTAGCAGTTCTCCAGTTCTCTGGCACCTCCCCTATGGTTAGAGTCTAATTAAAATATTCAGTCAGGGTCTTTCCTCCCTTGCCCCAACAGCCGCCTGTGATACAACTTATTCAGACAGTGAGATTGGTCCAAATTTATACAGAACAAAGCCTCAAATCCAATCTCATATTTTACATCAATCTGTGGAAGAGCTTCCCCGTCTATCTTCTTGAATTCTCTACCTGCGTCCTCCTTCTCCCAAGTAAAATAGATGTGAAGGTTTCATGTAACGATCCATCAATGTTCTCCAGCTTGACACACAGATTGCCCCTTTAGTTTCTAATGGACACTAACTGTTTGCTGATTATTCTCTTCTACGTGTCCGTGTAGAATATCGTGGGATTCTTCCAGATCTCGCCTACTTGTACTTCCCCATGTCCTTCTGTTATTCAGTCCCCTTATGATTCGAAGTTTCACTGCAATCACCTCTCATGTTTAGAAACTCGAAATCACAGGCTGAGTTTCCCCATCAGACAATCTTGCCATTTTAGGGATTAATCTGGATAATACCTTTTGCAGTTCCTCTGTAGTCAATATGTTCTTTCTTAGATTGGGACTCCAAACGGTACAAAATACTCTAAGTGTAGTCTCATGAACACTCGATGCAACTGGTGCACGACATCCTCTATATTCCAATTACATTCACATGAACGTAAACCTATTTTTTACTTTTCCATTTGCATATGTTCTTCCTAATACCTCTCGTTTTAACTTTTCTTATGAACTTACTGTATGAGTTTTGAAAAAAGATCTCATGAATCTCCAACTATACGTTATACATTCGTTCATCATTGCCTATGTCCACAAGAATTATCTTCAAACCATTTCAAAAATATGTTTTCCACTTATATAGATCATAGAAGAATACAGCGCAGTACAGGTCCTTTGGCCCTCGATGTTGCGCCGATCCAAGTCCACCTAACCTACACTAGCCCACTATCCTCCAGATGCCTATCCAATGCTCGTTTAAATGCCCATAAAGAGGGAGAGTCAACCACTGCGACTGGCAGGGCATTCCATGAACTCACGACTCGCTGAGTAAAGAATCTACCCCTAACATCTGTCCTATACCTTCCACCCCTTAATTTAAAGCTATGCCCCCTCGTAATAGCTGACTCCATACGTGGAAAAATGTTCTCATGGTTTACCCTATCTAAACCCCTAATCATCTTGTACACCTCTATCAAGTCACCCCTAAACCTTCTTTTCTCCAATGAAAGCAGCCCCAAGTGCCTCAGCCTTTCCTCATGCGATCTTTCTACCATACCAGGCAACATCCTGTTAAACTTCCTCTGCACCCGTTCCAGTGCCTCCACATCCTTCCTGTAATATGGCGACCAAAACTGCACACAACACTCCAGATGCGGCCGCACCTGAGTCTTATACAACTGCAACATGATCTCAGGACTCCGGAACTCAATTCCTCTACCAATAAAAGCCAGTACGCCATATGCCTTCTTCACCGCACTTTTTACCTGGGTGGCAACTTTCAGAGATCTGTGCACATGGACACCAAGATCCCTCTGCTCTTCCACACTACCAAGGAAAACTTTTCCTTCCATCGGTACATTCTCACACTCCCCAGTTATGTTATTACCTTCTAAATATCTAGTAGCATGTTCTTTGTAATCGAGTCCAACCGATACCTGTCTGCGGATGACAAGATAACTGGTCTGTAGTTCACCACTCTCCAAATTCATCCTTTCTTAAACTGGTGGATAATATTTATAACCTTTTCCTTATCCAGATTGGCTAAATGACTTTCGGGAATGTGTCAGAAAATAAAGTGAAAATCCGCAATGCAATCAACATGTCTATTCCTGCTTCCTCTGAAATACTTGTATGAAGTACATCTAGTCTGTCAGATTTATAAATACTCAATCCAGTTTTCTTTTCAATGATGACCCCAACACTGATAAGAATGATCTTAGATTTTAAGAACACAAGTCCCATGATCACTTGGTATTTCTGGAAGACTTTCTGGACATGCTTTCATGAAGATAGACACAAAGAAACTATTTCTTTTCCCTGCGATTTCTCTGTTCTCTGCAATAAATTATCCAGAACGCGCATCAACTGTTTAACATTTGACCTTGATTTTATTTTTGTTCATACATTGATAGACGCTTTTTTGCGGTCTTTATGTTTTTCTTTCGTTTGCACGCTTTTTCTCTTTTTGATTTTCGTCTCAGTTTCTTGGTCATCCTTTGCTGGGTCCGTCATTTCTCTGAATCCACTGGCTTACTACAACACTTGGCATTTTTCTAAGCTGCCTCCTTTCATCTAATAGGTAGATGAAGGTGGGGTTAGAAGTGATAGTTGGAGAGGAGGGTGGACCAGATGGGATAGGAAGGAATTTGGACGCATAGGAACATTCATAAGGGCGGTGCTGACTTGGAAGTTTGGCGTAGGATAAAGTGGGATTAGGGGAAATGGGGACATGGGGAATCAACTATGATCCCCTGTGGTTGGAGGGTCCCAAGACAGAAGAGGAGGCTTTCTTACTACAGGCTTCTGGTGACTCGGGTTCGGCGATGGAGCAGGTCCAAGACCCTCATGTCCTTTGTAGAGTGGGAAGGGGAATTAAAGTGCTCACCCACTAGGCGATGGTTTCGTTCAATGTGGCTGTCCCAGAGATGTTCCCTGAAATGATCTACACGTTGACCCTCCTGCCTCGCCAATGTAGAGAAGACCACATTGGGTTTAATGGATGCAGTGGATGAGGCGTTCTGTCTCCCTTCATCATCTATCACTTTTAACCCCACCTTCATCTACCTATCGCAATCACAGCTACCTCTCCCCTGCCACACCCTCTTCTCATTTATCTCTTAGCCTCCTTGGCCCATAAGCTTCATTCCTGATGAAGGGCTTATGCCCAAAACATCGATTTATCTGCTCTTAGTATGCTGCCTAACTGTGCTTTTCCTGCACCACATTCTTCGACTCTGATCTCCAGCATCTGTAATCCCCACTTTCTCTTCACACATTCATGGTCTGCATGACTCAGAATTCTAACGGTTACTTCAAATACAACAAAAACTGTCGTGCAGTCAAACAGCATAAAAGAAAACCAATACATTGTGGTCACTCTTCCCAAAATGTCCTTTCCGTCAAAATTTTCAATTAGTTCTTCTGATCACTCAATACCAATTCCTAAATAACCTCATCTCAAGCTCAGTGCTAGACATAATGTTCATGTAAACCATCTCACACGCGGTCATGAAATCCATTTTCCTAGCATTAGCATTCAATTGGGTTAACACAGTTTAGATATAATTTAAACATATATTATTACTGCAGTACCTACTAATCTGTATCTCTCATTTCCTGTTTTATTACAAGTGCAGTTTTCACTTTGATATATATCTCCCATCAATGTTTGCTCCACCTTACTAGATTCTGTGGAATCTGAGCGTTGTGGGCTCTGGAGAGATTAATGGTAGAGATCATTTCGCCACATCATTTATGATCTTCTCAAACTTCAATTTCTCCAGATCTACCGTTATGCTGTGGGGTAGAGAAAGACAATGATCTGCCAACAATGCTCTGTATTCCCCCAAAGAGCTGAGACAGCTATAACTTGGGTGGGAACCTTACAGCCGGCTGGTAAAGTTTTGCTGATGCTGTACAGGGTCTTAATGAGATCACATCTGGAGTAGTGTGTACAGATTTAATCTCTTCAATGAAGAAAGGATGTTGTTATATTGGAAGCAGCTCAGAGATGGTTCCCTCAACTGATTCCTGCAATGAAGGTGCTAGCTTATAACGAAAGGATGATCAGGTTGACCCAGTAGCCAATGGAGTTTACAAAAATTAAGGATGATCTTATTTCAACATAGATGCCAGAAGTAGTCAACAAGTGAAGCGAATTACACAGATAATAGAGGAATCTATTCCGTTCTCCAGCCTGTTACACAGGAGGATATTCTGGCCTTCGACCCTGTTACACCAAATCAGGACGAGGCTATTCAGCCCCTGGAGCCTGACATACATTTACAGAAGGAGGCCAATCAGCCACTCGACCCAGTAACAGTAGGCCATGCTGCACCAGTATCCTGTTTAACAGCAACAGGATCAGTCCATTCAGCCTCCTCAAGTCTGTAACATAGGAACCGGAAGAGGTCACACATTGACTGGAGATTGTTACACTGGGATAACAGGAGGCCATTCAAACCCACCGAGCCTATTTCAGGGGAATTGGATAAGGATAAAAACTATCTGAGGCTTCTTTCATGAGAAAGGAAGAGGTAATTTAGACACTGAACAAGAGAATACCAATCAATCCCTCGGTCCCATCTCCGGGATACATGAGGAGACTGTTCAATATTTCCATGGAGAAGTATGAGAAGACGCATCAGCCCCTCAAAATGTTAGACAGCAACAGGAAGATTCCATAATCTCCCAATCCTCTAAAGTATCAACAGGAGGAGCTCATTCTGGCCTTGGAGATGACAACATGGGAACACCAGAAAGACGTCAGCCCATCGAGTTTCTACACCAGAAGGATGATGAGTCCATTCAGCCACATATGACTCTTACACAGCAACTGGAGCAGATCTCTTAAAAACGTGTGCCCATTAAATAGGAATTCAAAGAAAACGTAAAGGCTTTTGAAAGGGAAGGACTTATAATAATGGTATACATTAGGGACTAAAGTGTAGCAACAAACTATTGTAATTTAAGGCTAATTGTTAGAGTCCATTGTTCAGGACATTTGCAAAGTTAAACCACAATCCTTCAAAGTCAACATGGTTTTACAAAGGACAATCAAGTTTGAAGTGTTTGCTTGAGTTATTTGAAGATGATACAAACGAGGTGGATCGTGGGAGATGGAACACATCTGGTCTTCCTGAAGGCATTGGATATGTCGCTTCTCCAAAGAGTAAGTGGCAAGAACAGACAACATGGGTTTAGGAGCAATTTATTCGCTTGGATGGAGGATTGGTTAACCAACAAAATGGAGTCAGATGGAATAAATGTGTCATTTTATTTTGGCAAATGCAATTTTTGGGTGCCATTGATTTCGGTACTCATGCCTCAGCCATTCGCGATCGATGGTATTACTGTACTCGGTTGATGGGATAGAAAATAAGATGCCACATTTTCAGATGACTCTCACATCGTTGGGAAATTACTTCGGAATGATGATGCAAGAGATTTTAAAACTATATGGATAGGTTGGGTGAATGGGCCAATATTTGGCAAGGAAAATTTGTGGGCGGCACGGTGGCACAGTGGTTAGCACTGCTGCCTCACAGCGCCTGAGACCCAGGTTCAATTCCCGCCTCAGGCGACAGACTGTGTGGAGTTTGCACGTTCTCCCCGTGTCTGCGTGGGTTTTTCCTCCAGGTGCTCCGGTTTCCTCCCACAGTCCAAAGGTCTGGTTCCTCCCACAGTGCAGGTCAGGTGAATTGGCCATGCTAAATTGCCCACAGTGTTAGGTAAGGGGTAAATGTAGTGGTATGGGTAGGTTGCGCGTCGGTGTGGACTTGTTGGGCCGAAGGGCCTGTTTCCACACTGTAATGTAATCTAATCTAATCTAAAATTAAAGGGAATAAATGTGGGGATATTCAAGCTGGTCAGTAAAATAAAAAGACCAATTATTATCTAAATGGAGAGAAAGTTCAAAGTGCTTACGTGCAGAGGGATCTGGGTGTCTGCTTGCATATCACAGAAAACCTGCTGCGGGAATTGCAAATAATGAGAAATGCAAGCATAATTTCAGTGTTTATTTATAAAAGGATAGAGTAGAAAGCTGTAGCTATGCAAGGCATTAGTGAGGCTGCAACTGGAGTACATTTTGGGTGTCCTGCAGAATGAGGTATTTCCATTGCAGGCAATTCAGAAGAGCTTCATTAGATTGATTCCATATTTGAAGTGTTTGCCTTTTTTATTCATGTGGCGCAATCTACAACAAGAGACTGGAGTTTTAGGATGGAGAGATGGCAGGAAAGTGGAACAGAGGCCGTGGTGACATCAAACGCATCGATGGGTTGGATACCTCACAGATACTCCTTGTTCTTATTCAACCTTTTCTGTGTTGCAAAGGAATGGGGGAGGACTGGGGAGGAATGGGGGAGGACTGGGGAGGACTGAGAATGTGGGAGAACAACGTATTTACCTCATCCACCACATATATCCTCCATTAGCGAATGGTGACATTGATGTTGAGATACTGGGAAATGATGGATATGTCACCTAGTCCTTTCTGGAATGTTCTGGATCATAGAAGCTGAATAGAACAGTGACCCTATCAGCCACTGGCAGCACCATGCTCCCCCCCGGTGTGAAGCTGCAGGTCGCGTTGAAGGAGGTGACACCGCTCTGTGACCAGCTCCTTGTTCAGTCAGGGCCCCTCACACTCTGCTCCTGGGTCAAGTGGAATTTGGGAAGCTGTTCCTGGAAACCCTATGTGGATACAGCAGATTCCTTTCTCCACACACACTCACTGTGTGATTTCAGAGCTTCCCCTCTCTGCAGCTTCTGCTCCATTTGTTGTTCATGTTGCAGGCTCAGATGCTGTAATTACAGTCCCCATGCTCCATCCAGAGTTGGGTCACCAAGTCCCCAGGTCTCCCTGAATGTCTGAGGCAACTTACAGCACAACCTCGAGCAAAACATCCCCAGCCCCTCCACTAAACTTTCAATTACAGAAACAAGTCAGAGGCCCCTTGCTACAAGTGTTGTGGACCAGACCAGATCCCCCAAAAATATTTCCAGAAGGCCGTTTAGACCCAAACCTTTCCTTATTTTGAATATAGATGGGAAGTGTGCCTTACAGATATGTTGTGACTGGTCAAACCACTCGACATTAAGCAAAATATAATCTATTCAAATGTCTTAGTTAAAATACAATCAAAGAAAAGAACATTTCGGGATGGCTTGTATGTTGGAACACTTACACAAACAATAGATACCGTACCTTCTTGGTTTACACCGCTTGGCACAAAGATATATTCAAATGCAAATCCTTACAGCAGTTTTCCAATCCAGGAGGAAACAACATGAACAGAGATCTCACAGAGAAAAGCAGCTGGGGATCATGTATTGAATCTTTCAACCCTTCTGGGATCCCCAGCAGCTTCGGAATGCTGCACCTAAAAACAAAATGAGGAACTCTGGTCTGGGAGAGCTGGCCACTGCCCTTCCATTGTTACCACCTTTTTAATGAAACCTAAAATCTCAGTTATTTATTTAAACTGTTTTCAGACAGCAGTACTGCACCTCTGCCTTTAACAACTCTCTTAAAAAAAAAACCCAAGAGAAAATAACTTTTTTACAGTGATAGTATCCTCACAACTCCATCTTTAATAAAATAATCCATCAATACACAAAGGTGGATTCATTTTAGACATCCTAATCTTCCCCTATTACAAGACTGAAATGCATATACATTACATTGACGCTGAGCATACAAATATTCACATCTATTTCGAATTCAGTCATTTTACTCTTGCCACATAATGCCTTTGTCTTTCTTCATCCGAGTCTCCACAAAGGGTCAAAACTTAGGTTTTCTCGCCCTGTCACCTGTGTAGTTTCAAACCGAATGGCAGCAATAATAAGCTCAATCGAAACAGACTGGTATTTTTCTCCCTAAACTTCTCCAAAATCTTTAAGGGGTCACGATCAGTGATAAAGATTTGTCTCTTGGATGTTATTGGCAATGTAAATCTGAAATGTTGCAACGCCAACACCAAGCTCAAGGCCTCCTTCCCCATTGTGGAATAAGTCTGTTCATGTTTCCACTGGACACTCCAACCACACGTTACATAACAGAGCCCTTCTAATCTTTCCAATAGTCCTTCTGAATGACATAGCTCCTCATGTCTCAGCATAAAAGAATTACATGCTTCTGTACCTCTTAATGCTCTAACCTCTTTTCCTGCAACTCCTGGCCTATGCCAGTAAACCTTAACAAGACCTCGCACATTCTTCTCAATCCCTCACAGAAGCCAAACTTTGATTTATGGGCCAACTAATATTCATCAACTACTTCAGCTTCTAATCTTGCCGTTTTAATTCTCTGCTCTTCCACACGAGTTCTCACGACTGCAGGAAGTGAATTGTTGAACTTCTCCAAAATAAGAATCTCTCTAAGAGGGTCATAGGTTTGCTCTGTTTTTAATACCCTTACCCACTATTCAAAATTACTTTGTTTGATCCTTTCAAACTCAATGTGCGTTTAACCAGGGACCCTCTTTTAGATTCTTGTAATGCTGTCTGTCAGTTTCTGGCACAAGCTCATATGCACTTCAGATGGCTTTCTTCACCACTCCATACTGGCCAGATACCTCCTCCGATAGGGATGCAAATACCTATCAGCTTTGGATCAACTAACTCCACATGGTCACTGGCGTCTGCATTTGTTTAGCCACTTTCTCAAATTAAATTCAAAAGGCTTCCCCATCCTTCCCATCAAATTTAGAGAATGCCTGGATGCATTTAAACAGAACCCCTTTAGGCCATTGGTTACAATAGGGTTGCTCAACCGCACTATCCTCCTCATCCCGCCGACCGTCTACCTTCATCTCCGCCTTCTATGTCAACTTTCCTCTCTAATTGCTAACTTTTTAAGTTGAAACTCTATACTTTTCTTCTGTCCTTTTCTCTCTTTCTTCTTAATTTCCCTTTCTTTTATTTCTGCTTTTCATCATAATTCAAACTCTTTCAATTCATTCTCATGTTCAAAGAGCATCGTTTGAAATTGAATTCCAGCCATTTCCAAAGTGTCTGGTGGCGGTTCCACTAAACGTAATTGCCGAGCTATAGCTGTAAGTATCTCATTTTCTCACAGACAATCGCAACCTCAACTCCAGGTTGTCTGTCAATTCCTACAGCTTTGACATCATTACCTTTTGTAAAACCCCCAACTTTACTTTTCCACATTCAGAGAACAGTTAGTGACTGAATCTCTATACACAAAATACTGTTTAAACTAACCGAATTCAAAATCCAGAAAAAAGACACTTTCAACAACCATACTCGAACTTTGAACCCAATCGTCTCCCAGTGCATACTCTCTAGTGTCTGCATGAGCTTATTCCGGATTCTCTGGTTTCCTCCCACAATCCAAAGATGTGCATGTCAGGTGTATTGGCCATGATTAATTGTTCATAGTTTTCAGGGCTGTGTGGGTTAGTTGCCTTCGTCGGGGTAAATGTGGAATAATGGGGTAAAGGAATGGGTCTGGGTAGGTTACTTCTCGGAGGGTCGGTGTGGACTTGTTGGGGAAAATGGCCTGGTTGCAAATTTTAAACCCAATTTGGTATTATCGATTTAGAACCGGACAAGAGTCCCCAGTTTGCTATGGTCGAACCAGGCTGCCTCAAACTATTTTAAGAAGGTAGGTTGCATGCTGACCTTTCCTTATTTAAAGGAAGATGTGAGTTGGGTGTTCCAGATGTCAAACTATTCAAACCACTCACCATTAAGCATTGCACAATATATTAAAACACTCTAATGAAAATCCATAAAAAATGAAGATGAATTTAGAATAATTTAACTATTGGAAATCTTAACTGAATAATGGATACAGTACCTTCTACTAACTGTTCCAATATACTAACATCCCATACACACACACCCTGGCAAAAAGGAACATTCAGGCATGCTTTCTTGCATACAGTTCGCCAATCCAGGAGGGAACAGCATCACGTGAGGTTCCAGAGAGAATACTGATATGGATAATTTACTGAAACATACAACCGTTCTGGGACCCCAAGCACCTGGTGATTGGTATAGCTACAATAAAAAAAAACTAGAAATCCTCGTCTGTGCCAGCTGGCCACTGTTACTGCTATTTATTTAAAAACCCTAAAAGCCCCGTAAGTTATTTACTTGAGCCGTTTTCAGTAGGAAGTTTTGCCTTTAAGACCTCTTACTAAAAAAGGGAGAAAATAACCTTTTATTAAAAAAGTGACAGCATTGTCAGGCAATTTAGATGCCTGGTCCTTTACTCAGTGGGCTTCCTCGTGTTACTGATTGGAAGGTCACCTGAGAGGGACAGCCACAGGTACAGTCCATGTTACAAGGATATTTCTCATAACTTTTGAAACACGCCTGTCCATGGACCATCACATGGGACATACCAGGAAGTGAACAACAGCTTGACACCCCATTTCATTATTTCTGAGCTACACAATGCCAGCACTCGATACACTAGGGAGCCAAAACGCAAAGCCAGGGAAAGATATAAAGGGACAGAGAGATTCACATGAAAGACAGAAACAGACAGTTAATTAACTGAAAAGATGTTGTGGAAATATGTGGAAAACGTCAGGGCAGTGGAACTAACTGGAGAAGTGAGATCTTCGTGAGTAAAATTACAAGAATGAGAACATTGAATAAATACATTGTCAGATCAGCTGGAATGGTTTGTTACATCAAATTCTGAATCTGCTTCACAGAACACCACAAACAACATAAACTGGGACAAGATGACAGCCCAGCATGGAGACCTGTGCAGAACATGCTAGTGTGTTGCTCAGTAAACTGCACTATCTGCACAGCATAGAGAGTATTGCAAACTTTACTATCATTTGTTAACTATACTCGCATCAGATTACTGCCGACAATGGGAAGGTTTGCCTCTCTGCCTCTCTCTGTGTGTGTGTGTGTGTGTGTGTGTGTGTGTTCATCAGAGACTGAGTGTGTGTGTGTGTGTGTGTGTGTGCGCGCGCGCGATTGGCGTGGTTGAAAGCGAG
Organism: Chiloscyllium plagiosum; assembly: GCF_004010195.1. NCBI lineage: Eukaryota > Metazoa > Chordata > Chondrichthyes > Orectolobiformes > Hemiscylliidae > Chiloscyllium > Chiloscyllium plagiosum. The sequence goes on from NC_057716.1 coordinate 105,854,136, forward strand.
ACTCATTGTTTGAGAAGGAACGCACATGGAGAAAACAATTTTAAATATGAACAACAGGCAGGCTTTTTGTTAATCAGTAGAGAGAACGAGGGAAGTTTCATGGACAGATGAGGTAAAGTATTTGAGAATGTTAAAATAAAGGCATTGCCAGACACAATAGCAATATACATCGGCGTACACATGAATGACAGATGGATGGGAGTTTGGTGTGAGTTAGAATCAGATTTGTTTCAGCAGGTTTGAAGCTGGGAGCGTCAGCAGCAGACTATTGGTTTCATTAAGCCTGTACTTCAGGCTCAGGTTCAAACAGCAGATGGAATAAGCCAGTGAGATATATTATAGAGTGGTGAGTATTTCAAGTTAGAAATGGTCATGGAATGGTGTCAAGAATCAGCTCATATTTAAAGGGACCTCCCACAGTTGTGACTTGACTGCTTCAGCTGCAGATATTGGCCAGGGATGAGATGAAAACAGTGAAAGGAAGTGGAGTTTGTAACCAGAACAGTAGACAGTGACCTCCATGCTCTTAACAGTAAAGGCAATGATACAATGCATTGTGGTTCTCCCCTGAAATTGAATAGATCAACATAGAGACCCGTGAGTAACACTGCCAGAGCAGAGAGCGAGACAGTAATTGAACACCTTCATTGATGCAGTTAGCAGTAGTCTGTAGAGTGAATATCTGGATGGAGAGATTCAACAGGAACAATAATAGTGGCAGGAAGTGTAGACTATATGAAATATCTGTAATACACTCATAACTGGTTTATAGAAAACAAAATCTGGAGAAGTGACACTCACCAGGAACACCAACGATAGCCAGGAAGGGATAATAAAAGTATTGAATAATGCGAAGAGCGTAATAGATCTGCGATGGTAAAGACAACCAATGAAATGCAGAAAGATACCAAACATAATTGGATAAGCTCCTGTCTATTGTTGGAATTTTCCTGTCGAATGTTCTCAGATTCTGATCCATTTTTGGAACATTCCAGTCTAATGTTCTCAGATTCTGATCTCTCCTCCCCCTCTCTCTGGATCTGCTGATCCCTATCAGTGCTGTCGGTGATGCTTCCGCTCATGTTATGGGTTGACACATTGAACGGAGCCCATTTATCATTAAAAGATGGAAACCCTCCACTGGGATAATTAGAATCCATGGAGATTGGCATTAATCGCAGTCACTGAACAAATAGACTCAGTTAACCAATTTTCGTTTACTGGTTTTGGATGGAATGGATGAGGGTTGCTGATCTTTCAATATTTTTAATCTTTTTTATCCTTGTATATGAGAGTATTAACAGAACACTGCAGCGGTCTATATATATTCCACTCTGTTTATGAAAGGAGGCAGTTATAAAATAACAGATCTGCTGCGTAAAAAAATGTCGGGTGGGCAAGTTTCTGGATACCTGAAACAAAGTACGGTACTTATTTACCAGTGTGGGGCTACTCCTGGTTTTAATGCCCTGTTGTCAAATCCTTTCATAACGTTGAGACAGGGCATTGAGACTGCTGCTCAGGAACAGGCCAAAGCAATTCTGTCCCTATGGGTCTCTTACAGAGGAATAAGAGAATGCCATTCAGCCCATATTAGCCTGTTGCTACTTGAAAAGGTGGAAAGTTGGAATATTGGCACATTTTGTCAACAGAATCATTCAAAACAAAAGGGTGTGTTGCTGCAGCTGCATGAGGTGTTACTGAGAGGGCATCTGGAGAACATTGTGTTGTTTGTGTTTCTGTAACTAAGAAGGAATGAGTCTCCATTAGATACAGTTTACCAGCTGCTCATAATCCACGGGTCTCGGATCTGTTACACAGGGACAGGAGGAGGCCATGCAGCCTCTCGAGTGTGTTATGGAAGAGCTGGAGGAGGCCATTAAGCCTCTTGGGTCTATCACAGAGGGACAGCATTTCCAGTCTATTACAGAGGGACAGGAGGAGCCTATTCAGCCTCTCGAGCCCGTTATAGAGGCACAGGAAATGTTTATTTAACTTGCAAGTTTCTTATGCATAAATATTAGTTTTAAATTAGTTATGGAATCGGAAATACCTGATGTCAATATTAAAGTTCTAACTTCGAATGAGGCCAATTTTGAAAATGTTAGGCGTGCCCTGTGAAAGGCTGATTGGGATACCCGATTCACAGGTAAAGGGATGGTTGGTAAATGCAAGGCCATGAAAACGTGGTTTCAAATAATCCAGAGCCAACGTGTTCCTATTTGTGAGATGGGCAAGGTTGGTGAGTGCAGGGAGGGCTGGATGGCTAGATATATTGATGCTCTGGTCAAGGTAAGGACGGAGGCATTGGTCAGATAAAAAGAGCTGAGATCAAGTGAATCCCGAGAGGTGTATAAGGGCAGCAAGTGCATAGTCAATGCGGAAATCGGGCCAGAAAAATGTGGACAAGAGATGGCTTTAGAAATTGGGTTAATGAGGCATTGAAGAAATTCTACAAATCCTCTAATGGCAAAAGATTAACTAGGGGGAGAATAGGGCACCTTAAAGATCAGTAAGGCTACCTATGTATGGAACCACAACAGATTTGAGGGATACTAAACAAGTATTTCTCCTCAGTATTTAATGTGGAGGAGGTTACAAGAGCGAGAGAATGAAGTAATATGCAGTGATACCTTGAAAAGTGTCTATATTACAAGGAGGTGTCTGATATTTTAAAACACATAAAGGTGAACTAATCCCTGGGACCTGATCAGTTGTATCTCAGATGTTTGTGGGAAGCTAGGAAATAGATTGCTTATGCATTTTGCTGATATATTTGCAACATTGATTTCCACAGGTGAGGTGTCAAAAGACTGGAAGGCTGCTAACATGGTGTCATTATTTAAGAAAGTAAGGCAAAATAAAAAGCAGGTAACCATAGATCAGTCACCATGAAGACAATGGTGACTAACTTGTTGGAGGGGATTTCGAGGAAAAGGATCGATATGCTTTTGGAAAGACAAGGACTGAAAAGGGCTTTGTACATTGGAGATCACGTCTCACTGACTCGGTGTAATTTTTTGAGGAAGTGATGAAGATGACTGATCAAGACAGGACAGTAGATGTTGTCTTTATGGAATTCAGTAAGAAAACCAAAATGAATTCCATAGTAGACCGGTTAGCAAGGTTAGACTGCCTGGGATCCAGGGAGATGTCACCAATTAGATCCAAAATTTTCTTGAATATTGGAGACAGGGCGTGACAGTGGGCATTTGTTCATTAAACTTGGAGACCTGTGACCAGTGGTGTGCCACAAAGATCAATAGTGGGTCCACTGCCTTTTGTCACTTATACAATTCATTTTGCACTTGATTATATGAAGTATAGTCAGTAAGTTTGTAGATAATTTCAAATTTGTTGGGGTCGTCGACAGTGAAGAATGATCTCTCAGACCACAATTGGACTTTGCTTCGGTGAACCGAGGAGTGGCAGATGGAGTTTATTTTAGTTAAATGTGAGGTGTAGCATTTTGGCAAGACAAATCAAGGCAAGACATATAGGTAGGGTCCTGTCAAAAGCTGCCAATCAAGGAGAACTCCATAGAAAGTATCAAATCCCTACAGTGAGGAAACAGGCTATTCGGCCCATCGAGGCCACACCGAACCTCTAAACAGTATCCCACTGGACAAACCCCGACCCTATCACTCTGAGCCTGCATTTTCCATGGCTAATCAACCTCGCCTCCACATCCCCGGGTACTTTACGCAATTTAGCATGGCCAATCTACCCTTATCTGTATATCTTTATACTGTCGGAGGAAAAAGCATAGCATCTGGAGGGGACTCACGCAGACATGGGGAGAATGTGCAAACACCACACAGGCAGTCATTCAAGATGGAATTAAACCCAGATTGCTGCGCTCTGAAGCAGCAATGCTAGTCACTGAGCTACTGTGTCGCCTTGTGGTGCAGGTTCACCGTTCCTTGAAAGTGCCGTCAAAGGTAGACAGCGCAGTGAAGAAGGCACTCGGTGATCTTCCCTTTATTGGTCCGTGCTTTGAGTCTAAACATTTTCTCCAAATGTTGCATCTGTACAGGACATTGGTTTGGCCACTTTTGTAATACTGCTGGTCTCCCTGCTGTCGGAAAGACGTTGTCAAACTTGAAAGGGTACAGAAGAGATTTAAAGGAATGTTGCAGGTGTTGGAGGGTAAGAGTTACAGTGAGAGTTTGAATAGGCTGGGCCTATTTCAAAGTGTTGAGGCTGAGAGGTGACCTTAAAGAGGTATATAAAATCATGAGGGGAATAGATAAGGTAAGCAGTCAACGTCTTTTCCCAAGATAGGCGAGTTCAAAATTAGAAGACAAAGGTTTAAGGTGAGAGGGGAAAGATCTAAATAGGGACATGACGGATAACATTTTCACTCAGAGACTGCTGTGCGTATGGATTGAACAGCTAAAAGAAGTGGTGGAGGCAGTACAATTATAATATTTAAGAGGCATTTGGATGGATATATGTATGGGAGGTATTTAGAGGGAGATGGGCCAAGTGCTGGCAAGGGGGACGAGATTTATTTAGGATATTTGGTCGGCATGGACGACCGGACTGAAGAGTCTTTTTCTGTGCTGTACGTCTCTGAGACTCTTTTGCCGCTTGAGTGTATAACACAGGAACAGGAGGAGGATATTCAGCTTCTGAATTCTGTCAGCCAGCTTGTTTGCTCAATTACTGAGAGTAAACTACAAAAATACATCATTCAGGTTTTGATGGTGATCTACAGAAGCAGGAGAATGGCTTTTACTCAAGAGAAGCTGTAAGGAATGTGAAAAGGCCATTCTGTCCCTCAATTCCATGCCCCAGGCGCAGCAGGTAAGCACAGAGCTATTGGAGCCTTTTACACAGGAACAGGGGGGAGGACGTCTATATTCACAGACTTGGGATCAGGAGGCAGTCATTCAACTTCTTGAAACTGGGACACCGGAACTGGAGGCAGTCACTCAACTGCTTGAGACTGGAACACAGGAGCAGGAGGCAGTTACTCAACTTCGTGAGACTGGGACACTGGAAGAGGAGGGAGTCACTCAACTGCTTGAGGCTGGGTCACTGGAACAGGAGGCAGTCGTTCAACTGCTCGAGGCTGGGACACTGGAACAGGAGTCAGTCACTCAACCATTCGAAACTGGGCCACAGGGAATTGCAGGCTAGTGAGGCCCCAGGGTCCTGTTACGCAGGAACAGAAGGAGGTGCCTCACTTCCCACCAGTAGGGGACACTGGGAGAGAAGGGGAGTTTGCTTGGAACAACATAAATACATGAATAAGTTGCATTCCTGGTCCATTCAATCCTGCCCCACCATTCATGAAAACCACGGCTGATCTGATTGTGATTTCCTCATTCCATTTTACGCATACACCCCTCCCTGCAGCCTCTGCTCCATTTGTTGGTCATGTTGCAGACTCAGATGCTGTAACAACAGTCACCATGACTCATCCAGAGGGATGGGTCTAACCGGATGAGTCAGGATTTGAAGAGTCCAATCACAAGAATTAAAACACAAAATAAAGGCATTGCCAGCTGTTTAGGTCTCTCACAATCGCAATCAAACTCACATAAACAGCCCATCCATAATACATTCAGGATGGAGCACTGTGTAGATATGGCTAGCATACTGCTGAATGCAATATCCAGAATGGTACTCGGTGCAGCCCACATCAATGCTTGATCTGTAATCCTGGGATAAATGTCCAGTGTGGGGAGCTGTGAAGACCACACTTGGACCATTCATATATAAACCCAAGCTGTTCCATTTTTCGGTAACAGTGTGTTAGATCACTGCCCAGTGTGGGGAAACTTGCAACCCATGCCGGAAGTGACAGGATGTGCAGCTCCCATCCAGTTAGAGCTCCATATCTCCACTGTACCTTGACAACAGGTGCTGCAGATGTGAAATTCATTGCAAGGGAGAGATGTAAATGGAAACAGTTGAAATACCAATAGTTCTGATTAAGGCGAGTATAACACAAGTATTCAAAGATGAAATAACTGAGATAACATCCTTTGAGATTTTGTGAATGGTGCAAGGAAGTCAGGGGGAATGGTGATGTTATAGTGGTTGCACTATAAGCCTCCAAATCATCAATGGGATTTGGAGGAAGAAATATGCAAGGAAACTGATGAGAGTAGCAGGAGCAATAGGGTTGTCATAATAAGTGGTTTAAATTTTCCTAACATAGACTGGGACTTCCAGAGGGTCAAGAACTTCAATGGAACGTAATTTCATAAGCTTGTTCAGAAAAGTTTCCCCTAGCAGTATATAAAGGGGCCTACAGGGGAGGGACAAACTCGACCTACTGTTGGGAAATAGGGATGGATATGTGACGGAGGTAAAGCGGGGGAGTATTTTGGGAAAAGTGACTGGCGTTGTATTAATTTTAAAATAGTTATGGGAGGGACAGAATTGGTCCATAGATACAAGTTCTAAATATGGGCAAGGCATATTTCGTTGGAATTAGACAGGGGATTGCAGGGGTTAATTGTAGTAGTTTGTTTTCATGTAAAAGGATGTCGGGTACGAGGGAGGGCTGTAAAAGTGAGATAGCTCGAGTTCAAGGTTTCCATGTTCCTGTGAGGGTGAAGCGAAAGTGAGGCTGGAAGAGAAAATCCCGGATGACAAGAGATATTGAGGCTATGACCAGCACAAATGAGGCGTGGCTCAGGAACAGGCAGCTGGGATCAAGGGATTTCCTGGAGGTACACAGGGGAAACAGGAGATTACCGAGGAAGGAAATCAGGAAGGCGAAAAGGGGGTTCGAGATAGCCTTGGCCGAGAAGATTAGGATGAATCCAAATTCACTACAGTAAAGAAAAAAAAAACATCTAGAAAGAGAATAGGGCGTCTTAAAAACCAAAATGGGCACGCAAATGTAAAACGTCAAGAGATGGTTGAGGTCCTCAATTTCCCCTCTGTGTTATCATGAAGAAAGACATGAAGACCTGTGACCTTTGGTAGGTCAGTTGTGATAACTTGGTACAGTCCATATCACAGTAAAGGTGCTGTTGGACATATTAGAATGCACAAAGTCAGATAAATCTCTTGGACCCGACTAGATATATCCAAGAGCACTGCAAGAGGCGAGAGAAGACAGTTCAGGGGCCAAGGACCCGGACGTCGGGGCGCTAACAAATGGAGTGCCCTTCTTCAAGGAGGGTTGCAAAGAAATGCCTGGGAAATATAGTCCAGTAAGCTTCACAACTGTTTTCGGTAAATCACTTGAGAAGGTTCTGAGATATAAGATATGCATGCATTTGGAAAGACAGAGTTTGACTTGGAGCAGTCAGCATAGCTTTGTGTGTGGCAGATCATGCCTTACAAATTTTGTTAGAGGTTTTTTGAGGAAGTGACCAGGAATGTTGACGAGGGCAGGACGGCGGATATAGTCTATATGGATTTCAGTAAGGCCTTTGGTCAGATTCCACATGGAAGGCCGCTCTAGAAGGTAAGATCGCATGGATTCCAACGTAAACTGTCAATTTGGCGACACAATTGTATTGTCATTATGAAGCAAATGGCTATGGTGGAGGTATGCTTGTTGGACTGGAGGCCTGTGACGAGTGGAGTGCCTCAGGGGTCGGTACTATCCCCATTGCTGTTTGTTATCTATATCAATGATTTGGACGAGAGTGCACAATGCAAGGTTAGTAAGTTTGCAGATGACACTAAAATAGGAGGCATCGTTTACAGTGAGGAACGTTATCAGAAATTGCCTCAGTACTTTGATCAGCTGGGTAAGTGGGCTGAGAAATAGCAAACGGAGTTTAATATAAATAAGTGTGACGTCTTGCATTTTTGAAAGTCAAATTGATGTGGGAGTTTAATGGTGAATGGGTCGGCCTTAAGGAGGGTAGTGGAACAAAAGGATGTTGGAAATCAGGTGCACGGTTGTCTGAATTTGAGTCGCAGATATACAGGACAGTGAAGAAGGCTGTTGGCACACTGGCCTACATCAGGGCATTGATGGGACGTTATGTTGCAGTTGTACAGGATGTTGGGAAGGCTACAGTTGGAGTATTGTGCTAATTTTTTTTCACCTTGCCCTAGAAAGGATATTATTGAACTAGGAAGAATGTAAAAGAAATTTACAAAGATGTTTCTTGGGCTAAAGGGTCTGAGTTATAGGGAGAGGTTGGACAGGTTAGTACATATTTCTTTACAGTGTAGAGAACTGAGGGGGTTTATGTAGAAGTGTAGCTCTTATCAAATCATGACAGCCATGCATAGGGATGAATATTTCAATTTTTTTTGCAAGGTTGTGGAACCAAGGACTAGAGGCCATCTGTTAATGTTTGGAGAGGACAAAAATGAAAAGGAATCTGAGGGTCACCCTTTTTACACAGAGTGTGTTTTGCATATGGACTGAGCTGCCAGTGGAAGTGGTTGAGGCGGGTACAATAAAAACATTGAAAAGGTATTTGGATAAATACATCGATAGGAAAGGAGCAGGGGCAGGGAAATGGGGTAAGTGTGGTTGTGCATTTTGTTAGGCATGGACCAGCTGGGCCAAAGGGTCTGTTTCCGTGCAGTAGAAATGTATGACTGTAAATACGTGTGTTTTGGGATAGAGACAGAGAGGGACAGACTGAGAAAAAATGTCATTGAATGATATGTTTGCAGGTTTCAGAATGCTGAAATGAAGACATTTCGATAGTATCATGCAACAAGCTTCAGTATTATGAAGACTTATGAGTGAATGGAATATTGCTGTGAGTTCAGGCGATGGAGCGAGTTGACTGAGCATTTATTCTGCACCTTTGTAACTGGGAGTGAGGACAACAGCGTCTTCGGCTCATTGAGCTGTATAAAACAGTAATTTGTCTCAGTGTCATTTTCATTGAGTGTGTCAGAGGGATTGTCTGCACGAGGCTGAGCTCGTTTCTTATCGAACTCACGTCATTAAATAGCCCCCCACCCCACCACATTCTCATTGAATGCCAGCCCGATTCTCCCACCAAACATGATTGGAGGTAATCACAGTCGCCCAGATGCCCCGAGATATTCCGTGTTCCCTGGCACTGGTGCCATCTTTAAAAGGCCAAGTGGCACATGGCTGAGCTTTCTCAGTTTGGAGCTGCCCTGTACATTTTACCCAGAGCATAGTAGATAAGGGGCAATTCTACCACAGTTTGTTGACGGTGCATGGTGTGCAGAGTGGACGGGCTAGTATAGAGGGGGACCATTCCCTTTGCAGATGGGGCCATACCACTAGACACACTGAGCATGGTCTGTGCTCACCACCCAGCTCAGTACAGAATCTGCGGCCTGACGAAATGTCCAACAATACAGGACAAGCATCAATAACCTTCCCCGCTTGTCAGGGTCAGAGTCACCATATTCTCTCTGCTCCCTCACACTCACTGTATATCTGTTATAGCAGGTACAAGGCTCATGCTCCACCACTTTCACTGCCGCATGCAGCAGCTTCACTCTCTCTCTTTCTCTCTCTCTCTCTCTCTCTCTCTCTCGCTCTCTCTGTCTCTCTCTCTCCCCCCACATAGTTACAGAATATTCCTGAAAATACCAATTATGGAATGTTCCAGATAGTGTTCCAAATAATGCCCAGTTTCAGGAAAATGGCAATTCCCCAGTGTGTAACACATAAGAGGAAGGAATAGAGAGAAGTTTTCCAAATCACACACATTTCAATCCATGTTGAGGCCATTCAGCCCGTCAAATGTGCTGATCTTATACTTTCCTCGGCTGATCTGATGCTTTTCTCAGCTCCGTGTTCTAGGAACATTCAGTCATTCTACCCCCTGGGTTTCTGTCACTGTCCAGACGGCACTCAGGCATATTTACCCCAGTTTTCTTCAAGTGCTTGTTTTAGGGCATTTCCCATGGAACACACTCTCCTCACAGTACACTCCATCAATTATATACTTTCATGCAACGGTCAGTATGCTTTACCAAACAAAAATCTACGCATATTTTATGGTTATAGATCACACTTAGTAATTCTGGTTATTTCACTTGACTCAACTTAATGATATTAAACCAAAAATAGCTTCTAAACACGTCTTGTTATGAAATACAATTTCGAGCAGAGAACGTTTTACCCTCAGCCGTTATCCTGACCGTTATCTGAATTGTACCACGTTCCTTGTTATGAATGATTCTCTTGTCCTTTGTCTGTGACTGTTTCTGTGTGTAACAGTTATACTGTCTCCCACTCAGTTGGGTGGACGGCAGGTTTGTGATGTAGAGGGAAGCCAACAGTGCAGGGTCAGTTCCTCACACTGACAGAGGTTACCATGAAGGGGACGCTCACTCAATCTCACCCCATCACCCGAGGTGTGGTGATCTTCAGGATAAACCATATGAGGGGTCTCTCGAATGAGAAGTCCTTGTGGAATCTATTCTATCGATGTTAGCATTTTAATATTTTTTTTAAAAATATCTTTATTGAAAAAAAGATTTTTAATATTATAATAACACAACTCAAATAACTGATCAAAATTACACCCATGAGCAAATACATACAAAACAAGTTAAAAACACTAAACGGACAGAAGAAAAACAAAAATAAACAATAAATAAAGAATAAATCATGCAGTTCATCGTAACAAAATGATAGCTCTCGTTCTTCAAGGGCATTAACTGATATCCATTTTTATGTTCATTATTCTTCCTCTCTGGATATAAGATTCATTAGATAATATCGTCAAGGCTGTATCAACCCCTTCTGAGAGTGACAGATAAGCCTGTATCACGGTAATCCAAATAGGTCTGCCATATCTTATATAAATCTCTGTATTTTGTTGCACCATACTGGTGAGGAAGTCCGACTGGATGTCCTCCATGAAGAGCTTACATCGACCCAACAGATCCGGGGTGGGTGTTTGGGGGGGAGGGTGGGGGTGGTGATTTCACTCATCCAACACAACAGAATGTTTTTCCTCGCACAGAAAGTAAGTGTATTTTTTCACATGTGCATCTGTGTAAAGTACCTTGGGCAGGCTCAGGAAAAGAGAAACCAGGTCCATCTCCAATTCAGTCCCCTCGACCTACTCTATCACACCTGACACAGTGCTCCAATATATATATGAAGCCTGCAGCACGACCACAAGCAATGAGTAAGAGTGCCTGCAGTCGTTCTGCATTTCGGACATGCTGAAGATAATCCCTCTTTGAATTTTGGGAGATAATCTGGGTTCAGATAGGCCCTATGAAGAATTTTAAACTGCATGGAATGGGTCCTATTACAGATCAAAATCCTTCAAGCATTTTCACAAATGTTCTCCCATCTCTCCGAGGTGCTCTGAACCCTCAACACTCTCTCGCAGACATCACAAAGCTGCACAGTCTCGTCTGAGGGGACACGCTCCAACTAATGATAAAGGGTACTGACAGAGAATGTATTCTAAGCAATAGGCACCCACTTCTCTCGATCGGATCTGTAAGAGTCTGTGTTTTTTAAAAAAAAATCAAAGCTTTTATCTGAAAAAAAAAACAGAAGATTTCCCTACTAGGTAGTCCATACCTATGAGTCATTTGATCAAATGATGTCATTCCTTCTCCCTCAAATAACACGTGGTGGCTCAGTAGGTAGCACTGCGGCCTCACAGCACCAGGATCCAAAGATGTGCAGGTTAGATGAATTGGCTATTGATAAATCACCCGTCGTGTTCAGGGGTGTGTAGGTTGGAGCATTAGTCAGGGTAAATATAGGATGGTAGGGGAATGGGTCTGGATGGGTTACTCTTCAAAGAGTCGAAGCGGACTTGCTGGGCCCATGTGCTTGTATCCACACTGTAGGGGTTCTACTAATTCTAAATCACTCAAGCAAGGCACGCCCCTGGCTACCCACAGTTTAAATCTGGAATCCATTATCCCCGGTTGACAACCCGGGATACCAATTACAGGGGTAAGAATCATGGTTTTGGCTGAATTGCCCTCGATCTGACGCATTGTCATTCATGCTTTAACAGTATTGATAATTATTGGGTTATGGCAATACTCCAAAAATGTTGTTATTTTGTCTAAGACCAGCAGACTAGTCAGGGTTCACTTTGTCTGAGAGTGTTCAATTTTTAACCGTATTGACACCGAGTCCTCAGTGGCCCAGACACTGACATCGGATAATAAAGTGCTTAATTGATAGCTTCTAATCTGGGAGATCTAGTCCCTACAACCTGTGGAGTAGTTGCAGTTTGATAAAGAGTCGCTTACGGTGCCAAACCAGCCATTAAGTCCCCTAACTATCTGTCTGGGAAACATCAGAGGAAACATTCACACGGGGTATAGCAAATAAGGAACGAAATTCATTTTAAGAACAGCTATCCGACCTAACCAGGATGTTGGAAGTGCCTCCCATCTTTGAATGGCTTGTTTAATTTTGTCAAACAAATGGACATAGTTCACATTAAATAATTGATTAAAGACTGATGTAATGAATACACAGAAATAGGGAAACCACCCCCGTGACCATCTGCAAGAAAACCAGGATTTGCCTTCAACTTCAGGTATTTCCCTGAGACCTCCCATACACATGGCCACAACCTTTGTAAAATTAATCTTATAGCCAGAACAGGCGATAAGACAATTAATGCATTGCATCACGTGAGCTGCTGAAACTGTGGGATTTGAAAAAAAAAACATAAGACCCTCATCTGCATACAATATAATCTCATGTTACTTCTATCTTACTTCTGGGTCAGGTATGTTGGGGTAATATTCCCAATTGTGTTGGATGCCACCGTGTCTAAGATTGTTGCAGGGATGGGGAAGAGATCAACCCTCGTGTGGCATTTGTGTGGGTTAAAGAAGAAAATAAAATCCCTACTTGTGAGGTAGATCTGCCTCCAGACATCCACCAGCTCTAGTTCTGTACACAAACCCACTAATTGCTTACATTATAACTAGGGTATTGGGGGACATATGGACATTCTGTCCACCGTGGGTCCATCAAACAGTTGAACTCTCCTTCTACAATCATGTGCCACGATGCAAGATAACTTAATTTGGAAAATGCATCTGCCAGGATTTTAATAGGGTACGCCGGGGGCAATAAGCATTCAAAATATTGTATTATTTCCCACAGTTCAAGACTTTGGGGATGATGATCCTTCCGGGAGTATCTAATACAATCTAATAATTTAAATGGAAGATTCTTCTTCACCAGTATGGCTTCTCCCCACTCCTTGTATTAAAAGACAGGAAATAAACCCGATCAAACCCGCCCTGCTGTAACGACAAATGTTCCTTGCCATCAAGGTGCATCTTCTGCAATAGGACAACATCCACCCTCCCTTTTTGAAGACTAGAAAGTACATTTTTCCTCTTTACTGGCAGATGGTTCTCCTTAATGTTCCAGGTACAATATTTAAGCACATCATTATCCATAACGCACTGTAGAAACATTTCAACTCTAGAGTTTCACATTGAATTACACATCGCTGATCATGAATGAAAAAAAGACTCATTGAGCCTACAAAACTGTACAAACTAAAACTATTACAACTAACAAGCTCTCAAAACTTTCTAAAGCTAAACACATAAAAAACCAAAGAATGAAATATTCAAAACGCCAAAGACACTCGATTGGGGAATTTACCCCCCACCACCCACTGGGGACGCTTACATATCTCAAAACGTTATCTTGTGCCCGCTACCAATATGGAATCCAGGGCAATTAACAACACAAATCGGGCTTGAACTGCCCTTCGGTCGGCACTTAGTCATTGCAACTACCTTTGTAACTCCCTCCAGCTTGAGCTGCGCCCCAGATACAAGCGAAGAAAGAGAAAAAGAGTAGTAATATCAATGAAGAAGTTAAAAATGAGTACTCTATCCATTCCCGACTATAATTTAATGCTGGTTAATACCAGAAAAATCCAACAAAATTTCTTTAGGAGAAACATGATTATCTAAATATCCAGCTTACTTTAAGATGTCCACAAAGTTTTCGCTTTGTCTGGAGAGTCAGACGAGTTCGTGGATCCATTGAAAGCAATACAGAGCACCGCTGGGTACCGTAAGGAATACTGACTCTAGAGTTCCCTTACCCTTCTTTTGATCTCATCAAAAGATTTTCTTTCCTGAATCACCGTCGCTGAGAAGTCCAGAAAGAACATAATCCTGGAGTTCTCGTGAATTAAACCCATCGGATCTTTCCCCTATGTTCTGAAGCTTCCATAAGTCTTTGTTTGTCCCCATAACTGTGTAATCGCGTAAGGAAGGGATGAAGGCGTTGGTCTGAGACTGACATCCGCGCCGTAACCCGATTAGCTGTCTCCCTCTTCACCCGTCCCTCCTCAGTTTCGAAGTGAAGGAATCGCTGCAGCCAGTTCTTGAAAAAAACTCACCGACTGACCACCTTCTGTCCGCTCCAGCAAAGCGATGATGTGAATATTCTTCATCTTACCCCTGTTCTCGAGGTCGTCATCTTGTTCAGTTAAGGTGCAGACCTGTTTTTCAAGGGCGAGGATCCTTTCCAGAGAGGAATCTATCACAGTCTCTGTCGCTGCTGTTCGCCGCTTAGAATCGTCTGTTCTGTTTCCAAGGCTGTCACGTTGCTGGTCATGTTTTGGAGCGCGGCTGAGAGCGGCTCTAGCCACGGCTGAACTGTTCTTCAATCATGGCTTCAATCATTTCGTGTAACTTGATTAACTCAGTAACCAAGACCTGGTGAGATAACTGGGTCCATCGAACGAGCAGAGTGGGTTGCAGCTACGGCCTCAGGTATGCTCGATGCTTGTTGGGACTTACTCGATTCTTTCCTCATGTTTTGTCATTTCACTTTGACAAATCGGGATTAGTAAAGATTCTATCGCTCTTTTAATGTTGAATTTTAAGTAAATGGCTGGGATGGGGTGGGTTAGAAAACCACTTTGCCCTTGTGTTGATGCGGAGCCCATCAAAGCAGACCTTCTGAATCGCCGCCGTCTAGTATTCCCCCTTAACATTTTATCGATATTATCATTTCATTTTGCATTATATTCCTGGAGGTTCTGAAGCCGTGTTATTTGATACCACTATCTACATTTCCCTCCACACTACACATTGCTGCCCATTCCTCGATAATCCTTGACTCTGTTGTTATTTATGAACCTTCCATCTGTGCCTTTAACAGGTTACTCTTGGAATGAGAATGAAACATACAAGACCTTGATAAGTCTGGATTAGGTATGTAGCAACTGGGTGTTTGTATAGTCCAAATTTATTGTCATTGTCATAGAACCTCTACAATGTGGAGGCAGGACATTCCGTCCATTAAGTCCACACTGACCCAACAAACAGCATCCCACCTGGACGTGCCCCCAACCTTATCCATGTTAACCTGCATTTCCCGTAACTAACCCATCTAACCTACACATCCCTGGGCACTATGTGCAATCCACTTTAAACTGCACATATTTGGACTGTGGCAGGAAACTGGAGCACTGGGAGGAAAACCACACAGGCACGGGGAGAATGTTCAAACTCCACATGGAGGGTCGCCCGAGGTTAGAAGTGAACCCAGCTACTTGGTGATGTGAGGCAGCAGTTCTACCCACAGATCCAACATACTCCTCCGTTAGTTCTGTTAGTAACTTGTGGCTGACTAATGAAATAAGCCTGACTTGTTCTTATCACTGAACCTGACCCAGTCTGAGACCTTTATTACCGGCCATATCACCAACCTGTTTACATTTAAAATTTGTTGTAAGCAGTGGAAGAGTGGGACTAGAAAAGGAAAGAGTGACACCCTTCAACCTCAGTCACAACTGGAGTGAGAAATAATCACAAAGTGGGAATTCATTCAAGTGGGAATTCTCTTTCCCAGAAGTTTGGGATGGCTGAATCTTTACAATATATCAAGGTTGGCTTCGTCTGATTTTCCATAGACAGGTGCATCAGAGATAATGGTGCATGGAGAGAAACGTGCAGCTGGGACCACAATGAGATGAGCCACGACTTTATTTACTGGTGGAGTAGTGTCAAAGGGCCGAATACCCCATCGTGTCCCTCAGCCCTCTGTTCTGATGTTCCGTTCAACCCTTTGGACCTGCTACATAGGGGCAGATCAAGGCCACTCCGATGGTTCGGTGCAGTTTTGGAAATGTACTTGGAAAATCCAGGCTGGGTGATGAAGTGACACTCATCCCCAATCTCTAATTTGGAAAACCTGGCCAGCATGGACATTTAGAAAAGCTTCACGCAGATTCAGTGTGGTTGTGTGAAAGAGAAATTATATTTTGCCCTGTAAAATCATGCAAAGTACTTCTGGAGATGCCTGAGAATGCAACAAGCGGATTTGATAAAGGGGATATTTATCTAGGCTTCCCCTCTCCGCAACCTCTGCTCCAGATGTGAGTGGTGTCACAGACCCAGATTTACTGTGAATACAGCCCCCATACCCTACCCAGCATTAACTAAAACAAATCCTCTGCTCACCGAGTGTAGCATTACATAACACAACTTCCCAGAAAATAACTAGTTACTTTGCAAAAGCATAACATGTGAAATTAATAAATAGGAAGAAGAGTAGGCTATTCGGCCCCTCAAGCTTGCCCTGTCTTTTAATACCACATGGCTGATCTACTCCAGGGCTCGACTCCAATTTCTTCCCGAAACCTTGTATCCCTCCACACCTCTCTGGGTTAGGGAATTCCAGACATTCACTACCTTCTGAGAGAAACATCACTTTGTATCTCAGATAGAAATCGATGTTTTATATTCGGTATTTATATCCTCGAGTTCGAGACTCCACTCAGGAATGGTAACAACCTCTCGACATTTACCTTCTCAAGTCCTTCTGTGTCCTGTATTTTTCAGCAAATCACTCCTCATTCATTTAAACCCCAATGAATAATCGCCTCTCCATTTTACACAACCCTTTCACCCCGGGAAGCCGGCTAATGAACCAACCTACTTACTTGTTGCATCAGCATGCTTACTTTATGTTTCATACACAGGAACACTCCAATCCCCTTGTACTGTTCTTTTTTCTGGAAGTCCTCTCCATTAAATAACAGCCTGCCTTTTGATTCTCAGTGTCATCCTCAAACTCGAATGTATATTGCACTCAGTTTCTTCCTTCAGACTATCAGTATAGAGTGTAAATAACTGATGCCATCGGACTGAGAGCTGTGGTCCTCCAGCAGATGTAACTTTATCATGACGATCCATTAATCCTGACTCTCCGATTGCTACATGTTAGGCAATCATTATCCCATGTTAATACATTTTCCATCATCCTACGAGCTTCTGTCTTGTGTAAGAACTTTTATTTTGTAATACCTTGTGGAAAAACTCTGGAAAGCCTGGTGTCTAAAAGATCCCCTTTATCAAATCCGCTTGTTACATTCTCAGGCATCTCCAGAAGTACTTTGCATGATTTTACAGGGCAAAATATAATTTCTCTTTCACACAACCACACTGAATCGGCGTGAAGCTTTTCTAAATGTCCATGCTGGCCAGGTTTTCCAAATTAAGCTAATCCCATCTGCTTTCATCTGGCTCATCTGCCTCTAAATGTTTCCCATCCATCTGTTTGTCCAAATGAGTTTTAAATGTTTTAGCTGTACATGAATCTACCACTCTTCCTCTGGCAGCTCATTCCATACCCACGCCACCCAATGTGTAAAAACACTGCCCCTGCGTCCCTCTTAAATTTTCCCTCTTTCACCTTAAACCTATGCCTTCTACCGCTGAACTCCCCCATCCTGTGGAAAAGACCTTGGCTATTTACCCTATCCATATCTCTCATGATTATAGAAAATTCAATAATGTCATCCCCCAACCTTCTACACTCCATCCAATACTAACTTCAAGAACAACAATTTAAAGATAAATACTGCAAATTTGAAACTATAGTAAACATGACAGGTAAACAATACTAAGCCCAATCTTCATACTGTTATTTGTTTTTTTTCTCTCCCATTACAATACTAAGGCAGCATGAAACGCTTACGAGTGCCAATAAGAATTCAAGCACCTGATATCCTTTGTCTAAAGGAGGTGGTGATCTCGACAGTGAAAACGCATTTATGGCCAGATCTTTATAATGCTACATAGTCAACATTCTCCATCCTGGCCTCCATATGACCTTGTGTGGTTGTGTCTTCTTTATCTTGCACTCAATAGAGAGAACCCCTTACTCCTTAAATTAAACCCATGTTATATCATCTTCTCGTTCACTACTGCTAAAAGCCGGTTTATCTTTGCCACTCCCTCTATTCCCTGTCACCTCTGGCAAACTATTAAAAAGCCAAGTTTCCAATGCTTTTCAGTTGTGAAGAAGTGTCACATTGGGCTTGAAATGCGAACGCTGTTTCTCTGTCTCTGCAGATACTGACAGACCTGCTGAGTTTCTCCAGAAATGAATAGGCACAGAACAAATTTTCACAACACAAGTAACTATGGATACTGGCAATAAAAATGCCAAAATTGCTTGAGAAATTGAGAGCTTTGTAGAGGGTCACTGGACCTGAATGTTTAACACTGCATTCATTCCAGAAGATGCTGCAACATCTTCAGCAATTTCTGATTTTGGATAATTTCCAAAGAAGGATGTCAAAGATGCTCAAACATCCTGTCCAACATGGAGTGCCGTACACTGGGAACTGAACAATAATGCATGGTGCACAAGTTCCTTGACTATGAAACTGCATAAGACTGACATCACTGACACTACAGAGCTTTTAATCATGGTCAGGGAGAAAAACAGAGGGAAACACATTCAATTCCAATACATAAGGTGACACTGTGGAAGAGAAACTATTTAGATCATTACTTTAAATGGATTGAGTTAAAGTAACAAATTAGAGGCGTGACACCAGGGAGAGGCCCTCAGCAGAATGACAATGTGACAATGCAAGTGTTACCGCATCAGAAACCAGGTTAGGTGGAGAATACAGGGCTGATGGGTGAAAGGGTCTCGGTGTGAACTGGGGGACAGTCAGCAGAATTGAATTGTAGATATTGCAACTCAAACTGGGTTATCATTTGATGCTGTAGACCACAGCAACAGCAGAAACAAAATTGTATTCAACGACAATCTGTAATTTCCCGACGATAATTCATCAGTCTACCATTACCATCAAGCCGATCCATGGTTTAGTGATGAGTGTGGCTGAACATGCCAGGGTCTCAATCACGTGGACCTAAACCTGTTGACAACCCAATAAAGTTACCATCCTTAATTGGTTAAATTCCGACCAGCAGAACTAATGTCTGACGGAGAGGGGAAATGATCCCAAGACTAACAGATCAAATCTAAGCTCTGTCGTCCTGGCAAATCCAAACATAAATGTCGATGAATAATTAAACAATTTGCAGGAGGAGAGGACTCCACAAATATCCTCATCCTAAATATATGAACAGCTTTGTACGTCAGTGAAAAAAGCCAAGGATGCGGTGTCTGCACTATCCTCAGCCAGACGTGTTGAGTGGATGATGCAACTCACACTCATCATGATTCCTGTAGAATCACAGACGCCAGTCCTCAACCAATTCGATTCGCTGTACGTTCATGAGGAAACAGCTGAACACTACAGATACGACAAAGGCAATGGGCCCTGACTCCATTACTGCAATAGGACTGAAGACTTTTGCAGCACAGCAAGCCGTGCCCATGGGGAAGACGTTTCATTCCAGCTCCAACTCTGACATCTCCCTGGCAATGAGGAAAAAAATACACAACTATGTCCAGTCCTTGAATAGGAGAATAATTACAATCTGACCAATTACCACACCCTCAGTCCCATCTCGACAGTAAAATTGTTGGGAAAACATTTCTATAGAGCTGTCAAGTAGCACCGAAATAACCAGGTCAGTGTGGTTTCTGATAGGTCCCCATGTGGAGATGGTGCTGTAGTGGACATAACATTAGATTACGAATCCAGACCAGGCCAGTGCTCTGGCAGCTGGTGGAAGTTAAGAATAATTAATAAAATATCAAGACCTAAAATCTGGTGTCATTAATAGTGTCCAATATTGCTTGTAAACATCGATCTCCTTCCCAAATGTACTTTCAGGAAGTGAATCTCCCGTGCTTTCCTGGTCTGGCCTAAAAGTGACTCCGGACACACAGGCATGGTCTCTGAATCGGCCAAGTGAGACACTCAATATTATCAAATTTCCCTGAGGTCTTAAAGGATAAAACCTGACAGATCATCCGGCGTCAACCTCGTTATCAGAAAAGGGAGTGGGAAACAGTCCTGTTGACCCTGCATAGACATCCTTCCTAACATCTGAGTATTTGTAACAACATTTACAGAGCTTTCCCACAGACTGCACAGAAACATCGGGAGAGGAGGAGGTCATTCAGCACATTGAGCTTTCCCCATGCTAATTCATGGCCGAACATTTCCTCAATGCAGTTTTCCCCACATAATGTTCATATCCCAAAATATGTTTAAACATTATGAAATATAGTGCCTTCAGCCCATCAGTACATAGGGAGTTCTCTGATAACGCTTGTTTATTAAGTATGATTTGACTGCAATGCGATTCGTGAACCATTTTCTATAAAGTGAAATATCATCTCTGCTTCAAATCTGTCACATTCTGTCAGAGTTTTATATATCTCGCTGAGATCTCCACCCATTTTCCTAAAGCCCATGGAATACAGGCCGAGTCACCCCAAACTCTGCTCCCACAACTAACCTGTCATCCCAGAGATCAGGCTGGTCATCCTTCACTGCACACCCTCAATGTCATATCTGCTCTTTATTAGGTAAGGACACCAAAACTGCACACAACACTGCACAATGTTCGAGATGGGGTCCCACCAAGGCCATTTTACAGTTGCAGTAAATGACCCTTACTCCTGTATTCTAAATCCCCCTGAAATGAAGGCGAATACACCATTTATCTGCCTACCTGCTTTCTGCTCCTGCAATATTGCTTTCAATGACTGGTACACAAGGAGATCCAGATTCTTTTCACTGTTACAGCTCCCCACTTACTGGGTCTATGTACACTCTATACAGCATGCCAATGCCATTTCCAGTATTGACTTCCGTGTTCAGAACTCACTGCCCTACATGGACTCAGAAGGCTGGGCAGAAATAAACAAAAATGCAGCATAAGTTTATTTATCGATCATTTTTTTTAACCAATCACTTTTCAAATGATGGGCTGCCATTCAATTGATCCCTTCAAAGTACATAACCTGTCATCTCTGCCATTGCTCTCCATCTGCCAGGTATTTGCCCAGTCACTCCACTTGTCTCAATCACTTTGGAACCATTTTTGCATCCTCCTCATCCACTCACAAGCTGACATCATTTAGTGCTGTCAGCAGTCTTGGGAATATTGCAATTGAGCCGCTCAACCAAAACATATGATGTGTATTGGGAATAGCTGTATGCCAAATCTTGATCCTTGTTATATCCTCCAAGCCTTCCATTCAAAAAACATGGTTTTGTTCCTAATCACTGTTTCCTGTCAGTTCTCTCATTCTAAAACCATGATCATATATTAGCCCCAGTCCCTCAGGATTCGAATTTGCACAAAATGCTTGGGGCTTTATCAAAAAATCTTTCTGATTTTCCAATCGTATTGCGTTGATACCTTCTCCATAATTTTGCTCAAATATGATTCCTATTTCATAAACCTCTGTTGACTTTGTCTATGCCTATTAATTTCAGTCCAATATTTTCTCTTTCGAAGTGCTTCATCAAAGCGCACAACCACCAGCGCTTCGAAAGCTCGTGCCTCCAAATAAACCTTTTTGGAGAATAACCTGGTGTTATGCAATTTTTAACTTTGTCCAACCTAGTCCAACACCAACACCTCCGAATCACAAATATTAAGAGACACAGCACTGATCCTTGTGGTACACCACTGGACACTAGCCTCCAAACATAAACAGCCTTCTACCACCACCCTGTGCCTCCTACCACTAAAGTTGATTTGGTTGCAACTTGGAAAATCAATAATGATTCCTACCTGTTCCCTGGTTATTCTGTTCCGCTGGACACTCTTGGAGAATATCTGGTGATCCTCACTAATCTTGCCTGCCAGTAGGTTTCCGTGCCCCTGTGTTAATTAGTCCCTCCAAGTGATGAATTTCCTCCTTATTGCAGATTTAACTGGCCTGTCCAAGATCCTGCCATTATTTGCTATTAATGTGGAATAGAAAGCGAGTGAAGAGCTCTGTTCATTTCAAACTTGTCATATGTTTTGTGAATTTACGAAATTTCACTGTGGCCCAACTCTTATTCATTGAAACTCTAGAGAACATAGGCCGAGTTTCCTCATCAGGCAATCTCACCATCTGAGGATTAATCTGGAGAATGTCCATTACATTTCCTCTGTGGTCAGTATACTCTTTCTGAGATTCGGTCACCAAAACTGTGCACAATACTCCAGGTATAGTCCTATCAACACGCCGTGAAACTGCTTCAACATGTCTTTACATCAATGTTCTGACTCTCTTAAAGAAGGCGAACCAAACTTTAACTTTTCAGATACATATATTCCTCCAAATACCCTTCATATTCATTGCACTTACGGACTCACTGAGGTCTTATAGAAACCCTTCCGAAAATGCAATATCTACAACTTCGACTGGTTCCCCATCATCTATGTTGTAAGAAACAACTTCAAACAATTCCGAAGTTTATCAAGTATGACTTCTCAACCAGAAATGCATGCTGATTCTCTCCATTGTTGCTGTTAATTTCTAAATAGCAAAAATCCTGTGTAATAGATTCCAAAGTTTCCCTACAGATGTCTATTAATTGGTCTGCAGTTCTCCACAATATGTCTTCTTCCCTTTATAGCTGTTTGGATCCCTTCCATTCATCTATAGTGCTTGGTTCACGTTTATCCACAATAGTTTCTGGCTTCTGCAGAATGTACAGGAAAACAAAACACAGTCATCGACAGTGCAATTAATACTACTGTTGGTGATTTATTTCTGATGTGTTGATGGGAAGTACATCTGTTTCGTTAGACTTAGCAATGCTCAGTCGAGCTCCATGTTCAAGTACTACCTTGTTACTGATATGAATTGACTTCATGTCTTCAGCACCAGAAGGCCGATATGGGCACTTGGAATTACTGGGTGATTTCCTGGATTTTACTCCATGAAGACAGATGCAAAGTAACTGGTTATTTTCTTGGCCATTTCCCTGTTCTCCACAATAACCTCTCCTCTCCCAATTACAAATTTCCATATTTGACCTTGGTTTTATTTTGTTTCCTTTGAAATATAGATCGTAGACTGATGCAGTCTTTGTGTTCCTGTTTGTTAGCATGCACGGTCTCTTTTTGATTTCCTTATCAGTTTCATGGTCTTCCTTTTGTGGATCGTAAATTTCTGAGAATTCACAGGTTTCCACAATATCTGTAATTCTTCTGAACTCACTTCCTATGATTAATAAATTTTCCAATTTGTGACGTTAACCATCATTGAGTCACTTTCTCACTTTTTGGTGTTTGTACCTGAAATAAATAGACGTATTTTTCAGACTTTGCATTATTTCTAAAACCTCTTGGTCCTGACCAGATATATTCAGGAACACTGCAGGAGGATAGATAAGAAATTGCGGGAGCCCTGGTTGGTTATTTTCCATCATCGCTGGCCAACGAGTCAGGTCCCAGACGACTGGAGGGTAGCGAATGCTGTGCCCTTATTCAAGAAAGGCTACAAAGGTAAACCTGGGAACTAAAGACCAGCAAACCTAAAATTCTAGTGGGTACGTTATTGAGAAGATTCGGAGAGATTGAATATACATGCATTTGGAAAGACAGGATGTGATTCGGAGTATGATTAGAATGTTGCTGGAAAAGCAGAGCAGGTCAGGCAGCATCCGAGGAGCAAGGAAATCGATGTTTCTTGCAAAGACCCACCATCAATTCAGCACGGCTTTGTGCTTGGGAGATCATGACTCGTAAATTTGTTGGAGTTCTTTAATGAAGTGACCAGCAACGTTGCGGTGGACAGGGTGGTATACGTAGTCTATATGGATTCCAGTAAGGCCTTCAATAAGATTCCACATATTCCGCTGCTCTGGATGGTTAAAACATATGGAATTGAGGGGGAGCTGGCAAATTATGTACAAAACTGTCATGATGGTAGGAAGCAGAGGGCAATTCTGGAAAAATGCTGGTCAGCCTGGTGGCCTATGTCTAGTGGAATGCCTCAGGGGTTGGTGCTGGGGCCACTGCATATTACATATATCTATGATTTAGATGAGAATGTACAGGCATGATGTGCAAGTTTGAAGACGACGCTAAACTAGGCGGCATCATGGAGAGTGAGGAAGGTTATCATAAGTTTCAGAAATTGCAGCAAGACTTTGATCAGCTGGGGAAGTCGGCTGAGAATTTGCAAATGGATTTTAATATTGATCAGTGTAAGTTCTTGCATTTTAGAGAGTCAAATTAAGGTTGGACTTTCATGGTGAATGGTTGGAACTTAAGGAGTGTAATGGAACAGAGGGATCTTGCATTTCAGGTGCATGGTTCTCTGAAAATTGATTCCGAGGTATACAGTGCAGTGAAGAAAGCTTTTGGTACACTGGCCTTATTCAGTGTAGTTCACTGAGTATCAAAATTAGGGAGTTATGTTGCAGTTATACAGAATGCTGCTGAGGCCATATTGGTAGCGTTACGTTCAGGTTTGTTCAGTTTGCTATAGGAAGGATGTTATTAAACTGGAAAGAGTGCAGAAAAAAATATAAGGATGTTGCCAAGGACTCAATGGACTGAGTTATAGGGAGAGGTTGGACAAACTAGGACTTTTTACTTTTGTGTGTGTGCCCAGGGTTGGGCAATCACAAACTAGAGAGTATTAGTTTAACGTCAGAGCGGAAAGAATAAAAGACAACCTGAGGAAAAACCTTTTTACACACAGGGCCTGGTACACATATGGAATGAGCTGCCAGGGGAGTGATTGAGATGGATACATTAACAACTTTTTAAAGGCATTTGAACAAATACACGGATAGGAAAGAATTAGAAGGATGCGGGGCAATGGCAGGGAAATGGGGTTAGCGTGGATGGACATTTTGGTCGGAAAGGGCAGTTTGGGCTGAAGGGCCTGTCTCCATGCTAAGGGACTCTATGACTCTAACAACCATTGCTCGTCTCCCACTGAATTTTATATTGTACTTTCCCGATTCACTGGAACCATCTTGACCCTTTAGCCTCCAGTCTTCCATGATGTTAAACTAGAAAGTTCAAGTTTTCTGTATAGTACGCATATGCCTTGTTATTAATGTTATTATTCCTTAAAAGCTGCTTCACTACAAGGTTATTAATTCGTCATTCTGACCACAGAATACAAAATCCAAAATAACCTGCTCTCTAGTTTGCTTCACAACATACTCTTCAACCCATCTCATATACACTTACGGAATTTATTTTTCACAACATGAGCAGTCACTTAGTTAACGCAGTTTAGATGCGACTTGAGACCATCCAATAAGATTGCAGTATCCACAATACTTGCCTATCTAATTTCCGGAGCATATGATGCTGGAATTTTCTGCTAGCGTTGTGTTTTTGATATATAACACACCAATATTCCCACTCTCCCTCCCACCCCTCTTTTCTCCCATTTCAGGAGGAACAGCCTGGAATCGGACAGAAAGGCAAAGCTGGGTGGTGGAGTGCCCGATATTCATTCCCTCACTCCCTCCCCTTGCGATGTGGGTAGGACACTGGTGCAAGCCAGAGTGGACAGGGACGCTTCGTGTGCAGATACTGAAACATCCACGTCCCACCGACCGATTAAGGAGTAATGT
Source organism: Chiloscyllium plagiosum (assembly GCF_004010195.1). Taxonomy (NCBI): domain Eukaryota; kingdom Metazoa; phylum Chordata; class Chondrichthyes; order Orectolobiformes; family Hemiscylliidae; genus Chiloscyllium; species Chiloscyllium plagiosum. The sequence goes on from NC_057716.1 coordinate 105,879,812, forward strand.
TCAGTGAAAGACAATTCTCACTTTAAACCCACTGGCAGTTCCAACGACAGTCCTTTCACATCCAAAAACAAACAAAGATACCTGACTGCACAGAGGCGCAGACACAGAAATACACAGAAGTATTGGTAAACACCCCAATATACGAACACACACAATACTTATAGGCATACACACAGGTAGAAACACACAGACACATATGCAGTCACATACAACATATACAGACACCGACATACAAACACACAGGCAGACATACAGAGGAACAGAAACTAGTGTTATTAAGATGCAAATCGATAAGCTTCGGATTTGTATGGGGATCAAGGATTCTAGGGAGAAGGTAGAAGATTGAGGTTGAAGTACATATAAGAAATTATTGAAGGAATTTTAGACTCCATGGGCCGAATGGCCTCATTCTGCTCCTTGCTTTAACGTTCTTGTAGTGTAATGCTATCAGTTATTCTCTTTCTGAGACAGCAGCAGAGGCTGGGTTACGAACATATTTGATTGGAAAGGGTCAGTAGAAATGTGGGACAGGCTTGAAATCCGGAATGCTTTATGTTTATTCCTAATTATTATATCCTTATGTCTGAAAATAGATGTTGATTTGATGTTCAGTTAACACTGTTTAAAATAACGGGTCCCACAATGAAATAAGGACGTCCCTTTCACTTTAGTGCTGTGCTACCTGTGGTGTCCTCATCCTTAGGGAGCAGTGAAGACTCGGTTATTGAAGATATGCAACGCTGAGCTTGACTGGTCTTTGCTGGACAGGAGAGTCAATGTTTATTGGGAACAGACAGGAGACGGATGGTCAGACACACTCGGATTAGTTATGAGTATTCTGAATGGTACAGCCGAATGGCCAACTGCTGCCCCTACTCAATGTGTTGTTCCCTCAATCCACTCTCGATGCTGTTACAGAGATATACTGTTGTCCCTACCCCATGTGTTTTCGCTAAATCCAGCCCTTGATGCTGTTACAAGGTAGGGGACCACCCCTTTCAATCAGGCAGGATCGTTACAATGAGATGGGAGAAAACCATTCTGCCTCTCGAAGAAGTTACGCAGGAATAGATAATGAATTAATTCAGCTCGTTGAGTACATTGCACAGCCCAGGAGGAGACATTTCAACCACCTTAGGTGCTACACAGGAACGGAGAAGCGTCGCTAACAGGAAAGAGCGAATATAGATAAATGCTTATTTTCAGGTTGCAAAGCTGTAACTTGTGTAGTGCTGTAGAGATCATTCTGGGATCATCAATGACAAATAATCTGTATCAAAGTTCTGGAGGAAGGGAACTGAATGGCGTGAAGCTCAATTAGTGTATCACCAAGATAATCGTTCAAGATGTCGTCAAATGGAGATACTGAGTCTGCACTGTGATACACACAGGGAAGGTTAGTGAGCAAACCTTCAGCAGAAAGAACATAAGGTGAGTTGTCTACTGTGGCAGGAAGGATAAAACAATGGCAAACAATTTAAATGGAGAGAGATTGCAGAACTCTGTGATACAGGCAGTTTTCATGTTCCTGGGACATGAGTCATATGAAGTCAATCTGCAGATGCAGCAAGTGATTTGGAAAGTAAGTCGAATGATGCTGTTTCGGGCAAAGGTTATCACGTTTAATGAAGAATGTTTTATTGCATCTGAACGGGGCATTGCTGAGACCATATCGGATACACTGTGTGCAGTTCTGATCGCCTAGACTTAAAAAAAAAGATATAATTCTTTCAGAAGATTTTCGTAGATGTTTTTCTTCACACATTCCTGGAAGGAAGGCCTTTTGTTATGGGAGATTATCAGTTGTGATCTGAGATGAGAAATCTTCTTGAACCAATAATGACTTTCTGAAAAGTGTTTCTGCTGGATTCATGTTTCCTCTTCGTAAGGAGTTTAAAGCTCGAGAATAATTTTAAGAACAAGATGTATTCATATCAACACATGTATTATATAGATATCGGCCGATATTTACAAATTACACAGCCGCAGATAAACATGTCATCAGATGATAAAGCAGGGACTTTTTTTTCTATTGAAAGACACTGTGTGGAACAACAGCGATGATGCACCTTCATATCGTCCATTATCATCCATAACAGAGAATGCTCCAGTAGAGCACACATGGCCAAGTTTGATGTTCAGTTGACATTATTGCATGGTTCAACATAGAGAAGGAGAGAAATGTTTCCTGCCTGAAAAGCAGCAGCTGATTGATCCCTCTCTCTTCCTTTGTCCAGCCGATAGCAAAATGTGAGACCATAAAATCCCTGAGTTATCTTCAGCACTTGTGAAGGATTAGGGCGGCACGGTGGCACAGTGGTTAGCACTGCTGCCTCACAGCGCCAGAGACCCAGGTTCAATTCCCGCCTCAGGCGACTGACTGTGTGGAGTTTGCACGTTCTCTCCGTGTCTGCGTGGGTTTCCTCCGGGTGCTCCGGTTTCCTCCCACAGTCCAAAGATGTGCAGGTAAGGTGAATTGGCCATGCTAAATTGCCCGTAGTGTTAGGTTAGGGGTATGGGTGGGTTGCGCTTCGGTGGGGTGGTGTGGACTTGTTGGGCTGAAGGGCCTGTTTCCACACTGTAAGTAATCTAATCTAATCTAATTCCAAGTGAGGACTCATTGGAATCTCTCACTGAATGAAGCAAAGTGAGTTTAGCCAAATCCAACTGTTTCACAAATAAATCCCATTACCAGCACCTGTGTGAGCAGAATAATTTCAAAGGCAGAAGAACATTTGGGACACTCTATCTTTTACCATTTATTGTGAGTTCAACTTCCTGCATTTCACATTTTTCTCAAAAATGACCCAGTATGAGTCCTATACAATTGGCCATATCACTAAACTGGCTACATTCAAAATTTGTTGTAACCAGTGGAGGAGTGGGACTGGGAAAGGACACAGTGACAATGCAACATTTGTCGGAACACGAATGAGAAATTCTTATTGGACTGTTCAACTGAGAATTCCCTTTAAAAAAACGTTTGTGGTGCCTGTATGTTTGAATTTGTTCAAAGTTGTGCTGTATTCAAACATTTGACAGATAAGTACATGTAGGAAAATTGTATGCAGACAGAAAAGTGCTGCTGAAACCACAATCAGAGCAGCTACGACCTTAGTGCCTTGTGGAACAGTGACAACGTGTCTAATGACCCACTCCTGCTCCTTAGTCCTATGTTCCTATGTTCAATTCAGCCCCTCAAACCTCCTGCACTGGTGCTGACGGGGGCATCTTGCTCCACATACCTGGTCTACAGTAACACAGGATCTCATTCATTCCCTTCAGGCTGTCACACATAGTTTGGTGTGGGTTGGCAAATGTTACTTCAAAACCCAGGCTTGGTTCGAAAGACAACTCTGCTCTCTTTACAGAATGTCTCCTCTCTGCAACTTGTGCTTCATTTGTTGGTCATGATATAGACCAAAATTCACTGTGAATTCATCCCCCAGACCTCACTAAGTGATGACTCATAAACTACTTTGCTCTCTCTGATTAGAATGTTCAATAACAGGACATGCAGAAGAATTACAACCATTAACTTTGTAATTACAGAATATGAGAACATAAGGAACAGGATCAGGTAGTTCGGATAATCAAGACATTATTTACAATCGTGGCCGATCTACTGTTCATATTAACTCATCTTTCATGTCCAATTCTACGCACCCGCTCAGTTCTCTGACAGTTCAAAACTCCATCTACCACCTTTTTAAATACTTTCAGTGATGTAGCTCCCCTTGCTCTCGAGACAAGATAATTCCTGACATTCACTACCCTCTGTGAGAGGAAAACACTCCCCACACAGACACCGTGACTATCTATATAAACAAGAGGGGAACACAGGGGCTCAGCAAAGAGTGAGAAGCCTTGATATCAAGGCAGTATTTGACTGAGAATCTCATCGGAAGCGCCACCTTATTTGAGCTTAATGGGAATCAGGTATCCCCTTCCCATTGGATGGGGTCTTTCAGAGCACAAAGGAAGATATCTGTGGGTAGGGGTCGAAAATCTTCTCAGTTCCGGGACATCTCTTCAGGAGATCCTCAAGGTAGCTTCCTCAGCACAAGCATCTTCAGCTGCTTCATCAATGTCTTTCCCTATCATAAGACCGGAGGTGGGGATGGTCACTGAGGGTTACACAATGTTCAGAACATTTTGTCCCCCATCAGCTCCTGATGCAGTCTGTGTCCGTGTTCAGTAAGATCCGGACAGCATTCAGGCTTGTGCTGTTATAGTGTCGGTAGCATTCATGTAATAGTGCTGTCAGACATAATTAAAAGAGGAGATCATTCAACATCTTAAGCTGGTTACATACAGAAATGTGGAAGCCATTCAGCCCACCGAAACTACTGAACAAGAAGAGGGACAGCCCATTCAATATTCCTGCTTGTTCCACAGAAAAATAAGGGGTCTGGTCAGTACATCGAGCTGTTGAACAGAATCAGGTAGAGTCCAATCAGACACTTGAACCTGTTCCATAGGACCTGGAGGTGGCCATTCAGCCCCACGAGATTGCTAATTATGAACAGGAGCGTGTCATTGATGTTCCAATACAATAACCCAATGTAGCAGAGACTGCACCCATGGATGGCTGTACGAGGTTCCTCGTGGGTCCATTGCCGGTGGAACGTCTGCTACTTTAATGTGGTTTGCTGGCAGTGAGGAGGGAAGCCAGATGTTTGTATCAAGTCTCAAAGAGGCATCTTCTATCTCTGAGTAGATAGACCCATGTTCTCCATGGAGGTTAGAAGATGATGGGAATAGTTAACTGTTTTAGAGTGAAGGTATTGTGGCTGCTGTCAGGATTTTGGATAACGTGATGTTCAGTGTAGGATCACACACCAAATGCACTACATTCAAAGTCTGACTCTCTCTCTCTCTCTCTCTCTCTCTCTCTTCCTCTCTCTCTCTCTATCGATATAGGGATTAGGGGTGGGGTGAGGGGAACGTCCTCAGAGGCTCTTGTAACCCGAGTAAAAGCAAGCCATGGATTTTATCACTATCAATGTCTATTTAGAACATCATGAAAGACTGTCCATTCCCCTTAAGTTTCAATGCAATCATCTTTTATTCTCTCACAGCGCGCAAGATTAATCTTCATTCACCCCTCATTTTAACACCATCCCAGGGATTAGTCTGGTGAACAAAAAACCTTTGCACTCTCGCTGTGGCAGGGCGATTATTTTTTATTGTAAAGGAAAGAAAATCTGTCCACAATGTCCCAAAGACTGCCTCAACAACACTCTCAGGTTTGATCACAATAATTCATTTTTCTCACTGAGACATCTCCATTTCTTTCCTATGGCGTAAAAAAACCTTTCCTTCTCGCTACATTGCGCCTGACATGGAATTTAAAAGCTCCTTACATCTATATGTGACCATCAACAAAGCCAACACCAGAGATGCTACGAGAGATGTACATCACACTCAGGGAAAAAAACTAAGAAAGAATGCACTTAAAATAAGGAATGGTCACCCACCTGAATGGAAATGAGCTGTAGGAATATGGGAAACAGGCAGAGGAAGGGAGCTATCTTTCCTTTTGTTCTTCACTCATAGGTCAGGCCAGCATGTTATGCCTATTTTGACCTGAGTGGCTGCTTCAGCTGTTCCACAGGACAGTAAATAATAAACCACATTGCTATGGGTTTACAGTCACACAGAAACCTGATCAGGGAAGGATGACTCATTGCCTTCTCTAAAGGACATGAGGCAAGCAGATGGGCTTTTTATACTTAATGATGATGGTTTCACTTCAATGCCACCAATTTCCTTCATATTAACGGATTATTATTGTGTGGCTCTAGATCATGAGTCAATGACTTGAGCACGATGCATTATCTTGTCGTCAGACAGTTTCTATGCAGAGAACAAGTTAAACAGTTCAAGTGCAATTATTTTGTGATGCACGTGTGGTTAGAAGGGGCTTGAAACAGGTGATTCCGGATTTAACAGAGGCTCATACGATGCTTTACTCAGAAGGTGCACTGTGGCTGAGGAAGAGACAGGGATATCATGATGGTGGTATTGGACAAAATTAGCGAGTGTGGAGGATCTGGAGATATAGATCTGTGCAGGGCTAGAAGGATTATAGAGTTTTAGAGTTCCCCCTCGCAATTTTGTGAATAACTTGACAGTAGTAATTTGCTCATTATAATTTCTAAAGACTGGAATGTTTGATTGGAGCTGAAAACGTAGACTTCCACCTTTCCAAATTTTAATTATATGAACAACAATTAAGTTTAACCAGCTTTAATAGACAGTTAGAATAACTTACCAGGAACGCCAACTATAGCGAGGATGGGATAGTAACCAGCTTGAATAACCATCAGTACATCATAGATCCACCATGCTAATGATATCCAAGGTTGGGAAAGCCAGTAAAGACCGTAGTTGAAACACCTGTCCATTGTTGGAACACTCAGTCCAATGTTCTCAAATTGTGATCCATTGTTGAAACATTCCAGTCTAATGTTGCCAGATTCGGATCCGTTGTTGGAGCATTCCAGTCTAATGTTCTCAGATTGTGATCAATTGTTGGATCATTCCAGTCTAACGGTCACAGATTCTGTTCTCTGCCCCCGCCCCCCCTCTCTGGAGCTGCTGCTTCCTGTTAGTGCTTTGAATGATGCGCCCACTCATACTATGGGATAACACATTGAACTGTGTCCCTCATTAAGAGATAAGCAAATCCTCTAGTGACACATTTATGATCCACGGATGATGACATTAATCACAGTCAGTGAGCAAATAGCTCCAACAAACACCTTTCAATTGAATACTGTATTATTAAAATTCAAAATAATGATTAATACTTACACATCTTGGATGAGATATGTGAGGGTGAGTGAGGGAACGAATGTTGGGGCTTGTAGATTAATTGAGTGTAAGCATTCAATCTGCATTTGATATGGGAGTAATGCTTTTTGTTGTTGTGGTTCTGTTCGCCGAGCTGGGAATTTGTGTTGCAAACGTTTGGTCGCTTGTCTAGGGGGAGCCTGCAGTGAAGCGCTTCTGTGATGTTGCCTCCGGCATTTATAGTGGTTTGTCTCCGCTGCTTCCGGTTGTCAGTTCCAGCTGTCTGCTGCAGTGGCTGGTATATTGGGTCCAAGTCGATGTGCTTATTGATTGAATTTGTGGGTGAGTGCCATGCCTCTAGGAATTCCCTGGCTGTTCTCTGTTTGGCTTGTCCTATAATAGTAATGTTGTCCCAGTTGAACTCATGTTGCTTGTCGTCTGCGTGTGTGGCTACTCGGGATAGCTGGTCGTGTCGTTTCGTGGCTAGTTGGTGTTCATGGATGCGGATCGTTAGCAGTCTTCCTGTTTGTCCTATGTAGTGTTTTGTGCAGTCCTTGCATGGGATTTTGTACATTACGTTGGTTTTGCTCGTGCTGGGTATCGAGTCCTTCGTTCTGGTGAGTTGTTGTCTGAGAGTGGCTGTTGGTTTGTGTGCTGTTATGAGTCCGAGTGGTCGCAGTAGTCTGGCTGTCAGTTCGAAAATGCTCTTGATGTATGGTAATGTGGCTCGCCCTTTGGGTTGCGGCATGTCCTCGTTCTGTTGTCTTTCCCTTAGGCATCTGTTGAGAAAATTGCGGGGGTATCCTTTTTGGCGAATACATTGTATCGGTGTTCTCCTTCCTCTTTTTGCTGTTCTGGTGTACTGCAGTGTGTTGTGGCCCTTTTGAACAGTATCTTGATGCAACTTCTTTTGTGTGTGTTGGGGTGATTGCTTTCATAGTTCAGAACTTAGTCTGTGTGTGTGGCTTTCCTGTATACCTTTGTGGTGAATTCTCCGTTAGGTATTCTCTGTACCATCCCGTCTAGGAATGGGAGTTGGTTGTCCTTTTCTTCCTCTCTAGTGAATCGGATTCCTGTGAGTGTGGCGTTGATGATCCGGTGTGTGTTCTCTGTTTCTGTGTTTTTAATTATTACAAAGGTGTCATCCACATATCTGACCCAGAGTTTTGGTTGAATTTGCGGTAAGACTGTTTGCTCGAATGTTGCATTACCGCTTCTGCTATGAGTCCAGAAATGGGTGACCCCATGGGTGTGCCGTTGATTTGTTCCAATATTTGGTTGTTGAATGTGAAGTGTGTTGTGAGGCACAAGTCCAGTAGTTTGAGATTGCCGTCTTTGTTGATAGGTTCACCGTCCTGTTGTCTGTCCAGCAGGTTAGCTATTGTTTCTCTGGCTAGGGTTTTGTCAATAGAGGTGAACAGTGCTGCTACATCGAATGACACTTGTCTATGTGTATATTTCTGATGATGTCCAATAATTTCTGTGTTGACTGCATAGAGTGTCTGGATCCGCTGATCAGTTGTTTCAGTTTCTGCTGTAGTTCTTCAGACAGTTGTGTGATGGTGTCCCTGGCCGAGATACTTTTGGTCTGAGTGGGATGTCTGGTTTGTGCACTTTGGGTAGTCCATAGAATCTGGGGGTGTTGTTGCTTTCAGGTTTCATTCTTTGTAGGTCAAACCTGGTTATCTGTCCTTTTTTTTTGTAGGTTCCTCAGCGTGTTGTTTATCCTAGTGGTGAGCTGTGGGGTGGGGTCAAACTCCCTCTTTTGGTAGGTGCTGGTATCTGCAAGTAGTTGTTGCGCTTTTTGGATGCACTCTGCTTTGTCGAAGATGACCATCATTCTGCCTTTGTCTGCTGGTAGTATGATTATGTTCTTATCGTTTCTTAGTGATTTTAGTGCTTCCCTCTCCTTGGTGTTGAGGTTATGTGTTTGTCTTTTCCTTGTTATCAGGGGTACGATACTTTGTCTCACTGTTTGTTGTGTCTCTTCTGTCAGTCCCTTGTTCCTGAGAGTGCATTCTAGTGCTGCTAGGAAATATGCTGTTTTGGCGTCGCTGTGGTTGTAGTTGAGTCCCTTGGCCAGTATTGTTCTTTCCGTGTCTGTGAGCTGTCTGTGGGAGAGCTTTCTAACCCAGGTGTATGTTGTAGTGTTCTATCTGTTGTGTGTTAGTTTGGCCATTTTTTCTTTTTGTGCCTTTTTTTTGCGGTGTGTGGTCCTGTTCTGTCCTATGGTGACAGCCTGTTCTATGGTCCTGGTCAATTCCTGATTCGCTAGAGAGGAAAAAGGACAACAAACTCCCATTCCGAGCCGTGATAGTACAGAGAAAACCTAATGGAGAATTCACCACAAAGGTATACAGGAAAGCCACACACACAGACCAAGTCCTGAACTATGAAAGCAACCACCCCAACACACACAAAAGAAGTTGCATCAACACACTGTTCAAAAGGGTCACAACACACAGCAGTACACCAGAACTGCAAAAAGAGGTGGAAGAACACTTATACAATGTATTCGCCAAAAACGGATACCCCTGCAATTTCATCAACAGATGCCTAAGGGAAAGACGTTGGAAAAAGGACATGCCGCAATCCAAAGGACTAACCACACTACCATACATCAAGAGCATTTTCGAACTGACAGCCAGACTACTGCGGCCACTAGGACTCATTACAGCACACAAACCAACAGCCACTCTCAGACAACAACTCACCAGAACGAAGGACTCGATACCCAGCATGAGCAAAACCAACGTAGTGTACAAAATCCCATGCAAGGACTGCACAAGACACTACATAGGACAAACAGGAAGACTGCTAACGATCCGCATCCATGAACACCAACTCGCCACGAAACGACACGACCAACTATCCTTTGTTGCCACCCATGCAGATGACAAGCAACATGAGTTCGACTGGGACAACACTACTATTATAGGACAAGCCAAACAGAGAACAGCCAGGGAATTCCTAGAGGCATGGCACTCATCCACAGATTCAATCAATAAGTACATCGACCTGGACCCAATATACCAGCCACTGCAGCGGACAGCTGGAACTGACAACCGGAAGCGGCGGAGACAAACCACTATAAATGCCGGAGGCAACATCACAGAAGCGTTTCACAGGAGGCTCCCAAGCACTGAGGATGTCACCTTGACAGAGGACGAAACGTCTGCAACACATATTCCCAGCTCGGCGAACAGAACCACAACAATGGGCACCCGAGCTACAAATTTCCTCACAAACTTTGAAAATGCTTTATGTTTATTGAAACATAAATATGCTTCTCTGTTTATAAATGGAAACATTTATCCTGTAACTACTGCTCAGTTATCACAATATCAGTAAAACGTTGAGAGAACGTTTATAGTCCATGACTGACAAGAAAATTTGCCTCAAATAGTGTAGGATTATAATAGATATGTTATAACCTGTTATTCTCTGTTAACATATGGATATGTTAACAGAGAATTGTACCTCAGAGACAATGGGGACTGCAGATGCTGGAGAATTCAGTGTAGATCAAGTGTGGCGGCGGAAAGGCACAGCACGTCAGGCAGCATCCGAGGAGCAAGAGAGTCAACACTTCACGCAGGACGCCTCTTCAGGACTGGGGAGGGGGAACGGGGATGAAAGACAAATCGGTGGTGGGAGTGAGGCTGAGGCAAAGGTAGGCAATAGGTGAATGAAGGTGGAGGTGATAGTGAAAGGTCGGTGGGGAGTACGGAGAGGATCATTAGGTCCCCTCGAGAGGGCGGACCTGAGTCATAAGGTTGGATCTGGGATATGGGTTGGGGAGGGAAGATTTGCAAATTAATGAACCCAATGTTCATGCCGTGTGTTTGTCGGCTCCCGAGGTTGAAGATGAGCTGTTCCTGGCAACATCCTGCTTAATCTCGTCTGAACCCTCTCCAGCTTAATAATATCAGTCCAATAACAGAACGCCACAGAGTACTGCAGAATAGGATTTATCGATGTCCAGCGCAATCTCAGCATGCTTTCCCAACTTGTAAAATCAATGGTCTGAGAAATAAAGGCACCTTAATCAGTCTCTCTAAATGACGCAAAGAAATAGACCTGTGCCCCTGCCTCCCGCTTTTCTACAGCACTATCAGCGCACTACCATTAAATATATAAACCCTCCCCTTGTTTGTTTTACCAAAATGCAATACCTCACATTTATCCAAGTTAAAATGCATCTGCCAATCCTCAGCCCAGTGAGTGAAATTACTTCCCCCTCCCCACCCCTTCAGATTTGGAAGACCCTCCCTCTCCATAAGGCCTACAAACACCAGCCTTGACTTTTCCAGAGACGCAGAGCTTGGTTTGCCTTACGCAGGCATAGGGTAGAGTAGGTAAGGAGAGTCTGGAAAGAAAACAGTTGCCTTGTAACAATGAATCATTTTAGGGAGAGGGAAGCCACATGTTATAAGTCGGAAATAGTGACTAGTGTTTGTTGTGCTCTTTCGCCATCTTACGCCATCTTGTATTGGGATTGTTTCGGATACTTCATAGTGCAGATTGTGTTTACAGGATTTCTTTCCCAAATATTGCAGATTATAGATAATAGTCATTTAAGCTGGAAATCATAGCCAAGCAATTAAAGATGTTCATAGTTTATCTCAATAGCAAAGCACATAATCTCAACATCCTACAGTTGAGGCTAATAACTTTAATTTGTTTAACAATGAGAAAAGTTGCCTGTGACTTTCAGTAATGATAATCAGAATTTAATAAATCCACACAGAGCTGAAACCTGACACTGAAAATATGACCCAGATTCTGGGCCTGGTTTAAGTCTTGTGTAGTGGATATCACCTCTGTTCATGTGCCAGAGTTCTGGATTCGATTGCAGCCCATGAACTTGTGGTAGTGTCATAATCTCTGGAACAGATGATCTGGATTCAAGTTCTGCCTGTTGTGGAGGTATGTCATAGCATTTCAGAACAGGCTGATGAACACAGCGGGGAATCATGTGGCAGCTTTAGGGGCAATTGCTGAGTGTTGGTAGTGTCCCTATCTCTGAGATTAAAGGTCGAAGGTCAAATACCACAGAGATGTTTAACCCTATGTCGGAACTTTGATTAGATTTCCTACAATATGGAAACTGGTCCTTCAGCTCAACAAATGCACACTGACCCTTCGAGGAGCAACCCATCCAGAGCCATTTCCCTCTGATTAATGCACCTAACTCTATGGACAATTTAGCATGGCCAATCCACCTGACCTGGACTATGGGTGGAAACCAGAACACCCGGAAGAAGCCCACGCAGACACTGTGCAAACTCCACAAAGACAGTCACCCAAGGCTGGAACACATTGAATAAAATGGTTTTAGAATTGTGACTTGATGGAGACGAAAAAGATGTAAGTATTAAATTTCTGAATTTTGGCCAGTGATAACTGAAAACACAACGATTCATGTTGACTGGAGTAACATCTACACTTTCTAGAGCGTTATAAATTCATGGGAAGGATGAATAGTCAAGGTCTATTTGCCTGGGTTGGGGAGTCCAAAACTACAGCGCATAGGTTTAAGGTGGTAAGAGAAAGATTAAGAGGGGCCTAAATGTCAACTTACCACGCAGAGGGTGGTGCGATTATGGAATGAACTGCCAGAGGAAGTGTTGGAGACTGGTACAAGCACAACATTTAAAAGGCATGGGTATATTAATAGGACGGGTTCAGAGGGATATGGGACAAATATGGCAAATGGGATGAGATTAATTCAGAATATTGGGTCGGCTTGGATGAGTTGAAGGAACTCTTTCTCTGCTGTACATCTCCATGATTTGTTAATTCAATTGATCAAGGTCACTTTGTAATCTTAGACTATTAACCATTATACAAACCCCATCCAATATACAACCAATCCTGACGTAATATTTAAATTTGCTAATCACGGCTTCTGTAATTCTCATCTAAATCATTAATATAAATGAAACAAAAACATGAATCCAACACATGTGCTTCACGGCTGGTCCCATGTTTCCAGTTCGAGAAACAACCCTCTACGAGCACCACATCTCCAGCCATTAAGGTATATACACAGAAACGCACGCACACAACCCTCCGCGACCACCCTGTCTCCTGCCATTGAACAGATATACACAGAAACACACACACAACCCACCAGCACCACTCTGTCTCTTGCCATTAAACAGTTTTACAGAGAAACACAGAAACACAAACCTCCAGCACCACTCAATCTCTCGCCATTGAGCAGATATGCACAGAAACACACGCACAAATCTCCACCAGCACCCTGTCTCTTGCCATTAAACAGATGTAAACAGAAAGGCACACACACACCTTTCACCACCACTCTGCCTTCTGTCATTAAACAGATATATGCAGAAACACCCACACGCGAACCCAACCCTCCACCACTACCCTGTCTTCTGCAATTAAACAGATATACACAGAAACACGCACATGCATCCCTCCACCACTACCCATCTCCTGCCGTTAAACATGTATTTGCAGAAACACACAAATACAACCCTCCTCCACGACCCCTGACATTAAGCAGATAGACACAAAAACATACACACACAACCCTCAACCACCCAACCTGTCTTCTGCCATTAAACAGATATACACAGAAACACACACACACGCTCCAACGCCCTCCTGTTTCCTGCCATTAAACAGTTATACACAGAAACACGCACAGAACATTTACCACCACCGCCCTGTCTACTGTCATTAAGAAGACATAGACAGAAACACACACACAACCCTCCACCACCACCCTGGCTCCTGTCATTAAACAGATATACATAGACACACACATGCACAGCCCTCCATGTCCACCGTGAGCCCTGCCATTAAGCAGATACAGACAGAAACACACACACGCACACAGAGCCATATTGAGACACAGACATGGTCATGTCTTTAATACAGAGAGAGTTCATTTTTGATTAAAACATGGATCAAGATTTACAGTGGGAAGGGGGGAATTGTTTTGAGGGACATATCAGGATGGAGTGAACAGCAAAGTAGACTTGATGGGCTAAATGGCCTTATTTCAATTTCCTATGCTGTGTGGCCTTAAGACGGCAGCAATATTTTCCCTAGTATGCAATGGAGGCTGAGTTTGATAAATACTTTACTGAACAGTCAATTGGACTGTGGGATAGGTTTGAGGGGCTGCAAGGTCTACATCTGTTCCTATTTGCTGTCCCCTTATTTCCGAAAAGAGGAAGTGACTTGCTGTGAGGTTAACACACTTTAAAATTAAAGCGTCTTCCATTTGCACTTGAGATACAGTTGTTTTTTTTCTCCTTCGGACTGTGCAATCTTTGGCACTGTCATCCCCAAGGAACAGTGAAGACTTGGTCATTGAAGATATTCAAGGCTGACTGTAACAGAACTTTGATGGACAGCAGAATCAATGTTTAATGGGAACAGAGAGGAGAGGGCTGATCAGCTGCAATCAGACCAGCCATGATGTTTCTAAACTGAGCAGCAGGGTGGAGGGGCCGAATGATCAACTGCATCTCCTACCTCACACGTTGTTCTGTCAATTGATCCCTCGAGGCTCGTGCGACATAGAGAGGAATGTCCCTTTCAGCCAATCAGAATCGTTACAGTGAGACATGACGAGGCCATTCTGCCTCTCTATGGAGATACCCAGGAATAGAATACAGTCTTTTAACCCATTCACTAAATTATACTGCATAGGAGGAGGCCACACAACCTTTCTGGGCAGTTACATAGGAACAGGGGAACCCTGGTTAGCTAGCCAGAAATACAGATTAGAGATAATTACTTGTTTCCAACTTGGAAAGCTGTAACTAGTGGAATTCCTCAGGGATCAGTGTGTGTTTATCAACTGTTTACAATCTCGGTTAATGCCTTGAATGAAGTGGCTGAATGGATTGAAGATCAGTTTGCTCATACACCAGGATAAACATTGAATAAGATGTCAAGTGGAGGCAGCACACTTGCAATGGGATACGGAGAGGGGAGGTTAGTGAGTAAACCTGCGACAAAACAATCAGTACAATGCGATTGAATGGAAGTTTGTATTTTTGGGAAATGGCAAAACAGCAGTCAACAAATTAAATGGAGAGCGAATGCGAAATTTGATGGTATAGAAGGATTTGTGCGTCTTAGTACATGAATCACATCAATTTTCTCTGATTTCGATGGTAAACAGAATAATGCTGTTTCGTGCAAGGGGTATCGGGTTTGGTCGTAGCAATGTTTTTCTGTACCAGTACAAGGCATTGGTGAGAAAACATCTGGTGTCATGTCTTAAGTTATGATTCCCTCAACAGAAAAAATAAAGCAAAATTGCTTTCAAATCTTTCAAGGATGTTTCTCTTTACTCGGCGTTGTGATAAAGGCATTGTGTTATGAAGGATTGACAGTTTAGGCCTGAGCATGAGATATGTTCTTATTGACCATATAAGATCGTGAGGAGAGTATAGCTGGTGAATACATGATTGATCTTTCCACTTGTGTGGGAGAATAAAACTGGGAAAGTAATTTAAGAATAAAACGGGTTCAAAGGAAAGGTCATTGGAACAAAAATGTTAAGTATGATCACTCTTCATGCATGCTGACAGACCTGCGGAGTTTATCCAGCAATTTCTGTATTTGTTTAAGATTAATACACATGCATTTTAACACACTTATTGGGAAGACATTAAACGTCTTATTTTTTATATTACGCAGGCACATATAAACACATCTTCAAATCAAGTAAAACCAATTTCTGTTAATGAAGTGATTCTGTGCATGACAGCCGCATTGATGCACCTGCATGGAGCAGGGAATGTGATGGAGTCATATAGTTCAGACAATGCACAAGGAGAGATCACATGGTCCAGTTTAGGGTCTGATAACATCACTGATTCAACTCAGAGAGAGAAAAATGTAACCTATCTGAGAAGGAACAGTCTATTGCTCCCTTCTGTTTCCCTGTCCCTCATCACAGCAATGTTTGAGAGGTAAAACAAAAGCCTCGCCGGTTTTACTACTCATGAAGCATTCCTGATGAGAATCTCCTCACTGCTTGAAAGAAAGGTAATTCAGACAAATCCAACTGTTCCAGGAAGGAATCATATTGTCAAAACCCCACGTGCCAGGGTCCAGGATTTCTTCGAGCGGGTGCAGTATGTTCTCAAGGGGGCGGGGGAGCAGCCATACGTCTTTGTGCAGTTGGTAGAAATGACTTAAGTAGAAATAGTGATGAGATCCTACAGAGTGATTATAGAGAGCTAGGGAAAAGGATAAAAGCCATGACCATGACCGCAGTAATCCCCGTTGTTCTTCCAGTGCTATGTGCTAGTGAGGATAAGAGCAGGAGGGTACAGCAGATGACTGTGTGAGTAAAGAATTGGTGCAGGGGCAGTGGTTTAGATTTTCAGATCATTAGAATCTTTTGTGGGGCAGGGGTGACCTGTTCAATAAGGATGGGTTATACCTGAACTGGAAGGGGACCAATATTCTGGCGGGCAGATTTGCTAATGCTACAAGGGAGGGTTTCAAATAGCTTGGCTGTGGTTGTCGGGGGGCGTGGGATCCTCAACAGCAGGGAAAACAAATGCGACGCTGGAAGGCGATACAGTAACGAGAAGCAGTAAAATGAAGCGATAGGTTAGGCTGGAGCACGGCAAGGAGCAAGGAATGCCTGTTGGATTAAATTGCATCTGTTCCAATGCAAGAGGTATTGCATTGAACTCTGGAGTGGATAGATACATGGAACTGGGATATAATAGCCATTACAGAAACACGGTTAATGGAGGGCCAGGACTGGCAGCTTAATGTACCAAGGCACAGGAGCTTTAGGTGGGAGAGACATTTTGGAAGGAGGGGAGGGGGAGTTGCATTTCTGATTAAGGTGAGTATCACAGCATTGATCAGAGATTAAATAACTGACGGATCATCCAGGGAGGCTTTGTGGGTGTAGCTAAGAAATAAGAAGGGAATGGTCACAGTATCTGGCTTGTAATGTAGTCTCCCCAACAGTAAGCAGGGATTAAAGGAACAAAAGTACGTAGAGAGATTGCGGAGACTTGTGGAACCAATAGGATTGCCATATAAGGAGATCTTAATTTTCCTAACATACACTGGGACTGACATAGAACTAAGGCTTTGATGGCGTGAATGTATTAAGTATGTTCAGAAAAGTTTACTCAAACAGTATGGAGAGAGGCCTACTCATGAATGGGCAAAACCTGATCGACTCTTGGTACATAGAGCAGGACAGGTGACTGAGTTGATAGTGGGGGAGCACTTTGGAACCAGTGCCAATAGTTCTATTAATTGTGAAATAGTAATGGAGAGGGACAAAATTAGTCATCAGTTCAAGTTCGAACTTAGGGCAAGGTGAATTTTGATGGAATCAGAGAGGAGCTTGCAGGGGTTGATTGGAGTAGTCCGTTTGTAGGCAAAGGGACCTCTAGCAACTGGGAGGCCTTTAAAAGTGTGATAGCTAGAGTTAAATGTCTCTACGTTCCTGTGAGGGTAAAGGGCAAGATTGATAGGAAAACGGAACCCTAGATGACAAGTGATATTGAGGCGTGGCTCAGGTTCAGGCAGCTGGTATCAAGGGATTGCCTGGAGGTGTACAAGGGATACAGGAGTTTACCGAAGAAGGAGAAGATCAGGGTGAATCCAAAAAGGTTATTTAAGTATATTAAATAAAGGAGAATAATTACAGTGAGAATATGACCCCTCAAGAACCAAAGTGGACATGTTTATGTGGAACTGCAGGAGATGGGCAAAGTTCTCAGTTAGCATTTCTCCTATGTGTTTACCATGGTTAAAGACATAAAGACTTGGGAGCTTGAGAAGTTAGTGGTGATATCATAGTTGAAGACGTGTTGGATGTATTAGAATGTATGCAGGTGGATAAATCTCCTGGTTCTGACCAGATGTGTCAAAGAACAAGGCAGGACGCTGGAGATGAAACTACCGGGACCACTATCTGATATTTTTACATCATCGTTACGTATGGGTGAGGTCCCATAAGACTGGAGGGTAGTGAGTGTTGTGCCATTATTCAAGGAGAGAAGCCAAGAAAAACCTGGGAACTATAGACCAGTAAGTTTGCTGATGAGAGTGAGGGAAGATTTCAGACTTTACAGCAGGACCTCGACTAGCTGGGGAAGTGGGCAGAGAAATAGGGAAATGGAGTTTAACATAGGTAAGTGTGATGTCTTCTATTTTGGAAAGTTAAAACAAGGTTGGAATTTCATGGTGAATGACAGGGCCTTAAGGAGTGTACTATAACAGAGGGTCTTTGGAATTCAGGTGCATGGTTCTCTGAAAGTGGAGTCACAGGTAAGGAGGGCAGTGAAGAATGATTTTGGCACACTGGCCTTCATCAGTCAGGGCACTGAGTTTCCAATTTGGGAAGTTATGCTGCAGTTATACCGAGTGTTGGTGAGGCCGCACTTGTAGTGTTGTGTTCCATTTTGGTCACATTGATATCGGAAGGATGTTGTTAAACTGGAAAGAACACGGACAACATTTACAAGGGTTTTGCCAGGACCCAATCCTCTAAGCTACAGGAAGTGGTTGGACAAGCTAGGACAGTTGTCTTTAGAGCAAATGTGACTGAGGGGGAGGGGTCCTTAAAAGGGTGGCACAGTGGCTCAGTCGTTAGCACTGCTGCCTCACAGCACCAGGGACCCAGGCCTTGGGCGACTGTCTGTTTAAAAGGCACTTAGACAAGTACATGGATAGGAAAGATTCAGAAGCACAAATGCAGGGAAACGGGATTAGAATAGATGGACATTGGGTCATCATGGACCAGTTTGGACCAAAGGGCCTGTCTTCATGCTGTAGGTCTCTATGACTCTATAAGTTGAATAACATTTGTGCCAAACGCTCATTTTTCCTTTTGTCATGAGTTTGAAGTACTGGCACAAAGTTCTTTCAAGTTAACGTTGCAGAGATATTGCTTTTCAGTTTGTAATCAAATTTGTGTGTGTGTGTGTGTGTGCGCGTGAGCGAGAGAGAGACAGAGAGAGAGTGAGAGAGATCAATATACATTTTTGCAATATCCTCTCATCATTCTTTTTTTCCATCAGAGCTTGAGGAGGTTTGTTTTGGTCATAGACGTGTTGTTTTAGCAGATTAGAGAAATCTGCCTGACTTGTTTCTAACACTGACTCTGACACCCTCTGAGAACTATATCCTTGGCCATATAACCAACTTAGTTGTATTTAAATTTATTTGTGATCAGTGGAGGAGAGGAACTAGAAAAGGGAAGAGTGATCCAACAATACAGGGATTTATGGATTCAATGAACAAAATATCAGTGTAGGGGAGGTTGTTGGAAGGTATTCTGAGGGAAAAGATTAACATGCACTTAGAAAGAGTAGGCCTGATTAAGGATAGTCAACATGGCTTTGTGCGATGGAAATCATGCCTCATTAATGTGATTAGGTATTTTGAAAAGGTGACAATGACTGTCAAAGGCACTGTGTTGTATATTGTTTACACAAACTTCAGCAAGGCGTTGACTGAGGTTCCTCATCGTAGATAGATTACTAAGGTTAGATCACATGGAATCCAGGGAAAGCTAACCAATTGGATATAAAATTGGATTGAAGATAATGGATTTTTTTCCAAACATTGGGTTTGTGATCATAAGTAGTGTTATGCTGAAATAATCAATGCTGAGCTCACCGTTTTTCATCATAGAACATAGAACATAGAAGAATACAGCGCAGTACAGGCCCTTCGGCCCTCGATGTTGCGCCGATCCAAACCCACCTAACCTACACTAGCCCACTATCCTCCATATGCCTATCCAATGCCCATTTAAATGCCCATAATGAGGGAGAGTCCACCACTGCTACTGGCAGGGCATTCCATGAACTCACGACTCGCTGAGTAAAGAACCTACCCCTAACATCTGTCCTATACCTACCCCCCCTTAATTTAAAGCTATGCCCCCTTGTAATAGCTGACTCCATATGTGGAAAAAGATTCTCACTGTCGATGGGGTTTAATTTAGATATTTGTGAGGTTTTGCATTTTGGTAAATTATAGCAGGGTAGTGCACTGTGAAATGTTGCTGAACAAAGAGATCTATGGGTGCAGGCTCATACTCCCTTGAAAGTGGAATTGCAGGTAGACAGGGTGTTGAAGGACACCGTTGGAATGCTTGCCTGAATCGGTCAGAACATTCAGATCATGACGTGGCATGTTGCGCCTGTAGAGGACGCTGGTAAGACCACCTTAAGAATACTGCGCACAATTCCTTTGGCTCTGCTGGTGGGAGGAGTTTGAGACGGCGCAGTAAAGGTTTATCAGGATTTTCCGGGACTGGAGGGTTTGTGCTTCAGGGAGAGGATGTACAGGTTAATGCTTTTTCCCCTGGATGAGCAGAGGCTGAAGGGAGACAGAGAAGTGGTTTATAAAATCACGTGGATCATGGATAGTCTGAATGGCCAAAGTCTTTTTCCCAAGGTAGGGAGAGTCCAAAATTAGACAGCATTTTTTAAAGGTGAGAAGGGACTGATATAGAGTGGGCCTTAGGGGTAACATTTTCACGAAATGTGGAGCAGTTGCGGAAAGTTCTGTCAGAGAAAATCGTGAAAGCGTGTACAGATATGCATTTAAAATATATTGGGATAGGAGCATAAATAGGAATAATTCAGAGGGATATGGGCCAAATGGTGGCAAATGGGACGAGATCAGATTACGATATCTGGTTGGCGTGGGCAAGCTGGAATGAAGGATCTGTTTCCATGCTGTATGAATCTCTGATTCTGTAAGAGGGATGTGGAAAAAGTCTAAAAAGGGCCTTTCGAGTGGGAATCCTCTTCCCCCGAAGCTTGGGGTGACTCTTTGTTTACATTTATTCAAAGCTCAGTTAGTAGAGAAGTGATAATGGGATAGAGACAGGAAAGTGGGGCTGAGATCACAACCTGATCATCCACAATCTTAGTGCCTGGTGGAGAACGGTCAAAGTGTCTAATTACCCACTCCAGCTCCCAAATTCCATATTCTTATATTCCATTCAGTCCCTCAAACCTGCTAGACGGAAGCGGTTAGAGAGCTAGAGCACAGGAACAGAGGAGACTATTCTGCCCCTCAAGACTGTCACACACGGTTTGAGGTGATTTAAGAAATGTAATTGGAAAACCCAGGCTGGGTATGAAAGAGGGCCGTCATCTCTCTTTACAGAGCTTCCCATTCCCTGCAACTTGTGATTCATTTGTTGATCATGTTGTAGACCCAGATTCACTGTGCATACATCCCCCATACCTCACCCAGCGATCGCTCACAAAATCCTCTGCTCTCCCTGACTGCAACATTCAATAACAGACCTTCCAGAAAAATAATACACACTAACAGAATAATACACACTAACAGAATGTGAGAACATCACAAACATGAACTGGTTAAACGCCACCATGCCTGCCTTGCCCTTCAAGACAATCATGGCTGATCTGCTCTCGGTCTTAAATCCTCTTTTATGCCCGATGCCTCATAGCTCTCACCTCACTGACAGGTGAAATCCACCTAAACCATATTTAAATTGTTTCATAGAACATAGAACATCAAACAGTCCAGCACAGTACAGGCCCTTCGACCCTCGAAGTTGCACCAACCTTTTATCCTACTCTCAGATCAGACTAATCTACATACCCTTCATTGTAATATCTTCCATGTGCCTTAGATTCGCTTACATGTTCCTAATGTGCCTGACTATACTACCACTGCTGGCAGTGCATTTCACGCACCCACCATTCACTGTGTCAAAAACCGACTTCTGACATCTCCTCTAAACCTTCCTCCAAATGATGCGTCCTTGTGGTAGAAATTTCTGACCTGGGAAAAAAAAGTTTCTGGCTATCCAATGTATATATGCCTCTCAACATCTTGTATATCTCTATCAAGTTATATCTCATCATTCTTCCTTCCAATGAGAAAAACACTAGCTCCCTCAAACATTCTTCATACGACCTGCACTCCAGGATAGCCAGCATCCTGGTAAATTTCCTCGGCACCCTTTAGAAAGCTTCCACATCCTTCCTATAATAGGGTTAATAGAATTGAAGAAAATGTTCCAAGTGCGGTCTAAACAGGGCTCTACTGAGTTGCAGCAAACCTCTACAGCTCTTAAAGTCAATCCCCCTGCTAATAAAAGCTAACACACCATTCATCTTCTTAAAAGTCCGATTAATTTGGGTAGTAACTTTGAGGGATCCATGGACATGGGTCCCAAGATCCCTCTGTTCCTCCATACTGCCTATAAACCTGTATTCTACATTCAAATTTGAGCTTCAAAAGGGATCACTTCACACTTTACTAATTTGAACTCCATTGGCTACTTCTCAGCCCAGCTCTTTATTATGTCAATGTCCCATTGCAACCTACAACAGCCCTCCACACGATGTATCACTCCGCAAAACTTTGTGTTGTCCGCAAACTTACTAACCCAGCCAGTCACTTCCTCATCCAAGTCATTTTTTAAAATCACAAAGAGCAGAGGTCTCAGAACTTATCCCTGCGGGACACCACAGGTCCCTTGCATTGCTCTCGCTCCCCTAACTCTCTGTGTAAGAGAATTCCTGACATTCACTACCCTCTGTTTGAAGAAAACATTCTCTGCTTCGACACCATGACTTATTGATATGAACAAAAGAGGAAACACTGGGGCTCAGGTAATAGGGACTGGCCCGGAACACAAGTCAATATTTGACTGAGGATGACATCAAGGAGCCTGAGCAAAATCGCACTTGATGAGAATTGATTGTGACCTCTCCACTTTTTGGAGTCATTCACAGCACAAGGGAAGATGTTTATAATCGGTGGACATCACTCATCTCAGCCATTGGACACAACTATAGAGATCCTCAGGGTATCTCCCTCAGCTCAGGCATCCCCAGTTGGTCATTATAGAATACCTACAGTGCGAAAGAAGGCCATTCAGCCCATTGAATCCAAACTGAGCTGAAGTGGGGATATTCACTGAAGTTTACATAACCTTCAGAACAAGTTGTCCGTCTTCAGCTCTTGAAGCAGTCAGTGTCCAACTGCTACAAGATCCGGACATCGCTCAA
Source organism: Chiloscyllium plagiosum (assembly GCF_004010195.1). Classification (NCBI taxonomy): domain Eukaryota; kingdom Metazoa; phylum Chordata; class Chondrichthyes; order Orectolobiformes; family Hemiscylliidae; genus Chiloscyllium; species Chiloscyllium plagiosum. The sequence continues at coordinate 105,902,656 of NC_057716.1, forward strand.
TATCTTGCTGTTAAAGTCTGAGTAACATTTATGTAACAACACTGTACATTTCCACAGTAAATGGTGAAGCTCATTCAGCTCCTCAATCTGGGTTCACAAAAATATGGGGAAGTCATTCGCCCATCAAACTATTACAAGATGTATGATAGTTTAATCAGTCCCTCCTGCCTATGACACAGGGACAGAAGGAATCTGCTCAGTCCCATGCATCATTTACACGGGATCAGAAAGAGATTATTTCAGACCTAGAGTCACTTACAAAGGAACCGGAAAAGGTCGTTCAGCTTCTCAAGTCACTAAAAAGGAACAGGAAGGTGTCAGAGATGCTCCAGCATCACACAAAAATGTAAGGACTGCACAGATAGACTGCTCTGACCTGGTCCACATGGTTTAATTATTCATAGTACATATGTGCTACTTTAACATGGATTTTGGCAGTAGGAATGAAACCAAGTTTTTAAAACATTCTCCAAGGTGTCTTCCATCTTCAAGAAAGCAAACCCATGGTTTCCATGGAGATCAGACGCTGATGAGGAATGGTTAACTGTTAGAGAATGAAGTTATTGTGGCTGCTGACAGGATTGTGTACAAAGTGACATTCAATGCAGTGTCATACAATAACTACGCACTAAAGTATTCAGAATTCATTCTGAGCCTGTACCTCTCTGACAAACAACATGAGGGCTCTACACAAGCACTTAAACTATCGGGAATTAAACATACAAATAAAAGTATGAAGCTTTCACCCTATTCAGATGTTTGGAACATCATGAGTATCCATCCATAACCATCAAGTTTCTACTTCGTTATTCTGTCACATTGCCACAGATTAAACACATAGTTCCTGCACTCTTGCTGATTGTACCATCATGCCAGGGTTAGTCTGGTGAAAGTCTTTTGCACTCTCTCGGTAACAAAGTGATCATTATTTATTTAAAAAAAACCAAATGTGTACACAATGCACCATATACTATCTCAAAAAACATTAGCATTGGGAAAGATGCATGTACTAAGTCTGATATTTCAATCATTTTGTATGAAGAGCTACATATAATTTACTTCCTGCCATGTAAGAATTCAGTTAGTGACTTATGACCAAGCACATCCAGGTCCTTTTCAACAAAAGACACTTCCCAAACTCTCACAATTAAAAATAATACATATGTGAATTATGATATTATTTGTTCCCATCTGAATCATTTTTATACCTTTGAACAGCTATTGCTCAAAAACTGATCCTGCTCATACCCAACAAGCCCTCAGTCCAGAGAAAACACTCCTCTTCTCGTATCTTCATTGTCCAATTTTTAATCCATCTGGTATATATTCCACCTCTACCTACCCATGGACACTAACATTCCCCACTCACCTGTAATTAACCATGTCGAACAAGTTCTGAAATTCAAAAACTCCACTCCCACTGGTTCTTAATTGTCGATGTCACAACGGACAATCTGCGCAAATTCCAGCAGGTTTATTAAAGATCATTTCCCTTTCCTCAATCTAGGAATGTACCAAATAAGGTCATTATTTTCCAAGCGTCTGGGTGTCACAATCCTTATAAAATTTTCCAATGTTTTACTCACAGCTGACATCAAGCTATTTAGTTTTCTTTTTCCCCTCTCCGTCCTGTTTTAAATGTTGGGGTTTACAATAGCTGCTTTGCAGTCTGCAGTATCCTTTCCAGAATCTAACCAGCTTTGAAGAATAATCCGCAATTCTTTCACGAGCTCAGTTGTCACCTGCTCAATACTCTGGGTTGAAGATCATCACATGCAACAACATCCCAAACGTCAATTCTATTAGATTTTCAAAAACATGCTCTTCATTAATTCTAATTTCCTGCAGTTTCTAATCAGCTCCATCGGCCAATACTTATAGTTACTGAGATATAGATTTCCTAGTATTTCACTCTGTTTCATAGTATTTCTGGAAGTTAGTTTCTGTACATTCCGCTGTGGAGATTGAGCCATTGTATTCGTCTCAGCAAGCATGTGTCTTCTGCCAGCTCGTGATATATCGGAGGATTGTCCTTCAGAAATGCTGGGTGTATAACCCACTCTGCCTGGAAAGTTCCAGAATCAATCCAGTTTTTTTCATCGTCAGTGTCGGCACAGTCCTGTCCCTTGCCTGAGACCACAGGTTATACGGAAGGAGGGGGCACAGGTCAGTGAGCGCATCATTTTTGAAACAAGCTGGTTTCAAACTTTACACCTGAATGGGTCCAGCGTAGAAAAGTGTTCCTGGAAATCCCAGAGAGAATAGTGCAGTTCCCTGCTCCACCCTACTGACAGAGCTTGCCTTATGTGTAGTCTCCACTCCATTTGTTTACCATGGACCCAGACACTCTGTAAATGCAGTGTCCAGAGTGGTGACACCAGACCCGCGTGTCTCCCTGAATGAACCCAGCAGCTGACAATACAAACCCGGGGAAAGCATCCACAGAACCTCATTGAATTTCTAATGACAGCAACAAGTCAATTTTCCCACACCCTTGGTGCACCCATTCAATGTTGAAAATGCCTCCGTCTCCTCAGTTTCTCTTCCTGGCTGAGAAAGCTGTTACATCTTCACGCGGTCGCACATTAACAGTTCCTCTTGCCAAAGAAGGAATTGACACTATAACATTACGTTTCTCTATATCTCAGTAACAAAAAGTATTGGCCGATGGAGCTGATCACCACACTCAGAGAAGAGAGATAGAGGGAACATGACTCACGTTAAGCAGGGACATCTCAAAATAGATATGATATGCAGGAATATGCGAAAAGGGGAAATGTTAGAATAACTTTACATTCTATTCTCCTTCCAGTCCATCATTATCAATCCCTTTTCTTGCTTTTCCTTTCATTCTCTCTCTCTCTCTCTCTCTCTCTCTCTCTCTCTCTCTTCCTGGACATTTCCCCATCCATTCAACACAAACCTGCCGCTCACCCTTCCAACCATCTCTGATATAATAATATTATTTACCAGTTGCATTCAGTTTTGACAGGGTCAGTGAAGTCAAAACTTTATGTGTTTCTCCCGACAGACTGCCATACCTCCTGAGATTCTTAAAAATTATTTCAGACGCTGGAGAATTTTATTTCAGATCTCCAGCATTCATAGTTCCTTGGTTTATTCACCTTAAATGTTGTTGTTTCCCGGGATGCCAGCATCACTGGCAAGGGCAGCATTTGTTGTCCATCCTAACTGCCCTTGACCACGCGGCCATTTATCAAGGCAATATTGAGGCAGCCACATTGTAGTGGGTCTGAAGTGACACTTAGTGCAGACGGAGCAAAAATGTTAGGTTTTTTACCAAAGGTTTTCAGTAATATAAGAAAGGAAATCCTGATGGTTTCCATGAATGAAAATAGGTTTAATCCCAATTTTTGTCATTCGAATTTAAGTTTAGTTATTGGCTGTGGTAGGATTTCAAACAATGCTTTTAGAGTCATACTCTGTGCCTCTGAATTACACAGTCAGTGACATCATTACTCTGATACAGAGTCTCTTTTGTGAAGTAATTGTGGTGACAAGAGCAAGCTTGTGGTCAAGATATTTGTAACTGCAAGAGAGGTCAGATGAGAACTGGAGCCATATAATCTGCCGTTAACAAAGGGGTAGATGATGGCGAAGTAAGCAACAGAACTCAGGCAGAGTTGGAGAGTGGGAATATTATATAGGTATGTGTCGGCAGGTTTGATGACACAGAGAATATGAAGATATAAAACAGTTCACGGTAAAAAGGCGACTCAAGGTTCCGAGCAGTCTTTTTCCTTCTCAGATGTTTATGAGTAAGTAGTTTGGAAATGCATGAGAAGGAAGTGGCGTTTGTGACTGAAGGTTTATGTATTTGTTGAATATAATCAACCAGAATAGCAATAACATTCAGCATCATTTATAGAATTGACAGAGATAAGCTTACTCGGAACACTAACAATAGCGAGGATGGGATAGTATCCAACTTGAATACTCATCGGTACGGCTCATATCCGCAACCCTAACCGTGGCCAATCCTGAGAAAGATAGTAAACACCCGAGGATAAACTCCTGTCCACTGTTGAAGCATTTCAGTCTAATCTTCTCAGATTCTGATCCACTGTTGGAGCATTCTCATGTTCTCAGATTCTGATCTCTGTCTCTTTCTCTGTAGCTGCTGATCCCAAACTTGTTGAGGTTGACTCTGTTCCGAATACTATGGCATAAAGACCCGAAAGAAGCCCCTATTTGTGGAAGAGGCTAACCCTCCAGTAACACAATTAAGTCCAGGGAGACTGATACTAATCACAGTCACTGAACCAACAGCTCCAGTTAACTCTTCATGACAACACTGACCTACCACAGTAATACTTGTTCTTCATGGGATGTTGATATCGCTGACAATTGGGCTAGTGGCACATCACCAATTGTAACATTAGAGGTGAGGAGCAAGGGATAATGCTTTCTCTTCACAATTTCGATGGGTTCTGCAGTGTTTTGGCAGAATAGGAATTGCTGGGCTCCTGAGGCCGTCTCTGTCTGATCACCAGGCCTGCTGCATCTTTTCGTTTTACTTATTTATGTTTAACGTTGACATTTATCTGGGCAGAATTAAATGGCTTGGATGGGTTTAGACATTTCTGAGAGACTACTACAGTGCCATAAACGGCGTAGATACGGTCCATTCCTTGTAGATCTTGCAGCTGTGGCCTGGTCCTGTGGAGTGATAGTCAACCTCTCACAGTACCAGGATTCTTAGTTTTACCTCTCGCCAGTTATTGCTGGGGTCTCAGCAAGGTTGGAAGGCAGTAAATCTCTCCCGGCTGCTTCACTCTCTTTCTGACATTTCTCCTGGATGATCTTTCCTGCTGGATCGGAGAACTGCATGTTTCCTGAATTTGTTTTTCTGAATTTGTGTTTATTGGAAATACCATATTGCAGCAGTTCCTCTAAAGTAGTTAAATAACCCATTATTCTGCTAAATTTTCCAACAGAATTAAGTTATTCCAAATTCCTCTTCCTTTTGTTGTATTCTGAAGACATTTTTTGAACAAATTTTGTTATGTTTAATGTCGAATATTTTGACCAAGTGAATTGCATCTGGAACACAGCAACTCACATTTACCAGCGAAATGGGCTAAGCTGGAAGAGTGACAGTTACGTCAAGGATTATATCGGAAACTCAATACACCTCACAGATCTCGCCCAGGCACATATAAGCCCGGATGAGATACCTTTGAGGAGAAAGTGAGGTCTGCAGATGCTGGAGATCAGAGCTGAAAATGTGTTGCTGGAAAAGCGCAGCAGGTCAGGCAGCATCCAGGGAACAGGAGAATCGACGTTTTGGCAGAAGGGCCTATGCCCGAAACGTCGATTCTCCTGTTCCCTGGATGCTGCCTGACCTGCTGCGCTTTTCCAGCAACACATTTTCAGCGGATGAGATACCTGCTCAGCATGAGGCACTGCGTAGACCAGTCTGGTGTAATGCTCAACACAAGATCGAACACTGTTTAGAGCTCACCAGTTCACTACTTATGTGTCTAACAGTGCACTGATCGATAAACCTCTACTCGATGATCTGTTCAGCACATGGCGCTGTACAGAACACACGAAGGCATTTTTCTATACACACGGACTGGGTATCCGTGCAGCATGGGGAGCTGTGCACTGAATAGCAGTGAATTTATCTGTTAATCTGAAGAAGATACCTTCCCAGCACATATATAGCTGTGTACAGCAACCACTGAATTGTTGAGTAACACTATGTTAGATCGCTGCACAGTATGGAGAAACTTGCATCCCATACTGGAAGTGACAGGATGTGCAACTCCCATCCATTTACAGCTCCATATCTCCATGACGTCAAGACAAGGGGTGCTGTGGATGTGAAACTGACTGCCAGAGAGAGGCCACGAAACAGTTGAAATACCAGCAAATGGGAGGAGCCTGGTTAAAGAGAGGGGGAGATTGAGAGAGAATATAAGAGAAGGATTTAATGGTAGATTTCAAAATTGTGAAATGAAAACATTTCGATAGCATCTTTCAATATGGGCCTCCGTTTCCAGGAATGATGGGGGAACAGGATATTGGTGTGAGTTCGGATGTTGCAGTGCATTGGATGAGCATTTGTTATGCAGCTTTGTAACTGGGAGCAGGGTCAGCAGTCTTCGACTCATTGGACTGAATCTGATCTGTCCTCAGCAGAGGCCTCACCTTCATTCCCCTACGCTCTCGGATTAATGAGTTCAACACGCGGAGTGACATCGAACAATTCTTCTGTCGCCTTCGCCTCCGTGCCTACTTCTTCAACCAAGACTCTCGCCCACCCTCTGACGACCCTTTCTCACGCCTCCAACACATACCATCCACCTGGACACCCGTGTGCTGGCTTCCTACCTGCCCTCTAACTCTTCATAGGCAACTGCCGCCGCGATATTAACCGCCACCTGAACTCCTCCACTCCTCTCACCCACTCCACCCTCTCACCCTCGGAACGCTCAACCCTCCACTCCCTCCATTGCAACCCCAACCTCACTATCAAACCAGCAGACAAGGGAGGCGC
>NC_057716.1:105911164-105930210 GCF_004010195.1 Chiloscyllium plagiosum
AAGAAGGAGAATCGACGTTTCGGGCATAAGCCCTTCTTCAGGAATGAGGAGGGTGTGCCAAGTAGGCTAAGATAAAAGGTCAGGAGGAGGGACTTGGGGGAGGGGCATTGGGAATGCAATAGGTGGAGGGAGGTTAAGGTGAGGGTGATAAGCCAGAGAGGGGGTAGGGGGGTGGAGAGGTCGGGAAGAAGATTGCAGGTCAAGAAGGTGGTGCTGAGTTCCTAGGCGGAACCCCCTCTCTGGCCCATCACCCTCACCTTGACCTCCTTCCACCTATTGCATTTCCAACGCCCCTCCCCCAAGTCCCTCCTCCCTACCTTTTATCTTAGCCTGCTGGACACACTTTCCTCATTCCTGAAGAAGGGCTTATGCCCGAAACGTCGATTCTCCTGTTCCCTGGATGCTGTCTGACCTGCTGCGCTGTTCCAGCAACACATTTTCAGCTCTGAATCTGATAATAATTTGTCTCAGTGTCATTTTCATTGAGTGTGACAGAGGGATTGTCTTTCCAAGGTCGAGCTAGTTTCCTAATGCTATCTTATCGATCTCACCTTATTTACAACCCACTCAACCACATGATGTCCCTCTCATTCAATGCCAGCCCAATTCTCAAACCCATCATGGCTAGAGGTACTCACTATCGTCCGGATGACTCTGGATATTCTATGATCGATGGCACTGGTGCCATCTTTATAAGGCCAATGGGCACACGGCTGCGCTTTCTCAGTTTGGAACTGCTCTGCACAGTTTACCCCGAGCATGGCAGATAAGGGGCAATTACACCACGATTTTTCGGTACGGGCATGGAGGTCCTGGTGGATCAGCTAGTACAACGGTGAACCATTCTCTTCCCGGGGTAGGCAGCACCACCAGACCCACCGAGCATGGTATGAGCTCACCACCCAGCTTGGTGCGGTCTGAAGAAATGTCCAGCAATACAGAACCTTCCCACTCTATCAGGATAAGTGTTACCATATTCTCTTTGCTCCCTCACACTCACTGCATATCTGTTACAGCGTCATCCCCAGAATAAGGCTCCATCACTCTCACTACTGCATGTAGCACCTTCTCTCTCTCTCTCTCTCTCTCACCTACGCAACACCCCCACATTGTTATAAAATGTTCTGGAGAGTTTCTAGAATTCTCTGGATGATGTAGTTTGTGCAATGTTCCAGAAAATTTTCAAATTAATACACAACTTCAGCAAATGTTCGTCCCCAATGTGTAACACATCAACGGAAGAAGCAGAGTTTTACTTTTAAAAAAAAACACTCAGGACGAAAGTGCGTCATGAGGCCATTAAGCCTCTCGAATATACTCCACTATTCAGACAAAGGGAGCACCTAAACACTTGAAGACTCCCTCTCTTCCTGAAGACAGGTGCCACATTGGAGGTTCTCAAGTATTGCTGGAACACTCCAGCCATCCAGAAAGTTATGCAATATTTCACACAGTGCCACCAGTCACTCTGAATCCACTTCTATTAAAACCAGTTTTGAATTGCTGACGACCTGTTTACCCTTGGTCTTATCTGTTGAGAAAAGCCTTGTTTGTTTTATTAGATACAGTGCAAGAACTTCCATCTGACCACAATTTTGTTTATATTATTGAAACTCTTTGTGACTTCCCCTGTGAGGAACGATTTAAAATAATGTTTTAAATTATCTGCCTTTTCCCTGAAACCAGTTCCCCAGTCACATCCTCCAGGTGTCCCACATATTCTTTCCTGCCTTTCTTCCAAGGGTCACACACACATCATGAACGTTTTGTATTCCATATGGGAAAAGTCTTGTGGTTAGTTTTTTTTTCATGTTTCTTGCCAGTTTTGGAATATTTTTCTTGGCATGTTACTTTATGCAATCTGCTTCTGGTTCCAAAAATAAACTTCCCAAAGCTGGCGAATGCTAGAGCTCCCCAATCTAAATTCTTTAGTTTGTGATTGATTAGTATCCTTCACAGCCTTTGTGCACCATGGGTGGTTCATCTTCACATCTTCATATCACCTTTTTTTTTAATCAGAGTCAATCATTGCTAAGCGTTATGAAATATCTGCTTAAATGTCTCCCCCACATATCTACTGACGTTCACCTGGGTCTATTTTCACATTCCGTTGTAGATAATATATAAGACATAAATCTGCAATTGAAATGCTTGGCTCTTCTCAATCATTCTGGGGGAACTTCTGTATGTGGCTGAACACATGATCAGCTGAGAGTGACTTCATTCTTCCAGTTTCTCTGGCTCCATCATTTTTGTTCGATGATGCCACATTCCAGTGGGAAGCTTCCTACATGTAATCCTTTTCTCTGAAACGAGAAATCATCTGATTCTGGTGGACAGAAATTTCAACTGCGACTGTATCATCTCCCTCACTTCTGCCCTCACTCTGTCCCCTCCTTCCCAGAATAATGATGGATCTCGCCTTGTCCTCACTTCCTCCTGCACTTGAGTCTACATTCACAGAATCATGCTCCGTCACTTGCACCACATCCAGCGGGACAGCACCATCAAACACATTTTCCTCGCCCAACTACTGTCAGCATTTCACAGGGACCATTCCCTCTGTGACACCCTCCATCACCCCGAACAAAACCCCTCCCTCCATGTCACCTAAGCATGCAATTACAGAAGCTGAAACACTTGCCCATTCACCTCTACCCGCCTCAGTGTCCAAGGCCCCAGTCACAACTTCCAGATGAAGCAGCATTTCACTTGTACACTTTCAATCCAGTCCCCTGTCATTCATGCTCACAATGCAGTCTCCTTTACATTAGTGAGCCCAACAGAAACTGCTTTGAGGAACACCTCCAGACTGTCTGTAGGAATGTAGGAGAAAGTGAGGTCTGCAGATGCTGGAGATCAAAGTTGAAACTTTATTGCTGGAACAGCACAGCAGGTCAGGCAGCATCCAGGGAACAGGCGATTCGACGTTTCGGGCACAGGCCCTTCTTCAGGAAGGAAGGGCCTGTGCCCGAAACGTCGAATCTCCTGTTCCCTGGATGCTGCCTGACCTGCTGTGCTGTTCCAGCAATAAAGTTTCAACTGTCTGTAGGAATGACCCTGTTCTTCTGATTGCTCCCCAGTTCAATAAATTACATTGCTCTCAAGCAAATGAGAATTCTTTGAAGAGGCAATGAACAGGTTAGATCAAGGAGAGCCAATGGGAATTACCTATGTGGACTTTGGAAGGCGTCTGATAAGGTGCCATGCAGGAGGCTGCAGAGTAAGATAAGGGCCCATGGTGTTAGCGGCCAGCTACTAACATGGGTGAAGTTGGCCGTCTGCCAGAAAGCAGAGTGTGGTGTAAAATGGTCCTGCTCAGAATGGCAGCGGGTGACTAGTATTGCTTCACAAGGATCAGTGGTAGGACCACAACATTTCTCTTTATAGGTTAATGATCTGGATGGCAGAACTGAGGGTACTTTGGCTACGCTTACAGATGATGAAAAGATAGGTGGAGGGGCAGGTAGTATTGAGGAGGCAGGAAGACTGCAAGGAAGATTCGACAGTTTAGGAGAGTGGGAAATGAGTGGTAGATGCAATATAATGTGGCAGAGTGTGAGGTCATGCATTTTGGTATGAAGAATACAGGTATGGACTATTTGCTAAATGGGAAGAAAATTGAGAGATCTAAAGTGCAAAGGGACTTGGGATTCCAAGTCCAGGATTCGCCAAAGATAAACTTGCAGTTTGAGTCAGTAGATAAGAAGGCTATACGAATTTGTCATTCATCCCGAGAGGACTAAAATATAGAGATGGGGATTTGGAGGCTTTCTAAGGCTCTGGTCACACCACAGTTCCATATTTTGGGCGTAATTCCTCAGGAAGAATGTATTGGCCTTGGTGTGTGTCTACAGGAAGTTCACGGAAATAATTCCAGAAATGGAAAGCTTAACACATGAGGAACGTTTGAGATCTCTGTGTTTATACTTGATGGAGATTAGAAGGATGGCGGGATAGAACATAGAATAGTACAGCACAGAACAGGCCCTTCAGAACACGATGTTGTGCCGACCATTGATCCTCATGTATGCACCCTCAAATTTCTGTGACCATATGCATGTCCAGCAGTCTCTTAAATATCCCCAATGACCTCGCTTGCACAACTGCTGCTGGCAACGCATTCCATGCTCTCACAACTCTCTGTGTAAAGAACCCACATCTGACATCCCCTCTATACTTTCCTCCAACCAACCTAAAACTATGACCTCTCGTGTTAACAATTTCTGCCCTGGGAAAAAGTTTCTGGCTATCAACTCTATCCATGCCTCTCATTATCTTGTACACCTCAATTAGGTCCCCTCTCTTCTTTCTTCTTTCCAATGAAAAAAGTTCGAGCTCAGTCAAACTCTCTTCGAAAGATAAGCCCTCCATTCCAGGAAGCATCCTGGTAAACCTCCTCTGAACCCTCTCCAAAGCATCCACGTCTTTCCTATAATAGGGCGACCACAACTGGACACAGTATTCCAAGTGCGGTCTTACCAACGTTTTATGGAGCTGCAACAAGATCTCACTGCTCTTAAACACAATCCCCTGTTCATGAAAGCCAAAACACCACATGCTTTCTTAACAACACTGTCCACCTGGGTGGCAATTTTAAGGGATCTATGTACTTGCACTCCAAGATCCCTCTGTTCCTCCACACTGCCAAGAATCCTGTCTTTAATCCTGTACTCAACTTTCAAGTTCGACCTTCCAAAGTGCATCACTTCGCATTTATCCAGGTTGAACTCCATCTGCCACCTCTCAGCCCATCTCTGCATCCTGTCAATGTCACGCTGCGGCCTACAACAGTCCTCTATACTGTCAACGACACCCCCAACCTTTTTGTCGTCTGCAAACTTGCTAACCCAACCTTCAATCTCCTTATCCAAGTCATTAATGAAAATTACAAACAGTAGAGGCCCAAAAACAGAGCCCTGTGGAACACCACTCACCACTGACTTGCAGGTAGAATATTTTCCTTTCACTACCACTCGTTGTCCTCTGTCGACCAGCCAATTCTGTATCCAGACAGCTAAACTTCCCTCTATCCCATTCCTCATGACCTTCTGAAATAGCCTACCATTGGGAAACTTATCAAATGCCTTACTGAAGTTCACATGCATCACACTCATCAATGTGTCTAGTCACATCCTCAAAGAACTCAATACGCTTTGTGAGGCATGACCTGCCCCTCACAAAGCCGTTCTGACTGCCTTTAATCACGCCATTCTCTTCCAGATGGTCATAAATACTATCCCTCAGAATCATTCGTAACATCTTGCAGACGACAGACGTGAGACTGACTGGTCTGTAATTGCCGGGGATTTCCCTGTTTCCTTTCTTGAAGAAAGCATCTGATTGAAACTTACAGAATACTGAATAGCCCGGACACAGAAGTCTTTGGGAGGACGTTTGCACTGGCAGAAGAGCTAAGGACCTGAAGGCATAGGCTTAGAGCAAAGCGAAGACCCTTTTAAACAGAGATAAGATGGAACTTCTTTGACCAGATAGTTTTGAAACTGTGGAATTCCTTACCACAGAAGGCTGTGGAAACTAGATCATGTGTTATGTTTAAAACAGAGGCAAATGTGTTCTTGATTGTCAAGGTGATCGATGGTCACTGAGAGAAATCAGGGAAATGAGTTTCAAAATCGATCAGTCATGATCGAATGTTGGAGCAGACTCGATGGGCTGAATGACCTAATGTCTGCTCCTAAAGTCTTGTGGGATAAAGTTTTCTAGTCCTGGGTGGCACGGTAGTTCAGTAATTAGCACTACTGCCTCACAGCACCAGGCCCATGGGTTCCATTACAGCCTCGGATGAGTACCTGTGTGGCGTTTGTACATATCTGCATGGATTTCTTCTGACATTCAAAGATGTGCATGTTACGTGAACTGGCCATGCTAAATTGCCTTTGATTAAGATTCAACCACAATCTGTAACTTTTTTCCCCGGATATCCCTCAGTCTCCCATTACCATGAAGCCAATCTATGGTTCAGTGACAAGTATGGGTGACATGTCAGGTCAGAACCATGTGTACCTAAACCTGATGACAACTTATTAAAGCTACTGCACTTACTGCTTACATTAACACACAACAGAACTGACATCTGATAGAGAGGGCGCAAAGATCCACTCTATTGAAACCAACTCAGAATTGCTGCTGACCTGCTTACCCTTACCCTTATCTGTTTGTTAGAAACGCTGTTCCTTTTTTAGAGACAGTTCAAGAACTTCCTTCCTATTAACATTTTGTTTATATCATTGAAATACATACAGTTCCTTCCCCTGTGAGGAATGATGTAACACGCGGGTATAAATTAGCTGTCTGCTCCCTTTAGCCAGTTCCCCAGTCACACCCTCCAAATGTCCTCAATATACTTTCCTGACTTCATTTCGACCTACGTTGACACACTCATAGTGAAAGGTTTTTTATAAACATGGAAAAGTTTGTGATGCTTGTTTTTGTATTTCTTGCCAATTTGAATTCGTTTTTTTCTTCTCTTTTCCTCACTTTTTAAATTCACAGTCATATACCGCACAAACAGACCCTTTGGTCTAACTTGTCCATGCTGACCAGGTTTTCCAAACTAAACTAGCCCCATATGCTTGCATTTCCCCGATATGCCTATAAACATTTCATACGTTTGTCTTAATGTCTTTGAAATGTTGAAGCTGTACTTGCATCTACCACTCTTCCTCTGCAGCTCATTCCATACACACATCACCCTCTATGTGAAAACGTTGCCCCTTCATCCCTTTCAAAGTTCCTCCTTTCCACCTTAAAGCTATATCCTCTATATTTTAACTCTCCTATCCTGTGGAAAAGACCTTGGTTATTCACCATTATCCATGCTTCTCATTAATTTATATGCTTCTATAATGTCACCCCTCGAACTCCTACACTCCATCTGATACTAACTTCAAGAACAAGCATTTTAAGATAAGCACTGCAAATTTGAAACAGCATTCAAAATGACAGGTAAACAACGCTCAGCCCAAACTCCATACTGTGATTTGTTTTTCTCCATATTTCATACTAAGGCAGCATGCAACTTTTACTCGTGCCAGTAAGAAGTCAAACAACTGAATTCCTTTGTCGAAAGGGGCTGATGATTTCTACAGTGAAAACGTATCTCTGGCCAGATCCATGTAAAAAATGGAATTCCAATACCACACTGTCAGCATGCGGTTGCTTTTAACAGAGTGAGATGAAAGCTGAGTATACTTTTGGAAATTTGCAGCAAAGTGTGAATTCAGGTCAAAGGGGGAGAGGTACTTTCAATAAGATTTCCAAGAAAGTTTCCTCCAAGAAGGAAACTTTCCGGAATGAGATGCGAGTTGGAGGTAGAAAACAGCAAGAATAGAGAGGCTGAGCCACACTGAGACCGGAGGCAAAATGGCAGCACAAAACGCAGCTTGATGCCTGTGCAGTGAAGGTAGACTCGATCAAAGAGCTTCAGGTGAAGTGGGTTGGAACCATAATGTGCGAGAATGTGCTCTGTAATTGGAGAGGGAGAACCTGGAATCAGGTAACATGCAGGGAAGAGGATGGAGCAGCAATGGCAGGGGTTTCTGGGATAATTCAGGAAGCACAGCTGAAAGTCATGCCCAACATCTGCTTCTGGTCTCTGAAATTTACATCCTACATCTGTCCCTACACTAATACTCATCAAATTGTGATTGAATAGTATCCTTAACAGCTTTTGGCAACAATGGGTGATCCATATTCTTATCAAGTCCTCCTTTTTGAACAAAAACAATATTTTCTGAGCATTGTGGGATATCTGCTTGAATGTCTAACCATGTACACCTTCTGACCTTCCTCTAGGTCTAGTTCCACATCCCACTTCAGACCATATGTGAGACAGAACCCACAATTTAGACGTCTGGTTATTTTCAGGGGGTCCTTCTGCAAGTGTTTGAACACATGATCAGCGGAGGCTGACTCCATTCTCCCAGTTTTTCCAACTCTGTTGTTTCCGTTTGATGATGCCACACTCCAATAAGCTGCGCCTGACGTGAGCTATTCAGTCTCCTGTCATTTCTGCTCACAATGCCATCTCCTTTATACTGGGGAGACCAAACAGAGACTGCTTTGAGGAACATTCCCACTCTGTCTGTAGGAATAACCCTGACCTTCTCATTGCTTCCCATTACAATAACCTACCTTGCTCTCATGCTGACATTTCGGTCCTGGGCTGCTGCAATGTTCCAGTGAAGCACAACCGAAACTCGCATAACACTTCACTTTACACTTTGATATGTTACAACCCGTAGGTGTTAATATTCGATCCCATAACTTCACAGCCTTAACCCCATTATGGCCTTTCTCCATTTTTCATTCATTCTCCCTTTTGGTTTCCCCATGACCTTGTGTGGTTGTGTCGCCTTTCTCTTGCACACAATAGAGGGAAACCGTTTCCCCATTCACATATTAATTGAAATCCGTTTTACATCATCTTCTCGTAAAAGATAAACGGACTTTTACGAGAAGATGATGCAAAACGCCCTCTATTCCCCGTCACCCATCACCCACCTCTGGCAAGGGATTAAAGAACCCATTTTAGAATCCTTTTCAGTTCTGAAGAAGTGTCACACTGTACTTGAAATGCTAACTCTGTTTCTCTGTCTCTGCAGATGCTGCCACACCTGCTGAGTTTCTCCAGAAATGAATAGGCACAGAACAAATTTTCAGTTAAACAAATAATTATGGATACTGTAAATAAAAAGACAAACATTTCTGGAGAAACTGGGATCTTTGTAGAAGGGTCACTGGACGCGAAGCATGAACTCAGCTTTCACTGCACAAGATGCTGCCGGACCTAGAGTCATAGAGATGTACAGCATGGAAACAGACCCTTACGTCCAGTGTGTCAAAGCTGACCAAACGCCCTGTCCAATATGGAGCGCCATACACCAGGAAGTGAAGGATAACACAAGGTGCACCTATTCATTGGTTCTGGAACTACAAAACGCTGACGTCAATGACTCTACAGAGCTCTTAATCGTGGTCAGGGAGAGAAACAGTGGGAAACACATTCACATCAAACAAAGATGATGACATTACGGGAATGGAAAAGATTCAGGTGAATATGTTAACGAGTTTGAATATTGTAACAAATTGGAGGCGTGACACTGGGGAGAGACCTAACTGAATGAGAATATGGAACTGGAAGTAATGCCGCATCAGAAACCAGGTTAGGTCACTGAGTACACGGCTGATTGGGTGTGAATTGGGGGTCAGTCACTAGAATTGAATTGCAGATATATCAGCTCAAACTGGGCATTTTTGTGATGATATAGACCAAAGCAGCAGGAGCAGAAGCAGAATTGTGTTCAATCACCATCTGTAACTTTTTCTCCGGGATAATCTCTCAGTCTATCATTACAATCATCCGATCTATGGTTCAGTGACAAGTGTGGGTGAACATGCCAGAGTTAGAACCATGTGTACCTAAAACTGATTGCAACCCATTAACGCTAATGCACTTGTATGGTTGCATTCCAAACAGCAGAACCAACACCTGACAGAGAGGGTGAAATGATCGCCAGACCAACAGATGAGATCTAAACTCTGCCGTCCTGCCATATCCAATTATAAAGGTCAATACACTCTTAAACAACTCATTGGAGGAGATTACTCCACAAATATCCCAATCCTAAATAATGGAACGGCCTTGTACCTCAGTGTACAAGGTAAGGATGTAGTATCTGCACCATACGCAGCCAGAAATGTTGATTCGATGATCCAGCTCACCCTCCCCATCATGCCCACAGAATCACAGATGCCAGTCTTCACACAATTTGATTGGCTGCAAGTGACATGAAGAAACAGCTGAACACAGTAGATACGATTGAGGCAATGGGCCCTGACACCATTCCTGCAATAGGACTGAAGACTTGTGCTGCACAACAAGGTTGGGGAGCTGTTTCATTCCATCTCCAACTCTGACATCTCCCTGGCAAAGTGGAAAATTACTCATCTATGTCCCGTTCCCGAAGAGGGGAATAATTACAAACTGTCCATTTACGACGCGCTCAGTCCCATCGCCATAGTGAAATTGGTGGGAGTTCCTTTTGATAGAGCTATCAAGCAGCACAGAAATAACCAGCTCAGTGTGGTTTTTGATAAGTCCCCATGTGGAGATGATGCTGTTGTGGAAATGTCACTGGTTACTCATCCAGACCAAGCTAATGATCTGGCAGCTGGTGGAAGTTAAAAGTAATTAATAAAATGTTGAGATCTAAAATCTGGCGTCAGTAACAGTGACCCTGAAGCCAATGTCAATTGTAAGCACCAATTGCCTTCCTCTAAGTACTTTAAGGAAGTGAGTCTCCCGTGCTTTCCTGGTCTGGTCTAAAAGTTACTCCAGACACTCAGACATGTGATAAACTCTTCAATAGTCTCTGAATCGGCCAAGCAAACGCTAAATTGTATCTAACTGTTCCAAGTTCTTAATGGATAAAACAGGACAGGACATCAACCCTCGGTATAGGAATAGGGAATGGAAAACATAGTCGTGTTGACCTGCAAATGTCTCCTTCCTAACATCTGAGAGTTTGTGACAGCAGTTCAAAAGTTTACCCACAGACTGCACAGAAACATCCGGAAAGGAGTAGGTCATTCAACACATTCAGCCTTTCCCGTCTAGTTAATGGAGAAAATTTCCTCAATGCAGTTTTCCACATACAGTGTTCATATCCCTTAGTAAGTTTAAATATAGAGATAGATAAAATAAAATAAAAACCTGCTGTAATCCCTTCAGTCCAACAATTTTGCTCCTCCATTCTAAATACAGGCAGTTCTCCGATAATGTGTGTTTATCAAACCCAACTTCAATACAACACGAATTGTGCAACTTTCCTTATAAAGCGAGATCACGATTACTGGGACACGATTCCTTTCCTGGCACCAGCTTAACAGCAAATTCCAGCCTCAGGATCCTCTGACTGCAAAATGCACCCTCAGCGTGTTCAGCTAAAACAGGAATGTAATCCGCTCTGCAGGCCTTGAACCTGAGCCTGAAACTGGGAATTGCAGTCAACATTGGGAAGGAACTTTATTTTAAACTGGGGGAGAGTCTTGATGCAAACTGGAATTCTGCGTCTGCATCATGTGGTCAGTCAGCTTGTGCGCTTCCTGGTGAAGAGTTTCGTGAAAGGTGCAAGGCTGTAGTCAGCTGTTGTTGTGTGAAAGTGTTATATTTACTGTACTATTACATTACAATATATCATTTGAAGATTTACGTACAATGCTATCGTTTGTGTTTGGCTGACCTATTTTTGTTTTGATTTTTCCTGATAGTATTGGGGCTTCGCCCATTATCCTCTTTTCCCCCATAGGTTCCATTGTTTATATTGTATCGTTTTCTATAATACGGTGTTCCACAGGAACGCAGCTGCTGCATTACTGGAAAACCAATAATTGAAATGATCGCTGATTCCCGCCTCAGGCAACTGTCTGTGTGGAGTTGGCATATTCTCCACGTGTCTGCGTGGGTTTATGCCGGGTACTCCAGTTTCCTCCCACAGTCCAAAGATGTGCAGGATAGGTGAAATGACCATGCTAAATTGCCCATAGCGTGGGGTGAAGGGGTAAATGTGGGGGAATGCGTCTGGGTGGGTTGCTGTTCGGAGGGTCGGTGTGGACTTGTTGATCCGAAGGGCCTGTTTCCATACTGTAATTTATCTAATCTAATCTAATACACTATCTCCACAACATACCCCTGCCCTCCCCCCATCCTTTTCGTGTCTTGAAATCCTCATTTATATTCAGTGCCTTAACTTCCACAGCCTAATGTGGTACAGAATTCCCAAGATTCACAGTTTCTGAGTGCAGACATTTATTCTCACCTCAGTGCAGAGTGGCCTGCCTGCACATCATACTGTGGGCCCTTGTTTTAGACCTCCCAGCAAGGGAATTATCATCCCTGCTTCCAATCTGTCTCACCTTCTCAGTGTTTTATATATTTCACTGAGATCTCCACTCATTTTCCTAAACCCCATGGGATACAGGCCCAAACAACTCAACTGTGCTCCAACAACAAGCCTGTCATCCCAGAGGTCAATCTGGTCATACTTCGCTGCACTCCCTCAATGCCAGGTTTGTCCTTTATTCGGTAAGGAGACCAAAACTGCACACAATGCTGCACAATGTTCGAGATGGGGCTTCATCAAGGCCCTGTACAGCTGCAAAAAATTATCCTTACTCGTGGACTCAAATCCCTTTGAAATGAAGGTCAACACACCATCCACCTTCCTAACTGAATTCAGCGTCCAAAATCAAGCAACCACAGAAGCATAGACTCTGTACCGTCAGAAAGGCAGCAATATCTATTTTAATTCCACTCTCTTACTTGAAATCCGAAGCCATAAATGTTATGATACCGCAAGTGCTGGCTCAATTGCTTTTTAATTGTTGTGAGCTTACCAGTCACAACTACCTCTCAGGACATGTATGCCTGACCCCAACACCCTCTGGGCGAAAAACAATCCTCAAATCCTCTATCAACCTCAAACCCTTGGCTTGAAAGGTGTGCTCCCTTGTTCTTGGCCCTCTGACTAAAAGGAACAGCTGCTGTCTATACATCCTGTCCATGCTCCTCAGAATCTTATCGTACTGAATCACGTCGCACTCAGCCTTTCTACTTCAAAGTAAACAGCCCGAGCTTATACAGCCTCTCCCCATAGCTGATATGCTCCATCCCAGGGAACGTCCTGGTGAATCTCCTCTGCATCCACTCCAGTAAAATCACATCCTTCCTGTAATGTGGCTCCCAGAATTGCACACAGTATTCCTTCTTGGCCTAACCAAAGCCCTGTATACACTTTAATAAGTCTATACACTATGAGTAAACACTATGATTACTATCTCCAGTGCCATCTTAACTAACATATTACCCTGCCTATTGACATTTAGGGATAGATGGAGAAACACCCCCTGAGCTTCCTGGTGTGCTGCCATTCATTGAGTACTCTCCTGACTGGTTCCTTCTTCCAAAGTACATCACCTCATATTTATCAGGGTTACATTCCATCTACCGTTGATCCACCCATCTGACCTTTCCATCTGTATCTTCCTGAAACAAAAGGCCTTCCTCTTCACTGCCAACCACTCGGACAATATTTGTATCAAACACAAACTTACTTATCATACTTGGCCCACCCCTTCCACATTCGCATCTATATAATTTTTAAATACCACAAATAATGAGGGATACAGCAGTGATTCTTGTGGAACACCAGGGGACACTGATCTCCAGTCACACAAATAGCTTTCTACCACCACTCTCTGTCTCCTGCTACTAAGACAATTTGAATGCCAGTTGCCTAATTACTCTTGATACCATGATCATGAGATTGTACGTTCTTCATCAGCTCTGTTAAAGGTCTGAATGAAAAACCATATAAATAACCTCTTCGAAAAAAGTAAATAAAATTTGTTCGGTATGACTTCCCTCTAATGACTTCATGCTGACTATCCCTGATAAAATATTGCCTCTGTAAATGAAGATCAGTTTTTTTCCATCCCTATTTTCCCCAATAGTTTCCCTGACACTGATATGATACTCACTGATCTACAGTTCCCTGGTCTATCTCCACCAGCTTTCCTGTAAAGGGTGCACTCCAGAACTTTGGCCCCCTCTCCTTTGACCAGAATCTACTGAAATATTTGTTTCAGGGCCTTTCCTCCCTCTCTCCAACAGCAGCTTGTAATGCCACTCATCCATACCTGGGGATTTGTCCAATTTTATACCAGCCAAAGCCTTCACTCCCTGCTCGCATTTTATATCAATCTGCTCAAGAGCTTCCCAGTCCATATTCTCGTATTCTGTATCTGCCTCCTCCTTCTCCCAAGTAAAACAGTTGTGAAGTTCTCATATCACAATTTATTAATGTTCTCCAGCTTCACACACAAATTGCCCCCTTTGGTTTCTAATTATTCCCTGGTTATTCTGTTCTGCTTGATGTCCTTGTGGAATATCTTGAAATTGTCGCTAAACTTGGTCGCACTTGTTAATGCCCCTATTTTCTTTAGTCCCCTCTGTTTCAATACTTTAAATCTTCACTGGAATCATCTCCATTCTCTGAAACATTAGAGAACAAAGGCTGAGTTTCCTTAGCAAACAATCTTGTCATCTGAGGAATTATTCTGACGAATGTCCATGCAGTATTCAGTTTGTTTTACTTAGATCAGGACATCAAAACTGTAGCTGAAAAATGTGTTGCTGGAAAAGCGCAGCTGGTCAGGCAGCATCCAAGGAGCAGGAGAAACGACGCTTCGAGCATAACCCTTCTTCAGGAATCCTGCCTGACCTACTGCGCTTTTCCAGCAACACATTTTTCAGCTCTTATCTCCAGCATCTGCAGTCCTCACTTTCCCCTACATCAAAACTGTAGGCAATACTCCAGATACAGACTCACCAAAACTATGTGTGACTGGTGCAGAATGTCTTTGCTTCTAGTCAGAGCAAATTGCTCCAGAATCTGGAATCTGTACTGAAACCAACATATGCTGGAGATTACAGTGAGTCAGACAGCATCTGTGGAGAGAGAGCATGCAGCGCTACATCAGCTATACAGTGATTCCATTTAACGCAGTCAAACTTCACCTTTACTTTCTCTGATTTGCATATGTTCCTCCCAATACCCGTTGCTTTTTTTTTCTGCTGACGTACTGTATGAATTCTTTAAAAATCCTCCTGAATATCCAACTATACCACAACCACTGGTTCTCCGTCATTTATATCTATAAGGGATATCTTCAAGCAAGAAGTTTGTGAATGATGACTTGCTTTTCAGATATCTAAAATCATTCTCTTCATGTTTGCTATAATTTTCGAAGTGTTGGAAATCGCATTCTTTACAATAAAGTCCAGCAGATTCCTTACTGTGAGTGACAAGTTAACTGATCTGTAGCTGTCCACTCTCCCTCTTCCCTTCTTAAGTTATTGAAATGCATTTGCAACCTTCCAAACTGAATATGGAAAATCACAGTGATCCCTAATGCAATCAACCTGTTTATTGCCGCTTTCTCTGAAATTTTGGTATGATGTAATCTGATCCAACAGCCGTATCAGTGCTCAATCCAGCTGTGTTTTGAAATAGTAGCTCATCACTGACATGAATGTTTTTATTTTTTGGTTATGCAAGTCCATGGACACGTTATATTTCTGGGAGATTTTCTGGATCTTTTTCCATGAAGACAGACATAAAGTAACTGTTTAGTTTCCTGTCATTTTTCTGTTCCCTCCAACAAATTATCCTGTCCGCACATTCAGTATTCCACATTTGACCTTGTTTATTTCCCTTTCAAATATTCATAGAGGTTTTTCCGTCAGGCTTTTTGTTTCTGGTTAGTTTGCATTATTGTACTCTTTTTGATTTACTGAATACTTTTTTGTCCTCTTTTGTTGTGTCCTAAATTTCAGTGAATCCATAATATCTGGCAATTTTCTGGGGCACGTTCTTTGGTCTAATGCAATTTTGACATCTTTTGTTAACCCTCGTTGAGTCACCTTTCCCTTTTGCTATTTACACCGTGGAGGGATATATGAATATTGTATGCCTTAAAGTGTTTCTATAAGTAACAGACATTGCCTGTCTTTCATTAAATATTTTTCAAGTACTTTTCAAATTCGCTGAAGCCAAGTTATTCCCCATATGTTCATGTGTTACATGACTCAGAAATATAAACGCAATTTAAGAACAAAAAACTATTTTGCATTCAGACGTCATGAAAATTTCAATGTATTAATATCATTATTCCCAATAGCTCCTTTACACCAAAGTTTCAATTAGCTCTTCTGATTACACAACACTTCCAAAATCGCCTCATCGCTAACTTGGTGCTCAACATACTGTTAAAACAACCCATCTTATACACGCTCAAGAATCAGATGTAACTTGAAGCTGTCCATTATTACTGCACTACCCATAAACCTGACGATCTAATTTCTTGTTTTATATCATACCCAAAAATTGTATCACAATTTTGACTTTGACATATAACTCCCATCAACGTGTGCTTCTCCTTGCTGTTTCTAAGCTCCACCTTACCAGAGTATCTGGAATATGAGTGACGTGGGCTCTTGGGAGCTTAATGGTAGATTCAGGCGAGATGTTTGGCGACACATATCTCAACATTGATATTATCTCATCACATCTTACCCGTTCTTCTCTAGCGCCATTGTAACATTTTATCCAGATCTCCCGTTATGCTGTGGGGTAGAGAAGGACAATGATCTTTCAGCTGTGCTGTGTATTCCCCCAGTGAGCTGAGACTGCTCTAACCTGGGAGGGAACTTTACAGCAGGCTGGTAATGTGTTGCTGCTGCTGTACATGATCTTAGTGAGATCACATCTGCAGTAGTGTGTACAGATTTAATCTCCTCACTGAGGAAAGGATTTTGGAATTAACTCAGATATTGTTCCCTCAACGGATTTCTGCAACAAATGTGTTAATCATAGAATCCCTACATCGTAGAAGCAGGTCACTTCACCCATCGACTTCACACAGACCCTCTAAAGACTATCCCATCCAAACCCAATCCATTCTCCCCGCCCCTCCTCCCCCACCCCCCAATCCACCCAGTCCCTGTAACCAGGCATTTTCCATGACTGATGCACTTAGCCTGCACATCTTGGCACTGTGAGAAGAAACTGGAGCAACCTACTGAAACCCACGCAGACACAGGGAGAATGCACAAACTCCACACCGTCCCCTGAGTCTGGAATTGAACCTGGATCACTGGTGCTGTGAGGCAGCAGTGATAACCACAGAGTTACCCAGTGAGGGCAACACAACCTGTCTGCACAGTTCAGCCCTCGAAATGTGACAAAGCAGCAGGGTGTTTGCATAAGTCCCCAAACCTATCGTTGAGCAACAGGAGGAGGACATTGAGATCTTCAACGGCTTGATCAGGAACTGGTACAGGACATGCTAGCTATCGAGACTATAATTTTGGAACACGAGGAGGACATTCATCCCATCGAGACTATAATATTGGAACACCACGAGGACATTCAGCTCATCGAGACTATAACGTATAAACACAAGGATGATATTCAGCCCTTCGAGACTATAATGTAGGAACAATACAAAGACATTCAGCCCATCGAGACTATAACGTCGGAACACCAGGGGGGCATCCAGCCTATCGAGTGTGTAAACCAGGAACAGTATGAGTTCATTCAGACACTCATATCCCTTGCACCACAACTGGAATAGATCTTTTACAGCTTTGTGCTTATTACACAGGAATTGAAAGAAAATGTAGAGGTTATAGAAAGGAAAGAATTTAGAATAACCAGCTTCACTAGGGGAATGGAAAGTAATGGACAAACTATTGGGACTGAAGACAAATTGTTAGAATCTGTTATTGAGGAAATAATAATGGAAGATTTTCAAAGTCAAACCACAATCCATCACTGTCAACATGATTTTATGAATGATAAATCTTCTTTGAATGATGTGACAAAGTTTCTTTTAGTATAAAATGACAAACAAGTTGGATAAAGGGAATGCTAGAGATGTATTATATCTGGACTTCCATGTTGCATAATGTGTCACACAAAAGATTAATATGCAAGACAAGAGCACATGGGGTTAGGAAATGTTTATTTTCTAGGAGAAAGGATTGGCTAACCAATAAAAGCCATGATATGGAGATACAAGAAACCATTCTTTCTCTATGCACTGCCAATGATGTGGAATTTAAAAGTTTCTTGCATCTCTATGTCAACATCAATAAAACCAGCACCAGAGGTGCCTGTCCAGATGAATATCACTCTCAGGAGATGCTCAATCAGAAAGAATTCACTCGAAACAGGGAGTGGTCAGTTGCCTGACTAGAAATGAGCTGTAAATATATGGGGAGCAGGCAGAGGATTGGAGCTATCGTTGCTTTTGTTCTTCCCTCACAGGAGGTGTGCAGCCTTGTTCAGGCCAGCATGTTGTGCTAATATTGAACTGAGTGGCTGGGTGGCTGGTTCAGCTGTTCCACAGGACAGTAAAGGGTAAAACACATTGCTGTGGGTTTACAGTTACACAGAGATCTGACCAGGGAAGGATGACCCATTGCACTTTCTCTAAAGGACATGAGGAAAGCAGATGGGTTGCTTCTCACAAATAATGATGGTTTCATTTCAATGCCCCAATTCAGTTCATGAGCTATCTGTGCCTCTAGATTATGAGTAAATGACTTGACCACCATACACTCCTTTGGACTGTATGATCAGTGTGTTGTCATTCCCAGGGAACAGTCAAGACTGCGTCATTGAGATGTTCAAGGCTGACCTTAACTTACGTTGATGGATAGCACAATCAATGCTTATTGGGACCAGACAGGAAAGGAGGTAGTCAACTGCAAACAGACCAGTAATGATGTTTCTAAATTTAGTAGCAGGCTGGAGGGGACGAATGGCCAACTGCCCCTCCTATCCCACAAGTTGTTCTCCCAATTATTCCTTGACGCTGTTATAGGAAGAAAGGTAGACTGCATTCAGCCAGTCAGCGTTTTAATTATGAGACAGGAGGAGGCCATTCTGTCGCTCAATGGAGTGATACAGAAATAGGATGCAGTCTTTAAGCCTATTTACTAACTTTACCATTTGGAGGAGGCCCTACAAACTTTCTGGGCAACTACAGTTGAACAGGGGAGCCCTGGTTCGTCAACCTGAAGTACAGTGTAGAGATAATTTCTCTTTTTCAGAGTGGACAGCTGTAACTAGTGGAAGTCCTCAGAGATCAGTGTGAGTTTATCAACATCTTACAATCTGGATTAATGCTTGGGATGAAGGGGATGAATGGTTGGGAGTTCAATTGCCTTATACACCAGGATAGTTTTACAAAAAGCTGTCAAGTGGAGACAGAGCTTCTGCAATGGGATAGAGACAGGTGAGTGTAGAGCGTCTACAATGGGATACAGAGAGGGGGAAGGCAGAGCATCTGCAATGGGATTCAGACAGAAGGAGGCAGAGCGTCTGCTATTGGATACAGACAGGTGAGATCAGAGCATCTGCAGTAGGATACAGACAGGGGGAAGGCAGGGTGGC
>NC_057716.1:105930710-105934289 GCF_004010195.1 Chiloscyllium plagiosum
AACATCTACCATTCAACAGGATATTCTAAACCCATGACTACTTCCATCTAGAAGGACAAGGACAGCAGATACGTAGGAACACTACCCCGTGCACATTTCCCTCCAAGCCACTCACCATCCTGACTTGGAAATATATCGCCATTCCTTTAGTGTAGGTGGGTCAAAATCCTGGAATTCCCTCACTAAGGGCATTGTGAGTCTACCTACAGCACATGGACTGCAGTGGTTCAAGAGGCAGCTCACCCCCACCTTCTCAAGGGATGGGTAATAAATGCTGGGTCCAGCCAGTGACACTCACATTGCATGAATTAATTTTTCAAAAGTGACTTGTCAAATTCTACCTAGGGTTGCATGAGATTACAACAATAGAAAGTAGAAGTACAGCATTCAGCCCTTTGAGCCATCTCCACAAGGAGGAGTGAGGCAATAGAGAGACTTGAAGCCACGAATTAGAATTTCAAAATCCTGGGAACCAATATAGGCCCGATAACTCCAACAGTAGGGTAGCAAGTCTTGTTGCAAGTTAAAATGTGGAGCTGGAAAAAGCACAGCAGGTCAAGCTACATCAGAAAAGCAGGAAAGTTGACGTTTTGGACAGGACCCTTCATCGAAAAGTCAACTTTGTTGCTCCTCTGATGCTGCTTGACCTGGCATGCTTTTACTCAGCTCTGCATTTTATCGATTCTGACTTTCCAGCATCTGCGGTCCTCACTTTTTTCTTGTTGCAAGTTAAGGCACGACAGAGTTTTAGATGACTGTGGGTTAGGAGGGTAGAATGTTTAGAGATTAGAAAGGTATGGCCACACGTGAGCTAAAATTTGTGAAGCTGGGCAGTGGGAATAGGCGGGCTTCATGGTGGTAAAATGATCATGAGCAGAGGTCGATGACCAGGGAGTACAGTACTCAAACATTGCTAGAAGCAGACAAAGCTTTTCATTTCACATATTTCACTACACTAAATTGTGTCTGCCTATTTCAACATTCTCAGTCGTCTTGAAGTCTGTTACTCTCATCGCTATTTATGATATTATTGAGCTTTATATAATCCATAAACTTCTAAATTGTACTGCCTAAACAATTCAGCCAATTATAAACAACAATCAGTGGTCCTAAAATCAAACCCTCAGGTACCTCTTTCAGGTTATTCAAAAATTATTTTCCTTTATCAAATTGATACTCGGCTAATGTGAAAGCGAGGTGAAAGTGAGGACTGCAGCTGCTGGAGATTAGAGTAAAGAATGTGGTGCTGGAAAAGCACAACAGGTCAGGCAGCAGGAAAATCAACATTTCAGGCAAAACGCCTTCATCAGGAAAGCTTTGAGGAGAAAGTGAGGTCTGCAGATGCTGGAGATCAGAGCTGAAAATGTGTTGCTGGAAAAGCGCAGCAGGTCAGGCAGCATCCAGGGAACAGGAGAATCGACGTTTCGGGCAACACATTTTCAGCTCATCAGGAAAGCTGTCAAGAAGAGTATTTCAAAAGAGTGGAAAGCAAGAAAACAAAAAAAAAATATTCCTTGTGCTCTTGCCATTGAAGAGGCAGTTTCAGTTCAGCTTTAAGTCTCAAATATTCATAGGAAACAAATGCAGAATTTATTACAATATGTTCTCCAAATGAAACTTCCCAATTAAAGCTGTCGGAATTACAGTGACAACTTTGGTAGAGATCACCATTCTTTGAATTTGCAGTATGAAGGGGCCGATGAATCAACAATAATCAACAGAACTGAATCAGCTCAACCTCAAGTTCTAATATTCTCTAAAATCTTAACAAAGTATCAAAATTAAATGGACTTTTCATTTTGTGAAAACCCTGCATTTAAAAAACAGCAAAGATATTTTAATTCAATACTCTCATCTGGCTGAAGGATGACCACTGACACAATTTATTTTTTGAAACAGGCATTGTAGAATTTCAAACAAATCAGGGGCTCAAGGTCCTCAATCAATTTGTTTTAAGGTTACATGCTTGATAATTTTAAAAAAGGACATAATGTTATACAATTTCAATGTAAAACCAAAATCTGCCCTAATACATAGCCCACAAATCACACTGAATTGAGATCCTGATCCGAACAAGGCAAAATAGTTACTTTGATATTTTCGGAACCAGTATTTTAACAAAGCAAAATAGTTAAATATCAAACACTTTCAGTATGGCGTAATTTACATTGAAACATCCCCCCTTGACCCAAGTATCAGTACAGCCTTAATTTCAGCGTTTCTCTTTTAGTTCTGATTTGGAGGTGCTGGTGTTGGGCTGGGGTGTACAAACTTATAAACCACACAACACCAGGTTATATCCAACAGGTTTAATTGGAAGCACTAGCTTTTGGAGTGCTGTTCCCTCATCAGGTGGTTGTCTGATTCGGCGCTCCGAAATCTAGTGTGCTTCAAACTAAACCTGTTGGACTATAACTATGTGGGCGGCACGGTGGCACAGTGGTTAGCACTGCTGCCTCACAGCGCCTGAGACCCGGGTTCAATTCCCGCCTCAGGCGACTGACTGTGTGGAGTTTGCACGTTCTCCCCGTGTCTGCGTGGGTTTCCTCCGGGTGCTCCGGTTTCCTCCCACAGTCCAAAAGATGTGCAGGGTCAGGTGAATTGGCCATGCTAAATTGCCAGTAATGTTAGGGGCAGGGGTAAATGTAGGGGTATGGGTGGGTTTCGCTTCGGCGGGTCGGTGTGGACTTGTTGGGCCGGAGGGCCTGTTTCCATACTGTAATGTAATCTAATCTAATCTAATCTAATAACCTGGTTTTGTGTGATTTTTAACTTTTTGTTCACATCCTCTCACTGAAATTACACTTATTAAAAGAGAAAGCCCTTGCAGCAGACTGCACAGCACCGCAGTCCAAGCCACTTCCCTTCCCCCAGAAGAAAGACTTGCCAAGTCAAGTCCACAGCCAGAAACTGAGACTCCCACATCAAAAACCCAGACAAAGCTTCCCCAGGGGTCAATGCACTTCACTGTCAGGATCCGAGCAGACCTGCACAACTTTATCCCCCTTTTCCCGGTGACACCATGTTGTCCTAAAAGTACGTCTAAGGAGAGGTGTGGGGTCAAAGGTGATAACTTTCAGAAGTACCAAATTTTGTTTAGATTTTTTCTATGAAGTTGATGATTTCTAACTTTTTTTGCCCTGGAGCCTCAAACCTAATGTCTGGAGGACTTCAAAGCTCCTTTTTCCAGGGGACTTTAGCCCCCTTTTACTGAGAGGACTCTAACCCCTTTCTCACTTCTCACGGGGTCTCGAATCCCTTTTCTTACTCTATATGTCTGGGGACTAGTGTGCTTCAAACTAAACCCCAATTAAAACCCAGGTTCTTGTGGGAAGCAAGGGAAATATCTTGCTGAGATATTTGTATCATCAATAGTCACAGGTGAGGTGCCGGAAGACTGGAGGTTGGCTAACGCGGTGCCACTGTTTAAGAAGGGCGGTAAGGACAAGCCAGGGAACTATAGACCAGTGAGCCTAACCTCAGTGGTGGGCAAGTTGTTGGAGGGAATCCTGAGGGACAGGATGTACATGTATTTGGAAAGGCAAGGACTGATTAGGGATAGTCAACATAGCTTTGTGC
>NC_057716.1:105935822-105936069 GCF_004010195.1 Chiloscyllium plagiosum
GGTTGGGACTGAGAAAAGGTGGGGGGAGGGGAAATGAGGAAGCTGGAGAAATCTGCATTCATCCCTTGTGGTTGGAGGGTTCCTAGGCGGAAGATGAGGCGCTGTTCCTCCAGACGTCGTGTGGTAAGGGTCTGGCGATGGAGGAGTCCAAGGACCTGCATGTCCTTGGTGGAGTGGGAGGGGGAGTTGAGCCACGGGGTGGTTGGGTTGGTTGGTCCAGGTGTCCCAGAGGTGTTCTCTGAAAAGT
>NC_057716.1:105936208-105945921 GCF_004010195.1 Chiloscyllium plagiosum
GGATCCCTTGAGGCCTTGGAGGGAAGTGAGGGGGGAGGTGTGGGCGCAAGTTTTGCATTTCTTGTGGTTGCAGGGGAAGGTGCAGGGAGTGGAGGTTGGGTTGGTGGGGGTGTGGACCTGACAAGGGAGTCGCGGAGGGAATGGTCTTTCTGGAACGCTGATGGGGGAAGGGAGGGAAATATATCCTTGTTGGAGGGGTCTGTTTGGAGGTGGCAGAAATGATGAAGGATGATCCGATGTAGGTGGCAGAAATGCCGAAGGATGATATGATGTATTTGGAGGTTGGTGGGGTAGTAGGTGAGGACCAGTGGGGTTCTGTCCTGGTGGCGATTTGAGGGGCGGGGTTCAAGGGCGGAGGAGCGGGAAGTGGAGGAGATGCGGTGGAGGGCATCGTCAACCACGTCTGAGGGGAAATTGCGGTCCTTGAAGAAGGAGGCCATCTGGGTTGTGCGTTTTTGGAACTGGTCCTCCTGGGAGCAGATGCGGCGAAGGCGAAGCAATTGGGAATATGGGATGGCGTTTTTACAGGGGGCAGGGTGGGAGGAGGTGTAGTCCAGGTAGCTGTGGGAGTCGGTCGGTTTATAGTAAATGGCTGTGTTGTATCGGTCGCCCGAGATAGAAATGGAGAGGTCTAGGAAGGGGAGGGAGGAGTCTGAGACGGTCCAGGGAAATTTGAGGTCGGGGTGGAAGGTGTTAGTAGGTAGGGAGTTCTTGGACTAAGGAGGACAGGACCGTGTCGAGATGTGCAGACATGAGTTCGCTAGGGCACCCACCCACATCCTCCACCTCCTCCATGATTTTCACTTCCCTGGCCCCCAACGCCTTATCTTCACCATGGACATCCAGTCCCTGTACACCTCCATCCCCCATCACGAAGGCCTCCAAGCCCTCCGCTTCTTCCTCTCCCGCCGACCCAACCAGTACCCTTCCACTGACACCCTCCTTCGACTGACTGAACTGGTCCTCACTCTGAACAACTTCTCCTTCCAATCCTCCCACTTCCTCCAAACCAAAGGAGTAGCCATGGGCACCCGCATAGACCCCAGCTATGCCTGCCTCTTCGTAGGATATGTGGAACAATCCATCTTCCGCAGCTACACTGGCCCCACCCCCCACCTTTTCCTCCGCTACATCGATGACTGTATCGGCGCTACCTCGTGCTCCCACGAAGAGGTTGAACAGTGGAGGTTGGGTTGGTGGGGGGGTGTGGATCTGTCGAGGGAGTCACGGAGGGAGTGGTCTTTACGGAATGCTGATAGGGGTGGGGAGGGAAATATATCCTTGGTGGTGGGGTCTGTTGGAGGTGGCGGAAATGACGAAGGATGATCCGATGTATCTGGAGGTTGGTGGGGTGGTAGGTGAGGACCAGTGGGGTTCTGTCCTGGTGGCGGTTGGAGGGGCGGGGTTCAGGGGCGGAGGAGCGGGAAGTGGAGGAGATGCGGTGGAGGGCATCGTCAACCACGTCTGAGGGGAAATTGCAGTCTTTGAAGAAGGAGGCCATCTGTGTTGTACGTTTTTGGAACTGGTCCTCCTGGGAGCTGATGCGGCGAAGGCGAAGGAATTGGGAATATGGGATGGCGTTTTTACAGGGGGCAGGGTGGGAGGAGGTGTAGTCCAGGTAGCTGTGGGAGTCGGTCGGTTTGTAGTAGATGTCCGTGTTGATTCGGTCAGATCCACACACCCCACCAACCCAACCTCCACTCCCGGCACCTTCCCCTGCAACCGCAAAAAATGCAAACTTGCGCCCACACCTCCCCCCTCACTTCCCTCCAAGGCCCCAAGGGATCCTTCAATATCCATCAGAAATTCACCTGCACCTCCACGCACAGGGTGGAAGATTCCAAAACCAAAAGGCATAGATTTAAAGTGAGAGGGGAAAGATTTAAAACAGACCTAAGGGGCAACGTTTTAATGGAGAGGGTGGTACGTGTATGGAATGAGCTGCCAGAGGAAGTGATGGAGGTTGGTACAATTACAGCATTTAAAAGACATCTGGATGGGTATATAATAAGAAGAGTTTAGAGTGATATGGGCCAAATGCCGGCAAATAGTTCAGGATATCTGGTTGGCATGGATAGGATCTGCTTCCGTGCTGTACATCAATGACTGTATAAGCACCATGATGTTGGGAAGTCCAGGAATTTTGGAGTCAAGTTTCAGAGATTCAGATCTTTACAGGAGATTTCTACATGAGGACTTGGTCAGGGAATTTCAGTGTTCTTGTCCCATCTATATCTACACCTTGAGTTCATCTTTCTTGTTCAACTCCTCACCCTCAGTATACCCGTCACTTGTATCACCAGACCTTCAGTCTATCTGTCCCTCTCTCTCCTAACCCTCAGCCCATCTGGCCCTGTCTCTCTCCTAACCCTCAGTCTATCTGTCCCTGTCTCTCTCCTAATTCTGTGTATCTGACCCTGTCTCTCTCCTAACCCTCAGCCTATCTGTCCCTGTCTTTCTCCTAATTCTGTGTATCTGTCCCTGTCTCTCTACTAACCCTCAGCGTATCTGACCCTGTCTCTCTCCTAACTGTAAGCCTATCTGACCCTGTCTCTCTCCTAATCCTCATCTTATCTGTCCCTCTCTCTCTCCTAACCCTCAGCCTATCTGTCCCTCTCTCTCTCCTAAACCTCAGACTGTGTGTCCCTCTCTCTCCTAACCCTCAGCCTATCTGTCCCTCTCTCTCCTAACCCTCAGTCTATCTGTCCCTCTCTCTCCTGAACCTCAGACTGTGTCCCCCTCTCTCTCTCCTAACCCTCAGCCTATCTGTCCCTCTCTCTCTCCTAACCCTCAGCTTATCTGTCCCTCTCTCTCTCCTAACCCTCAGCCTATCTGTCCCTCGCTCTCTCCTAACCCTCAGTCTATCTGTCCCTCTCTCTCCTGATCCTCAGACTGTGTCCCTCTCTCTCCTGAACCTCAGACTGTGTGTCCTCTCTCTCCTAACCCTCAGTCTATCTGTCCCTCTCTCTCCAAATCCTCAGTCTATCTGTCTCTCTCTCCTAACCCTCAGTCTATCTGTCCCTCTCTCTCCTGACCCTCAGTCTATTTGTCCCTCTCTCTCCTGATCCTCAGACTGTGTGTCCCTCTCTCTCCTGAACCTCAGACTGTGTGTCCTCTCTCTCCTAACCCTCAGTCTATCTGCTGTGTGTCCTCTCTCTCCTAACCCTCAGTCTATCTGTCCCTCCATCTCCAAATCCTCAGTCTATCTGTCTCTCTCTCCTAACCCTCAGTCTATCTGTCCCTCTCTCTCCTGACTCTCAGTCTATTTGTCCCTCTCTCTCCTGATCCTCAGACTGTGTGTCCCTCTCTCTCTCCTAACCCTCAGTCTATCTGTCCCTCTCTCTCCTGATCCTCAGTCTATCTGTCCCTCTTTCCTGACCTTTGGTGCGCCTGAACTCTCTTCTGGCTTCTATGTAAGTTCTTCCAATGTCTTAAAGACTCTTCCTCACGTCTAGGTGTGTTGATGTATTCTGCAGAGTGTTTTCTGCTGAGGAAACCATATGGTACTTAAGTCTAAAGCTTTACTCCAGAACATTGATCACCGCGTGAGAGAAAGAAGATGGAGGTGGAGTATACAATGAAGGGTATTGTTGTAAAGAGTGAGCAGCAGCAGAGGGACCTGGATGTGAATAAATCATTACAGGCGACAGGACAAATATAGAGAGCAGTTAATACAGCATTAATGGGCAAAGAGGGGCCACTGAAGTTACTAAGAGACTTGTTAGACATCAGCTGGATAATTGTCTCGAGTTATTGTCCACACTTCGGGAACGATGTGAACACATTGGAGAGACTGTGGGAGAGGTTTCCAAGAATGGTTCCACAGACGAGGACTTTCCGTTATGAGGATGGATTGAAAAGATTGGGACTGTTTTACTTGGAGAGGGGACGGCTGGGAGAAGATTTGACACTAGTTCTCAAAATCATGAGGAGTGTGGGCAGAGTAGATAGGAAGAAGGTGTTCCCAATCGTCCGAGGGTTAAAAACACCAGGGCAGTTTTAAAGAAATAAATGTGATGTGAGACAAGCTTTTTCACACAACGAGTGGTTAGGGTCTGGAATAGATTCCCACGCAGTGTGGTGGGGGTAGGTTCAGTTGAGGCATTCATGAGGCACTGGATGGAAGAAACACTGCCCAGGGTTACAGGGAAAGGCCTTCAGAATGGCTCAGAGAGCTAGTGCAGATGCAAGGGCAGAATGGCCTCCTACACCATCATAATTCTGGGAATGATGTGAGTGACCAGTTGCTATTTTCAGTACCTTACAGACACAAGCTCCCGGGCCTTTTAGTGAGTCATGCTTGGAACTGGTTTGCATTACAGATGAGTTTTTGATGTGCGTTCTGTCTCCTGTAGATCTTGCTGCTAACACCATGCTCCCTAGGCACCAGTGAACTGGTAAACAATGCCTTTCTCAGACTTTGTTCTGGCCCTGAAAGATAACCCATACTTTGGGGCTGGTTTTGGCCTGGTCGGGGTAGGAACAGCCCTAGCGCTGGCTCGCAAAGGGGCGCAGTTTGGGATGGTCGCCTTCAGGAGGCACTGTATGATCACGCTGGAGGTGACCAGTCGAGACAAGAGCTACCACTGGTTACTCAACTGGATCACGCACCATGCCAAACGGACACAACACCTTAGTGTTGAGACATCCTACCTCCAACACGAGAGTGGCAGAATCAGCACAACCTTTGACTTTGTTCCCAGCCCAGGAAACCACTTCATCTGGTGAGTAGAGGAATGTGTGCTCCATTGTGCTGCTCTATCCCCATGCTCTTTACTGTACTAGTGCCCAAAAAGCATTGAACATCATCACAACAATACTCAGCACTGCTCTCTATTGTAGAAAATTGCAAAGATTCGTAACATTCAGTATAGTTGCTGTGCTGTCCCTGTCCTGGGAGTGTTTGATGGGGGGGGACAGTGTAGAGGGAGCTTTACTCTGTATCTAACCCTGTGCTGTCCCTGTCCTGGGAGTGTTTGATGGGGACAGTGTGGAGGGAGCTTTACTCTGTATCTAACCCCGTGCTGTACCTGTACTGGGAATGTTTGACGGGGACAGTGTAGAGGGAGCTTTACTCTGTATCTAACCCCGTGCTGTACCTGTACTGGGAGTGTTTGATGAGGACAATGTAGAGGGAGCTTTACTCTGTACCTAACCTCATGCTGTCCCAGTTCTGGGAGTGTTTGATGGGGTCAGTCTAGTCGGACCTTTACTCTGTTTTAATGAAATAACAACAGTTAATGCTGGAAATATTCAGCAGGTAGACTGTATCCGTGGAGAGAAATAGGAGTGAATGTTGAAGTTTTTTATCCTTTCCTGTGAAGTGAAGGACGATGGGGGACAGTGATTAATTCTGCTTCAAGCCAGTGTGCAGCTGCTATTCTCTCCCCCAAACCGTGGACACTTACCCAGGGATGGACAGCTGGTGTCAGTGTCAGTGCTGGGACTGTACTCCGTCCCACTGTTCCTGAAGGTTGTGGTGTTCACTTTGTGCTGTGTTGTTGCAGGTACAAGAGCAAATGGCTTCGGGTGGAGAGAAACCGGGAGAAGCAGATGATCGACCTGCATACAGGTACCCCGTGGGAGACCGTCACCCTCACCTCATTGGGCAGTAACCGTCAGGTCTTCTTTGACATTTTAAGGGAAGGTGCGTGTTTCCTTTATGACTTTGCACATTGAACTAGTTTCCAGTAAGTTTCCTTCCTTCATGTTCTGAAGGTGCCTCAGTGACGCGCAGTTCACTGATACAGCATTGTGCTCTAAGTTGGTTACTCACTGATATAGAATTGTGCTGTAAGTTAGTTACTCACTGGTACAGGATTGTGCTGTAAGTTGGTTATTCGCTGATACAGAAAGGACATTATTAAATTGGAAAGGGTGCAGAAAAGATTACAATGATGTTACTGGATCTGGAGGATTGAGTTATCAGGATAGGCTGGGACTATTTTCACTGGAGCGTAGGAGGTTGAGGTTTATAAAATCATTATAGATGGCTTCTTGTTTGTCAAGGGGATCACAGGTTACAGGGAGGAAGTGGAAGAATGGGGTTGAGAAACTTATCAGCCATGATTGAATGGCGGAGCAGACTCGATGGACCAAGTGTCCTAATTTCTGCTCCTGTGTCTTATGGTCTTATGAAGGATATAGATAAATTGAATAGTAAAAGTCTTTTACCTAGGGTGGGGGAGTTTAAAACTAGAGGGCATAGGTTTAAGCTGAGAGGGGAAGGATTTAAAGGGTCTGTTTCTGTGCAGCAACCTGATGTACACAAATCAAAGATAATTGGCAAAGAAGGGGGAGATGAGGGAATGTTTTTTGCAAGTGAGCTTTAATATGAAATGTGCTGCCTGAGAGAGCAATGAAAGTAGATTCAACAAGAACTTTCAGAAACTGGGTAAGTCGGTGAAGGGAACACATTTACTGGGTTATGGGGAAAGAGCGGGGGAATAGGGCAAACTGGAGAGATCATTCAAACATCTGGCAGGGAAATGATGGGCTGAATGGCCACCACCTGTGTTATACAGTACTGTAAAGAGGCAGTGAACAGCGGGAACTGTGGTTTGTTCAGTGACACTTGATAAGGAGCTTTGTGGCATGTCTCTGTTCTCCCTCCACTCCGTCTCTCAGCAAAGGACCTGGCTCTGAAGCAGCAGGAAGGCAAAACGGTGATGTACACGGCGATGGGAGCAGAATGGCGGCCATTTGGATTCCCGAGGCGCAGGCGGCCCCTAGATTCTGTTGTGCTGGATAAAGGAGTCTCAGAGAACATTGTCCGTGATGTCAAGGATTTCATCGGGAATCCCAAGTGGTACACAGACCGGGGTAAGACGTGACAAACTCAGCAGCTCTGGCAGCATCTGTGGAGTGATAAACAGATTTAACATTTCAAATCCAACATGACTCTGTTTCTGTCTGCACAGATACTGTCAGACCTGCTGAATTTTCCAGCACTTTCTTTTTTGATTTCATATTTCCAGCAGCTCTTGTATTTTGCTTTTATTTGTGTTTGGGTGTCGCTGGCTGGGCCCAGCATTTATTCCCCGTCCCTAGTTGCCCCTTGAGAAGGTGGGGGTGAGCTGCCTTCTTGAACCGCTGCAGTCCGTGTGCTGTAGATAGTCCCACAATGCCATTATGGAGGGAATTCCAGGACTTTGACCCAGTGACAGTGAAGGAACGGTGATATATTTCCGAGTCGGGATGTTGTCTGATGCTGTCCTGAAGGCAGGTGATTTGGAAATAAGCCCTGCTGAGTTGTTCTGTTGAGACTGTTTCTCCCATTCCCTCACCTTCAAACGCTTTTCCCACCTCCAGTATGGGCACTGATAATACACCATCATCTTAAAATGAAATGGCAGCTTCTCAGTTGGACAAAGAAGAGCTGTTGGGCATGATCTGCTTGTATTTCCAGAAGGCCTTTGACAAGGTGCTGCACAGGAGGCTGCTCAATAAGAGTCATGGAGTTAGACAGCACGGAACAGACCCTTTGGTCCAACCCATCCATGCCAACCAGGTATCCTAAGTAAATCTAGTCCTTTTTGCAAGCACTTGGTCCATATCCCTCTAAACCCTTCCTATTCACATACCCATCTAGATGCCTTTTAAATGCTGTAATTGTACCAGCCTCCACCACTTCCTCTGGCAGCTCATTCCATACACTCAACATCCTCTGCATGTAAAAGTTGCCCCTTAGGTCCCTTTTATATCTTTGCCCTCTCA
Organism: Chiloscyllium plagiosum; assembly: GCF_004010195.1. Classification (NCBI taxonomy): domain Eukaryota; kingdom Metazoa; phylum Chordata; class Chondrichthyes; order Orectolobiformes; family Hemiscylliidae; genus Chiloscyllium; species Chiloscyllium plagiosum. The sequence continues at coordinate 105,943,925 of NC_057716.1, forward strand.
CCCTAAACCCATGCCCTCTAATTCTGGACTCCCCTTCCCCAGGGAAAAGACTTTGTCTATTTATCCTCTCCATGCCCCTCATGATTTTATAAACCTCTATAAGGTCACCCCACAGCCTCCGAAACTCCAGGGAAAATAACCCCAGCCTATTCACCCTCTCCCTATAGCTCAAACTCTCCAACCCAGCAATATCCTTGTAAATCCTTTCTGAATCCATTCAAGTTTCACAACATCTTTCCGATAGGAAGGAGACCAGAATTGCACACAATATTCCAACAGTGGCCTAACCAATGTCCTGTACAGCTGCAACATGACCTCCCAACTCCTGTACTTAATACTCTGACCAATAAAGGAAAGCATTATCATTAAGTGTATAAGTCCTGCTAAGATTTGCTTTCCCAAAGTGCAGCACCTCACATTTATCAGAATTAAACTCCATCTGCCACTTGTCAGCCCATTGGCCCATCTGATCAAGATCCTGTTGTAGTTTGAGTTAACCTTCTTTGCTGTTCACAATATCTCCAATTTTGGTGTCATCTGCAAAGTTACTAACTATATCTCTTATGCTCACATCCAAATCATTTATATAAATGATGAAAAGCAATGCATCCAGCACTGATCCTTGTGGTACACCGTTGGTCACATGCCTTCAGTCTGAAAAATAATCCTTCACCACCAACCCTTTGTCTTCTACCTTCAAGCCCATGGTGTTAGAGGCAATGTGCTGCCATGGATAGAGGATTGGCTGAGTGGCAGAAGGCCGTGAGGGGGGATAAAGGGGTAATTCCCAAGATGGCAGCCGGTGACTCGAGGAGTCCCGCTGGAGCCACTGTTGGGACCCCAACTGTTCATGTTCTACATTAACGATCTGGATGAAGGAACATTGTTGCTAAGTTTGCAGATGACACACAGATAGCTGGAGGGACAGAGAGTGTTGAGGAATTGTGGAGGTTGGACAGACTCAGAGTGTGGGCAAGACGTGGCAGGTGGAATACAATGTGGGGAGGAGGTGCGAGGTTATGCACTTTGGTCGGAAGAATAGAAGTGTAGACTATTTTTTTAGTTGAGGAAAAGCTTCAGAAATCTGAACTTAGGAATCCTAGTTCAGGATCCTCTTAAAGTTCACATGCAGATTCATTTAGCAGTCAGGAAGGTAAATGCAATGTTAGCATTGATTTAAAGAGGGTTAGAATACAAGAGCTGAAATGTACTGCTCAGGCTGTGTAAGGCTCTGGTCAGACTGCTTTTGGAATATTGTTAGTAGTTTTGTTCCCTGTATCTAAGGAAGACTGTGCTGGCTTTGGAGGGGGATCCAGAAGAGGTTTACAAGAATGATCCCACAGACAAAGTGCTTGTCATATGAGGGGTGGTTGAGGACTCTGGGTCTGTACTTGATGAAGTTTAGAAGGATGAGTGAGGTCTGATTGAAACTTACAGAATACTGAGAGGCCTGGATAGAGTGGCCGTGGGAAAATGTTTGCATTAGTAGGAGGGACTAGGACCCAAGGGGCACAGCCTCAGAGTGAAGGGACGACCCTTTAGAACTGAGATGAGGAGGGATTTCTTCAGCTAGAGATGGGGGATCTGTGGAATTCATTGCTGCAGAGGGCTGTGGAGGCCAAGTCACTGAGTATATTTGAGACAGAGATAGATAGGGTCTTGGTTAGTAAGGAGATCAAAGGTTAGGGAGAGGAAGCAGGAGAATGGGGTTGAGAAACATATCAGCCATGATTGAATGATGGAGCTGACCTGACAGGCTGAATGGACTCATTCTGCTCCCATAGCTTTTGGTCTCATTGGTCAGTGTCCCATAGAGTGTGTGAGCTATAGTTTGAGAGTCTCCAGGCTCATACAGGGATTTTGGAGTGGGGGCTGGGAGGGGGAGGTTGTTCTCAGCATGGAGCCTGGTGTTATTAATATGCCAACCTTGTATAACTCTGCAGACAGGAGCTGCATGTTGGGGGAGGGGAGGGTGTGGGGGTGAGGGCACTCTTTAT